>NC_056746.1:1317339723-1317484723 GCF_019279795.1 Protopterus annectens | reverse complement strand
AACTCTCACTCTGTGGGTTCTGTCTTTGAGCCAGTTTGCGACCCATCTTGTGACATAGGGTTTATATTTAAGCTGGATAGCTTATCTATGATGCCCGAGTGGGGTATTGTGTCAAATGCCTTTGCAAGGTCCAGATAGGCTGTGTGGACTACCTTCCCTTCATCTATGGCTTTGGTGATTGTTTCAAAGAAGTCAACCAGGTTCAAAAGGCAGGATCTGCCCTTGACAAAGCCGAACTGGGTAGGATCTAGTGTCTGTAGGTCCCCAATGTCTTTGTTTATGAGCTCCATGATGATCCTCTCCATAGCCTTGCAGACTAAGCTAGTCAGGCTTATGGGGTGATAGCTTCCAGGGTCCATAGAGGCTCCACCTTTGTGGAGTCGGACCCCTGTTGCTGTACGCCATTCTGTGGGCACATATCCTGTAGTGAGGCTGAGATTGTATAGCTGTTTTATTTGATGGATTAGTTCCTCTTGGAGTTCATGTAGGACGCAACCTGGTACACCATCTGGTCCCACGGAAGCAGTGTTTTTTGCTTTGGAGAGGGCAGCCTTCCCCTGAGCATCAGAGATGTTTGGGAGGCAGCCCTCTGCCGGGATAGATATTTGCTCTTTTGGGGGGAGTGGGTGGAGACGTTTGTACTGAACCTGTCTGCCAGGATATTGGCGATGTCTGTGGGTTCAGTGTATTTTTTGTCATTTAGAATCAACTCAGAACAAGTCTGGGAGTTGCATCCCAGGTTCCTAACATAACTGAAAAAAGCCTTATGATTGTCTTTGGTGTCCTGTGCAATTTTTTTCTCGAAGCTGGCCTTGGAGGATTTTATGAGGGATCGTAATTTTTTGCTAGTACTGATCAGAGATGCCTTCCCTATTAGGGATTTTGCTCCATCATGTAGTAGCTTCCTCCTTCTGTTGTACAGTTTATTTATAGCAGGGGTCCACCAGACTGGATGCCTGCCTTTGGATGATTGGGTCTTGGTTTTGTTTGGGATAGCATGATCCATGCATTCCTGGAGATGTCCGTAGAATGCATTTATATAGGATTCTGCAGTTTGGGCTGTAGTTTCCACTGGCCCTGGGGCCTTGAAGGATTCCAATTCGGTTTTGAGAAGTGAGGTTCACTTTTGTGTCTGTTATTCTGAAAGTGCCTTAGTTCTGGTTTAATCTCTTGGTCTCCAAACCAGTTATTTTACATTAGGAAGGTTTGTGGTCTAGACTTGTTGCAGGAGAGAATAGCCTACACCCTTCTAAGCTGGGAATTGCTGGTGAAGGTATATTGTGCCTGTTTTCTAATTGTCTTTATTCTGGTTTAAGCATTTGTGTTCCATACCAGTTGTTTCACACTAGAAAGTTTTGTGGGCAACACTTTTGTTGTAGTGTTCTACTGAAATGCTGCTTTATTTACACTGTTCTTTTGCTATTGTGACTGCAATTTTTTGCACTTTGAATTTCTAATACTTCTGCATTTTATAGCATAGGCAAGATTAAGGCTTGCTGAATCTAGACTGTTTGGTATCATTTGAGCAGTAAAACTTACATTAAGACCCCCCCCCTGCACCCTTGTGACATAAGTGTGCAGCAAAGGACCCATATGAATTTGGGATTGCTGGAATAAGACACAGTCCTGGGCTTTCTCTTTGGTTACTTTATTTAAAATCATTTAACATCATTGTATTTAAGCATCATGTTTGTGTGGTTTTCTGCTCAGTTTACTAGAGCTGCTCAGAGATTGCACTGCTGCCCTGCAAGCAACTCCATTGCCCTCCATAGAATAGCCACTTTATGTTAGTCTTACAGCAAAACATGGTCCATCTAGCCCACTCCCCACTGTTTACTACAGTATATACCTATCATAATGGATGGACAGTTTCCCACCATTTCTCCAGCCAGTCTGATTGACATTGACATTCTGAAACAATGTAGCATTTACCTCATGTATACTGACAATCAGTTACTCCTAAAACAAACAAATACAACATGTGAGAGATATATCTATACTATGAATTTGGAATCAATTCTCTCACATAACAATAAACCAGATATCATACAGGTTGTCTACACACACACACACACACACACACACACACACACACACACACACACACACACACACACACACACACACACACACACACACACACACACACACACACACACACACACACACTTCACCTCTTGCACATAACAAGCTCACAGCACATAAACCATCATATGGGGAGTTACTTGCTAGAAGCCTACCTAAAGATCAGAGTCCTCCCAAGCACAAGCCTCCTGCACACACTGCAGAGCCAACAGAATCTACTACACATAATAATACACACAAGTGTGTCTCAGCAAATAAAACTCTAAGGCAAAACACATCAAAACCAAATACTTGATTATAAGACTGCTCCTTAGTGAGACACACGGATGACTGCCTCGCTAGGCCGGACAAGGACATGGTCATGGTCAGCTGCCTGTCAGGTGCTAGGATCCATCAGATCATGTACACACTCAAGTCTGTCAGCAACAAGTACCATTATGACTCTGTCATAGTCCATGTTGTAGTGAATGACTTGACACGTACCTCACTGGACTTTATGAAGAGACACATGACTGAGCTCTCAGATTATGTGTCCCAGGCAGGTATGTTCCTAGCTCTAAGCACCATTCAACCTTCACCCAGGATGATGCTTCAATATAAGCAAAAAACTATTAACTTCACTAATTGGCTTTGCTTCTGGTGTCAGTTCAGGGGGATCAGCCTAGGAAGGTATGGTCAACAGACCACGCTGCTTTGTGAGAGGTGGTCTTCACCTGTCACTTTTTGGCTTTCGGTTACTGGTAAAGGCACTTGCCTCCCCTCTAGTGCCTTTTTTAGGCAATGTCATAATAACAAAATTCCCAACATAAAAAATCCACTAGAGACATATTCAGTGTTATGCTGCTTAATGCTAGGAGTCTAAATAGGAAACTGCACTCACTGGAAGCACTCCTCACCTTGGAAGATGCTGATGTCTGTGCAGTCACAAAGACATGGTTCGAGGCCACAGAGAGCACACCAGGCATACAATGCTACAATGCCTTCCACACATTCAGACCTCAAAACGAGTGTGAAAGAAACAAAGGTGGAGGTGTATCCACTCAGCTTCATTAAAGAAAAATACACCTCAAGACTGATCAGACAGTATGACTCTCTAGAGCTACTCCAAGTCCAACCAACAGTGAGTAAAACCCCCTTTCATATAGTTGTTAGCTATAGGTTCCCCACCATGAACCATGAGAGCTACTCAGCCTTCCTGGACCTGCATGAGTTAATCACTATACAGCCAAATACCTTGGTCATGGCTGATTTCAACTATCCTTACATTGATTGGAAGTCATATATGAGCACAAATACACTCGCCCTAAGGATTCTGCAGTTTGTTATTACGAATGGTCTGGAACAGATAGTCTGCATCCCCACAAGGGGCTTGAATGTCCTAGACTTAGTACTCACCAACATAGGGGCCATACTTCTCAACCATACCAAATTCTTCAGTATTTCCAGGTTTTGAGGGCAAAATAATGGGGTGCCATGAATTCCCAAGTGGCTCCTTCATATTACAATTTTTTAGTTACTGTTTTTCATTACAGCTGACATCATCCCACATTGCCAGCATTTCCTGCAACATCATCAATGTGCAGGGGCCTGCGCAATGACATCAGCATCATGTGGCAGTGCCTAACTGCCTGTTTGAGACTTAGAGAGCTAAAAGAGCTTAAAAAACTTGTTTACTGCTGCAGCCTGCCACATCTTGCAGCAGCAGCCAACCAAAGAGGACGTTGTGACAACGTGGACTACACTGCTCCTTGCCAGCAAACACAAATCAGAAATACTAAAGAAAGGGTAAGTACAAATGTAAACAGAGTTAATAACTTCTAAATTTTAATGACTTTAACTCACACATATTAAGTGATGTGAACTGATCAGTAACTTTAAAAGTTTTTTTTTTCTTAGAGTTAAATGTAACACCCATGTGCAGCAGTTAACATAATAAATCTCATCTGTGGACGTGTTCCAAACTTTTCCAGAGTTGCATCAGGTGTTTGCATCAGGGCACATGTCAATCAAACGTAACTGGTTAGGTATCTGCAAATATGGTTACTTACAGACAGCGTCCAATCACACAGCCTCTTTCATCTGTTAGCTGTTTTTCTTCATTCTCATGGTTGTTCCGTGTTGCCTAGTGAACAAACACTCAGCTCTCCTCTCCAGCAGATGAGATGTGGTTTAAAAACTCATTACATCTGAGTGCGCCTCTAGGCGTTTCTGCAGTTACCTTCTACTGTGCCTCTAGGGGTCAAATATTGTTTGGTCATATTTGCATTAATAATTCCAAAACCATGCTACATACAAGGCATCAGAATATTTTATCTTGAAGCATATATGATGGCAAACACAATTGCATTGATATTTGACCTCTGTCAATGAGTATTTGTTAGAAATGAAAGGTGATAACTTCATTTTTAAAGGCTCAAGCCACACCTACTGGGAGCTAAAGGTACACACTCAAAAGACCTGTACTGGAGGGAATGAGTTAAAAAGGCAGTCTTATGATCCCACTAATGGGGGCTTTTTTGTCGTGCAGCTGCAGTGAGCAGCAAAACCGTTTTAGGTTAGTCCTTCATGTAAGCTAAAGGATAAATGAATGTGCTGCATGGTTACTGAAGTTTAAAATGTATAGTGAATGTTACAGAGGATGAAATGGGGCTAAGATGGAAGCAGTACATGGGACTTTTTATATGGCAGACAACTTTACCTCCGCAATTAAGGTAGGAGGAGCAGTGATGCATTATGGTATCATATTTAGAAACTTCACTGATTTTGTAAGTTCCCAGTAACTCTGTGTGGTGCATGCAGCATTATTGTACTGAAAATATAGAAATAGGTCACACTTTTATAAGGTGATGTCACTATTGTTAGTGGAAATTAGAAGACAGTGGAAGCTAGTATCATTAATGTCCATTTCACTTGTTGCAAACCTGTTTCTAAACAACATTCACCATTTGTTCTTATTTTGGGAGGCAGACGAATTAAAGTACTTAATGTCAAATACTATAATATATACTGTGTATGTGTATGGCTTTAGTCTTATGTGTCTAAAAGGGTGTTTTTGTTTTAACTTCCTCATAATGTAGCTGGTTACCCACATGAAATTCGACTTCCTTTATATATATATATATATATATATATATATATATATATATATATATATATATATATATATATACACATATATATATATATATATATATATATATATATATATAAAATGAATGCAAATTTTATGTTAATTAGTGTCCTGATTTTTGGCCTACTATTTACGGTTGAGAGGTATGATGGGGGTCTCTGCACTACCCCCTGTGTGTTGCCCTCTCTGGTAAGGTCTGATCATAAATCAGTCTCATTCAAAGTAACATTCATACCTGACCCCACCTCAAGAGCAAAAATTATGAAATATTTTTCCAAAGCAAACTATAGCCTCCTAAGCAATGTCATAAATAGTTTCAAACCTTCTGCTACTACTGTCAACAGTGACGCCTGTACAGAGCTGTGCACAAATTCCCTGTATAAACACATATACAAATGTACAGAGAATCGGCTGTACCTGAACGGGTCATAACAAGGTCCTCACAAAAAAGCAAGCCACTCTGGTGGACATCAAGTATAAATAGATTATACAAGAGGAAGGAACTAATGTCTAAGAACAAGAGATAAATAACTCAGCAGAGGAAAGACACCCTCCACAGCAAATTAGATATCTTGTAAAGTCCTCTAAAGCCAATTATAAAGCTAAACTAATAACCATAGCTAAGGATGATCACAAAGCATTATTTAGCTACATCAGAAATCTAAAAGGAAAGCCCCAGGTTTATGCTAATCTAATAGTGGATGGTACCACACATACTGTGACCCTGAGAGCATCGCCATCCTGCTAGCAGACAGATTTGGTGCAAACTTCAGCCCCCTGTCCCCACCAGACATACCTCAAAGCATACCTGTCACCATTCTTCTACCTAGTATCCCCAAAGAACAGATCAAAAGTGCACTCTCCATGGCCAGAAACACAGCCTCTATGAGACCGGATAACATCACAAGCTACCTACTAAATAGTCTAAAACAGGACCTAATGGAGCCACTTGGCACTCTCTTCAGCCACAGTCTAAGTACTGGCTTTGTCCCAGCAGTGTGGTAAACAGCAACAGTAATTTCCTTGCACAAAGGAGGTCCATCGACCAACCCTGGGAAGTATAGACCCATAAGCCTAACCAGCCTTATCTGCAAGGCCATGGAAAGAATCATCATGGACCTTATCAGGAAAGACCTAAGTGAGTTTTAAACTCTTGACGACTCAATTCGCCTTTGTTAAGGGCAGGTAATACTTATTAAACCTGGTGAACTTCTTCGAGAATGTCACCAAGGCAACGGATGAAGGCAAAACAGTACATGCAGCCTATCTTGACTTAGCCAAGGCTTTTACACAACCCCCCACTCAGGCATCATTGAGAAACTCACCCAGCTGAGAATTAACCCATAAGTCACTAGATGGATAGCCAATGGGATTTGAATGTAGAGATGATGGGTCCAAATGGAGAAATGATGGGTCTGAATGGAGAGACGATAAGTCAGCAAGCAAAGGGGAGTAGTATTGCTGAAACTGAATTCATCCTCCGGTCTTGGTGAATACCTTCATGAGGTGGACCATGTTTTTCACAAAATCTCACCAAGACGACACTGATATATAAACTGTATTTACATAGCATATATCATGGACAGAAGTAGGGAAAAAAAAAAAAGCTGGGTGCACAATACCCAGGATAAAAAGAGCCCAATCATGGTAGGAACACTGGTGCCAGAATTGGAAAAAATGACAGTGTAGAATCCTCAAAATACAGAAACATTTCTACAATGGGGCTAGGCCAGGCCCAGGAGGAGGATGGCCACCCTGTTGTAGAAGGAAGTAGCAGTCCACAAAAATCACAGAAACTGATAGGCCAAAGAAGAGCCATAAAGATAATAGAGTGGACTATTGAGGATAAGAAAGAAATTATGTATTGTTACTGTCGCTCGTCTGTTCAGGATAAACCAGACAAACATTCGTGGGTTCTGTTCAAGCAGCTTTATTATGTACAAACACATTAGGATTGAGGCTTAATAACTTTAACTTAGAAAACATGTAAACAAACTAGCTATTTCACTCATACATGCTAACTCTTTGGCTGCACTCTTAAAATGGTACTGAAACTAGCAAATGCATGCTATTTATATGCACATGTCCTTGCAATGCTTCTTAAAGATACAACACACATACACACCCTTATACTTCCTCCCTCATTGAGAAATGGGTCATGCATTATTGATTACATTAATTGACATGCAATTAGTACAAATTATTCTTTGCCTTGCAATTATACAGAACTAAATACATATAGACAATTAAGTCCAGGTTGCTGTGTATTTCACACTAGGTCTGGAAATACGACCAAATCATGTCACGTAGAAATTAAAGTTAGCTGTATAGGTTCATAGTATGCTAGTAGGCTATTGGCCCAGAGGCCCATATAAGCCTAGCCAAGAATTTCGCCCATGTTCCCTCAAAGTCAGCACCTGTTTCCCCTGTCAAGCAGGGACACGAGTGGGATCTCAGTGGTGTATTTTCTGTTTCCCATCCAGTTGTCCAGGTTCCTCTTAAAGAGGGCCTGAGAGGTACTCTGCTTGACATGGAGAGGGAGTCTATTCCACAGATGGGGGAGTCTTTGGGACACAAATCTACCCCACCAAGTTCTATTAATGTCACAGTCCAGGTTAAGGCCTTGCATGCGGATTGCATGAGTGGAGTTTGACTTACAGATATGCAACAAATCCATGAAGGCTGGGTCTCAGATGGCTTTGTATGTCAGACACAAGTCACCTCTGAGCAGTCTGTACAAGACTGAGTAGAGGGACAGGGACTTTAGCCTATCTGTATAGGATAGGTGTTTGAGATGCTGGATTTTCTTGGTCAGGAACCTCTGTGGTCTCTCCAGCTGGTGCATGTGCTTGGCAAGGTACATGCTGAAGGAGGCATTATAATCGATAATGGGTCTGATAAGGGAGGAGTACAGGGATGTTAAGACCTCATTGTTCCTGGATGAAATACCCTTATTTATGAGGTGGGCCATATAGAAAGCCTTCCGTGCAATTGAGGCAGTGTGGTGGTCAAAAGCCAGGTTGCTAAAAACCTGGATGCCCAAGTCCTTCACAGCTGATTGCATGCTTAATACATTGTTATTAATGTGATAATTAGTAAGGATGCCATTCAGTTTGAGGCTAGGCTTCTGGCACCAGTCATTAGTTTGAGCAAGGCCTTCTTGGAGCAATTGGGACTGTCTCTGCTGAATGTTCAACTTTGCAGACATCAGAAACATCATCAGGAATGGAAGTAGAAGTTAAGATATGTCCAGCAACAGTAACATTGTCTGAATTGCTCTAAGATCTAGAGTCTGTATCACAGGAACAATGCTGCAAAATCAATTCTGATACAGGAAGATTTCTGCAATTTCTCCTGTACTCCACACCCTCAGATTCTACTAAGTAGGATCTCGGCTCGGCATATATACCTGTAACTTGACCAATCTGGTCAAAACCTTTCGCTGTTTGTATCCTCACTGTCTCTCCTTTTTCAATGGACAAAGAAATCTGCTCGATTTATCATAGCTGGACTTCTGGAAAGAATGGTTTCTGAGCAGTTGGGCTCTGATTGTTCTGTTGTTCTTAGCTTTAGGCCTCAATAAACTGGAACTGATAGGCAATGTTCTTCTGGTTTGCCTAGATAGACGTCTCTGAGCAGGCAAAACAAGTATATAATTTTGGGGGTATGTTTCTGAGATTGAGTAAATTCAAAAAGACATCAGTGATATCACACTTTGACTTCTCATATAATTGCTTTGCACTCTGTACTGCAAGTTCAGCTAGTCATTTGACTGTGGGTATTCTGCACTACTAGTAACATGTACAAAGTCACATTTATTTGCAAATTTCTGAAATAACTGAGTGTTAAATTGGCTACCATTGTCAGAAATAAATGCGTGGACTACCCTGGACTGAGAAATGATGGTTCAACTTGGTGATAACAGCAGTGGACATTAGGTTAGCTAGTAAATCGATTTCAAACCAGTTTGAATAAGAGTCTACCAACACTAAGGAATGCTGACTGTACCACTCAAATATGTCATTTGCTACTGTTGACCAAGGTAGTTCAGGAACTTGACTTAGCTGAAGTGGTTCTTTTTGCAAATGCGGTTTAGTACTATTGCATACTGAACAAGAAGAAAGTACTCTATTTATTTATTTGTCTATCTATCTATCTATCTATCTATCTATCTATCTATCTATCTATCTAACATTTGCTAACTGGGAAAGTCCGACTTGGAACAAAGCCAATTTTCAGAGGAGGCTCGGGGAGAAATGCTCTAGATATATGTCTTTCAAAATCAATGTCTTTTGCTAGAGAAGGCCAAAATACTAGTCCTCTTGCCCTTCTTTTGGTAGATTCGGAACCTGGGTGACCACAATGCACCCACGATACAGGAACAACAATTTTAGGATCTTTGAAAATAATGCCATCTTCCATCAACATCTCATCTCTGTAAGGAAAATAAGTTTACACATCAGGTGGCACACTAGATTGCTTTGATGACTATCAAATATTAATGTAGTGGCTGAGCTTTTGCAAAACTGGATCAGTCTTTGTATGTTCTCTTAGCTCATCAAGTCTCATGGTAGAAAAATTACGCACTTCCATGATGTTCAAGTCAATATTCTGTGCATTAAGCTGTTCTATTGTATTTCTAGGTGATCTGAATAATGTATCTGCCAGATAAAGAAGTTTGCCTTTTGTATAGACCATTTTGAATTTGTTCTTTTGCAATCTGAGCATCATCCATTGGAATCTCACTGGAGCTGAATGCATAGGCTTCTTTAAAATAGTGACTAGAGGTAGGTGATCAGTTTCAGTCTGAATAGCTCAACCATAAATATAATCATGGAAGTTTGAACATGCAAATACTATTGGCAAAAGTTCTTTTTCAATTTGACCATATTGCATTTCAGTTTGGGTAAGAGTTCTAGATGCATAGGCTATTTTTCTTTCCTTTTGAAGAATAAATGCACCAAGACCAAATTTTGAAGCATCACAGGAAAGAGTTACTAGTTTACTGACATCATAGTATCTTAATGTAGGTGGACTGGCAATTTTCTGCTTAAGGTCTTCAAATGCTCTCTGATGCTGTTCCAACAAGACCATGCAACATTTTTGCATGTTAGCTTTCTCAAAGGTGCTGTCAACTCACTCAAGTCTGGCAGAAACTTGCATAAATAGTTGACCATACCAAGAAAACATTGTAGAGCTTGAACATTATCCAGTGCTGGCATTTCTAGAATGGCTGCTTGCTTGAACAGGTCAGGTTGAAAGCTAGTGCTATTAAATAAATGACCTACATATGTAACTTCTGATGGTCTGAATTTGCCCTTCAGAGGATTGAGCTTCAAGTTCACTTCATGTGCTCTGTCTAGAACTTTCTTAAGGTTTCTGTCATGCTCTGCTTCACCATTGCCTCCAACCAATAAATCATCTGTTATGGCACCAAGGATAAATTGAAAAAAATTTGCTCCAATGCACGCTGAAAGACTTCACTTGCAGAATTTATTCCAAATGGCATCCTAAGACATCTATATCTTCTAAATGGGGTACTGAAAGTAGTCAGTAGTGAAGATTTGTGAACAAGTATCACTTGCCAAAATGAACATTTTGCATCCAAGACAGAAAACATAGTGGCATTTGGTATCAGGGCTGTGACTTCCTTGACTGTATGCATAGGATGATGTGATCTCTTTAATGCCTTGTTAAAATATCTTGGGTCAATGCATATTCTGATTTTGTCTGACCTTTTTCTGTGGGCTGCTACCATGGATGACACCCATTCAGTTGGTTCTGTAACTGGACAAATTACACCTTACTGCACCATTTTATCCAATTGAACTTTGACTTTATCCTGCATAGCTATAGCTATTGAACTTTTTTTGCCGGTCTGACCACTGGACTGACATCTGGGTCTAACTTCATAGAATACACAACTGGAATTTTGCCTAACATCAGCATACTCTGAGAAAATAGCTTCAGTAAAATTGGAAATGGGACGTGTGCTTATGTGATGAACTTCTTTGGTAAAAGAAAGTGGTTTTATTCTGAAACTATCTCCGAGACCCAATAATGATTGCACAGGTCTTCGTACTAAACAGAAAAGTAAACTGTAGCAGTTCTTATCCAAATAACATGAAAGCACTACTGAGCCTTCATTTTGAATTTTTTCACCTCCATAAGCAATACGTTTTGCACAACTGGTCACATTAAGTTGCTCACCAGCTCTCACCTTAGCAAATGTGCCTGCTGACATAACATTACACTTTGAACCAGTGTCTACTTTGAGCTCGGTGGATTTACTATTGATCTGTACAGTACAAAACACTTCATTCTTTGCCAACAAATCTACTGCATCAACCTTTTCACTAATTACTGATACACCTTCTACATAGAAAGTAGGGTTGCAGCTCTCTATATGATCAACTTGCTTTCTTAAGTGACCCATCTTTATAACTGTATGAGGTTTACTTGATTTGCAAAACTTTTGAAAATGTTTCCATTTTTTACACTTGTGGCATTGCTGACCAAATGCTAAACACTTTTCTCTTTTAGACTCATTATTGGCACCACAATTGTGACAGTTAACAATAAAGCTTGATTTGGGTTTTGCTGAGTCACTCTTGTACTGCACTAAGCATATCCTTCTCACTGAACTAGTCTTGAAACTTGCTGGAAAACTACGGGTTTTACCTGCCACACCCACAGGGGTTACAGCTGCCATGTGGTTAGGCCTGCTTCTGCTAGCCATGTGTTGCATGTTGTCTACATTTGCTCTGAAGCCTGCTGAAACCATGCTCTTATCACTTACAAGCATACTTGTGTGTCTTTCTGTAACTTCATGCATTTGCCAAATCTCAATAGCTTTTCTCAGCATTAAATCATTGTCATGAAGCAAAATATTTCTCACTGCAGCACTATTAATACCACATACCAGCCTGTACTTTATTAACTCACCTTTTAAATCACCAAGCCTGCACATTTTAGCTTTGTTTCTCGGGTATGTAATATAAGCTGCAAAAGTTTCTCCTTGCCTTTGATCTCTTGTGTAAAACAAATGCCTCTCTAATGTAACATTTGTCTGGGGGTTGCACATTTCCCTGAAATTGCATTTCAAACAATTGTGATCTTCCCTTGGTTTAGCCTGTACAACAATATGATGGTTTTCCTTTTCTCCTTCATATACTGCTGGTGCATACATAAATGAACACTCCTTTTCAATGGCCTCTGACCCAGCTAGGTTTAGAAAAATGAATGCCCTGGTGCATGCATCTTTGTCAGAATAAGCTGCTTCTGTAAAAAATATCATGCTCTTGCTCAAATGTTCTCCAGTTCTCTGTAATAATCTGATCAAATACAAGTGGACCTTGTCTGCAAAATGGCTTTGCAATATTAACACATACCAGTGAAGGCTTTTGCAAGTATGCATGAGCACACACACACCTGCACATATGCCAGAAATGTATGCCAGTACTTGTATCTATGGCCAAATGCGGACTCTGTATGTCCTCCCTGTGGTCTATTGATTTCCTTTGGGAGCTCTGGTTTCCTCCCACTTCCCAAAGACATGCTGTAGGTGGATTGGACACTAAAATTGGCCCTAGGTGTGAGTGTGTGCATGTGTATGTGCCTTCTGTAGAAGGTTGAGGGCCAGGCTGGCAACTGGACAATGTAAAAAAACTCCACTGCCAATCGCTCTGCAGACTGTTGTTCCCCTGTGGTGACTGCTAACTAGGAAAAACTGAAAGAAGAAGACAACTTGTAACTATGCCCAATAGCACAACAAGCCTCTGAATAACTGAACTTTGCGAAATAAGTCTTCCGGGCACAAGAATAATCTTGAAATCACTACTGTAAGAAATCACTTCTTATCAGTTTAAGAAACATTTAAAAATAACTGCACTGTCTGAATAAACTGGGCAGAAGAAGCTCAGATTAAAAAACATTTTGAAGTAGCTCACCGTTGCATATAAACAGCACACAGCACACTGAAACTTTTCCAAAATGGCTGTACTTTGCTAAATAACTCTTTACAATGCAAGAAACACTCTGTAATTGTGGCAATCTACAAATAGACACACCCAGCACAAGAAACATTTCGAAATGGCTGTATTTTGACTGCACTTTACAAAATAGCTGCACTTTGCACACAAATAAACTCTTCAGAATAAATGCACAGTAATAAGCACACACTGTAAGCACTTTTACACACTTAGAGATTTCTAGTTATGCCCTGAATAGCTTCAGTCAGTGAAAAACAATAGTTTATGCCAAAACAAAGTACTTTGCCAAAAAACATGCAGTTGCCTTGTTTTATTTATGCTTAATGTGCCCTATTTGCCCTTATTATATTCGTTTTGCTCATTTAATCTTTTTGAATTCCCATTATACTTTTCTTGTGCTTGTTTTATTCTAAACATGCTTGTTTTACTTTAGACATGCTCATCTTGTAATTCCATGGTAATTCCAAACCCCTTAATCTGCTTTTCTGATAATTGTTTTATCAAATATATTAATTTCAAAATTTCATTTAATTAATAAACTTTTTCTGTCTCTTGCTTGCTTAATAATTCGTTCTGTGCCCTTGTAATGCTCGGTTTTATCTTTTTTAATGAATTGTTCATGCAGATTTTCATTACCTTTGATTCATTTCTGGCCCTTTTTTGTACTTAGTTCACTTAGTTTGCCTTCACTTTTAATTCTGCAACTCATAGTGCTGAAAAGCAGACTCTGTAATCTCCGGTTTGACACCATGTCACTCGTGTGGTCAGGATAAAACAGACGACATTCATGCTTCTGTTTGAGCAGCTTTATTATGTACAAACACACCATGATTGAGGCTTAATAACTTTAACTTAGATAAACTTTAAACAAACTAGCTTTCACACTCATACATGCTCACTCCCTGGCTGCACTCTCAAAATGGCACTGAAGCTAGCATGTGCTTGCTGTTTATATGCACATGCTGTCCATGAAAGGCTTCTGAAAGGTACAACACACATGCACTATTCTACAGTTACTATTATGCAAAAAACCCATAATTTCTAGACTCAAGATATACAAAAATATTGAGAGAAATTAGAGGAAAGAAAAATACTCCCACAAGAAAAAGTGGCAAAAGCCTCAAATAAAAGTTTGTGTTCATTAATACAACAGATTTGTGAAAAACATTTTATAGACCAAGAAACTTTGATGTGTTTGTAAAGAAAGGCATCTGACGAAGTGCGAAAATATAAAAACAGAACCTACAGATTTTTGAAAAGTATAAAAAAGAAATATGAACATGGGAAAGAAAGAGAGATTTGATATGGTGCAATATTTATGCAAAGTTGAAATCCAAATTAATCAATACAAAAAAGGCAGCCCCAAAGATATTTGAAGAGAAATACAGGCAAAGGCATCCAGATATGGAAAATTTCACAATAAAAAAAAATAATATCACAAAGAGGAAATGTAGAAAAGAAGATTAGTATAGTAGAAGTTAAAAAATAGAAGTTGAAGTCATGGAGTGCGTGCAAAGTGAAGGATTTGGTGTAGAAAGTATAACACAGGTTACATCACAGCATGATGAAACAACTCCCCAAAGTAAGAAGAAACAGGAAGATCAGGAGACATCTGAAGAAGAAATATGGACATAGGAAAGAAAAAGAGATGTAATATGGTTTAATGTTTATGCAAAGCAGAAGAAGCATCGTGATCTGTAGTGAGAGTAGGGAACAGGTGGAGGAGACCCTGGAGAGGTGCAGATATGCTCTAGTGAGAAGAGGAATGAAGGTCAGCAGGACTAAGAGAGAATATATGTGTGTAAATGAGAGGGAGGATAGAGGAATGGTGAGGATGCAGGGAGTAGAGGTGGCAAAGGTGGATGAGTTTAAATATTTGGGGTCAACAATTCAGAGTAATGGTGAGTGTAGAAGAGAGGTGAAGAAGAGAGTATAGGTAGGATGGAGGGGGTGGAGTAGTGTCGGGAGTGATTTGTGACAGACTAGTACCAGTAAGTGTGAAAGAGAAGGTCTACAAGAGGGTAGTGAGACCAGCTATGTTATATGGATTGGAAACAGTGGCACTGATAAAAAGGCAGGAATCAGAGCTGGACATGGCAGAGTTAAAGATGTTAACATTTGCATTGGGGTATGATGAGGGTGGACAGGATTAGGAATAAGTATATTAGAGGGACAGCCCAGGTTGGAAGGTTTGGAGACAAAGCCAGAGAGGCAAGATTACGTTGGTTTGCACATGTGCTGAGGAGGGATGCAGAGTATATTGGGAGATGGATGCTAAGGATGAAGCTGCCAGGTAACAGGAAAAGAGGAAGGCCTAAGATAAGGATTATGGATGTGGTGAGAGAGGACATGCAGGTGGTTGGTGTGACAGAGCAAGATGTAGAGGACAGGAAGAAATGGAAACAGATGATCCGCTGTGGCGACCCCTAACGAGAGCAGCCGAAAGAAAAAGGAGAAGAAGTTTATGCAAAGCAGAAAGCAAAATTAATCAACACAAAAAGAGCAGCACCAAAGATATTTGAAGAGAAATACAGGCAAAGGAATCCAGACATGGAAAGCTTTACAATACAAAAAAATAAGAAGGCAAAGGGGAGAAGTAGAAAAGAAGATCGCTAACGGAGAAGTTATGGTTATGGAGCACCTGTGAAGTGAAGGATTCTGTATAGAAAATCTAACTCGGAAAGCACCCACAGCAGGACAGAGTAATAGACATCCAAATTAAGAAGAAACCAGTGGAACGGCAAGCAGCTGGGAAGTTGCCATGTGAAGATATTTTGGAGCCTTCCACAGGAAACCAGTATAAACTTTGACTTGAAGCTGGACAGCAAGGGAAGGAACAGGAAACTGTGGCAACTCTGATGCAGTCAGTGTTGAGGAGTGATTAGGCCAGAGTTCCCATGTGACAGAGCAACAGATGGCAGATGATGAACTAGAAGAGAATGTGCCACAGGAAAATGCAATAGAACTTTCTATAGAATGCCTGCAGGAAATGGAGAACAAAAAGTGTGCCCTCAGTTTAGAAGAAAATGAGCTAAGAAAATAGAGATGGACATATTAAGATCAATGAAAGAAATAGACTGTAGAAGGTCAATAAAACCCAAAAAGTCAGACATTTTATAAAATAAATGAACACAGTAATTAGGACTGTCTATAGAGATCTAGAGATCCATGCGATATAACAGAAGTAAACAGGATATATTACTGTGCAGCTAAATTAATAACAGATAAAATTCTACCACAAGAACACAAGGTAGTAAGGGAAAGGAAGGAGAGAAATTGAATACCATCATGGAAGTATCGAATAGAGAAAACTATAAAGCAATTAAGACAACAAGTGTCACTATTAGAAGAGTATAGAAGAGTGAACAGATCAACAAAAATACTCAGAAAAATAGACGTGATAAAAGCAATGCGCAGTATTAGAAAAGACCAGGATCTGTCATGCACTATTGCAAATAATAAACTAAAAATCTCAGCACAGGCAGAAAAACCTAGAAGATGCACAGATAAATATAAAGGAAAAGTACAAAATAAACAATTTATTGATGACACTAAAAAATTCTGTATATAATTGAAAAACAAGGTAAAAAGAATTGAAAGACCACATAAAAAGCATGAAATAGCTACAGTTTGGAGAAATATCTATAAATATCCTGTGGGACATTACAAAGATGCTAAATGAATAGAAGTAAAAGAAAGAATAAGAAATTTGAAGGTACATGATATGAAATGGAATGAAGTAACAGCCAGTAAGATTAAGATAATGTTATGTAAAGTCTCCAATTGGAAAACCCCAGGCCCAGATGCAGTACTTAACTTCTGGCTGAAAGTATTAACATCTTTGCACAAAGATTTAGCCATGAGTAAGAACTATATATATGAGCACCCTGAACAGACACCAACCTGGTTAACAACAGGAAAAACAATGCTCCTACTTAAGAGTGAACCTGCAAGTTATTCTAAAAATTATAGACCAATAACTTGCCTTCCGATGACATATAAACTACACACCGGAGTTGATGCCGACAGAGTTTATAGTTATTTAAAAGATAATACAATCATGACAATAGAACAAAAAGGTAAAAAAAGAAAGACATGGAACAAAGTATCATCTGTTGCTAAATAAAGTCATAATGGAGAACTGTAAAAAGGGGAAGAATCTAAGTATGGCATGGACTGACTACAAAAAAGCATTTGATCGTGTTCCACACTCATGGGTAAAAGAGTGCTTAAAATGTATAAGATACACCCTACATTGATTAATAACATTACAGAGACCATGAAACAGTGGCAGACCACTTTGCAATTAAGCTATGGTAAAGGGCAAATTATTATTCCAGGGATAAAAATTTAAAGGGGGGATAATCCAGGGTGACTCCCTGTCACTGCTGCTATTCTGTCTTGCCCTTAACCTTTTAAACTGTCTACTTAACAGATTAGGCCATGGCTATAATTTGGCTCCTAGAAAACAACAAACTGTAAAGTAGAATATTCTCTTTGTCTATGATTTAAAACTGCATAGCTCATCAGATGAGGAACTGAAAGCACAACTGCAAGTAGTCAAAACATTTTCATATAATAGAAGAATGTCATTTGGTCTTAATAAATGTGCAAATGCAACCTTTAAAGCAGGAAAACTGCAGCACTAAGAAAACATCAGTTTGGGATGAGAATGTGATATAAAAGAACTTGAGCAAGAGAGAGTGTATAAATATTTGGGAATTGATGAAGGATCAACAATAAAACATGAACAAATCTGAATAAAACTTAGTAAGGAATATTTTAAAAGACTTAAATTAATCCTGAAAACAGTGTTGATGTCTAGGAACAAAAGTCAAGCTATAAAAAAATTTGCTCTTCCTATCCAAACTTACAGTTTTAGACTGCTTGACTGGCCTCAAAATGTGTTGGATAAATTAGACAGGAAAACAAGAAGGATGCTTCATTGTCACCAAATGATTTTTAAAAATCAGTGTATACCAAGATTATATATCCCCCGTTCCAAAGGAAGTATGAGCCTCCTTGAAATTGATTACATGTATAGAGCTGAAACTGTGGGACTGCACACATCTGCTGACCTCACAAGATACAAACATAGTGAATGTTTTGAAACATGAGGAGAATAATCTAAGATGACTTTCCTGCTTAATCTAGCAAAAGCATATCGGCATCAAGCAGGAATAGAAATCAAACCAGAAGTAGATAAAAATCAGGCAGCAACTGAATGTGCCAAAAAACAAAAGAAAGAATATAAGGTGAAGGATCAGATGACAAGGCAAGAAATGTGCAAAATGCATAAATATAGTTGGAAGTATAGAAAACGTGGAAGAACTTCATGTTGATCAGGATCAAATGCAGGAATGTTTAAGGAGAGGCAAATTCAAACCCAAAGATGAAGGGTTAATAGTGGCGGCCCAAGACAGAGGGCTATGTACACGTTGGTTTACAAAGTCCATTGAACAGGTGGGAGAAACAGACAAATTAAGCTTTTGTAAAAGAGAATTGGAAACAGTCGCACACCTTGTTGTGGTTGTGATGTACTAATGGCAGTAGGATTGTATACTGAAAGGCACAGTAATGTGGCACGACTGTTACTTTGGGGATTGTGCAAACATTATGGTATTGAAGTGTCTGAAAAACACTGGAAACATGAACCACAAAGCATCATACAAAATGATGAAGTCTGCATCACATCAGATCGGTTATTGCCAACAATGAAAAAGATAGATGCAAGAAAACCTGGTCTATATTATGATATCACACACCCAGAAGAGCGACCGACACATAATAGACCCCATGTAAGTGAAAGCTTACAACGTTGAAACCTCAGAACAGTGATTTTTTTCCCAAGGGAAAAAAATCGCTGTTCCAAAACAAAAAAACTCCTGTAAAACATTACATAATGTAGGGGGCTTCTCCCCCCACACCCCCCGTACGTAAATATACCAGCTCCGAGATCGCACTACAGTGCCAAAAGTGACCAAGCAAATTCTTTCCCAGGGAAAGAATTCACTGAAAAGCCGCTTTGCTGTTTTGCCTTTTCACACTTTTCAGTTCGACAAACTGCATCTGTGACAGTATAATAGGGAGCCAGAAAACCAGATATAGTGGTCCATGAAAAGATGACAAAAGTAGCATTGATTATTGAACACCCAGTGACTACAGTGTCTTGTGTACAGAGAGACAGAAAGTCATAAAATGTCAAGATTTGCAGGCAGAAATGAGAGCAATGAGGAAGAAAGATACCCAGACAGTTCTAATAGTAGTAGGAGCAATGGGTCTTATAAAAAATAATTTACAGTCATATTTATATGTGTTACCAATACATGTAGCTCCATATGAACTGCAGAAGGAATCATTACTGGGCACATTGCAAGTGATAAGAAGAACACTTTTGGCTGACATCAAAGATTGAAACAATGCTAATTTCATGAACTTTAAACGTACTTTGATTCAGGAATTGGGTCCATTCCCCTCATAGTATTAGAAACCCAAAAGATTTGGAGAAATGAAAAACTGAGAATTAACCCATATGTCATTAGATGGATAGCCAACTGCCTCACCGACAGAACACATGCAGTCAACGTTGGGGATTCCACCTCTACCAGCAGACCAGTTACAAGTGGTGTACCACAAGGATCTGTGCTGGGCCCCCTACTGTTTGTCATCTGTTTCTCATAATTCCAGGTGAAAATAGATGGCCTGTAGCTTACCAAGTTCACCAGTGACTGCAAACTGGGTGCAATCATTGAGTCCCCCAATTATGTTGACATACTACAAAAAGGGCTTACACAGACAGGTTATTGGTGCCAAAGCCATGGATTTAAACTAAATGCAAAAAATGCATTATCATCCCTTTTGGCAAAGGGGAAGTCCCTTCAAATTACAGTATTAACAGTACCCACTTTAGCTCAAACCCTGTAGTGAGAGATTTGGAAACACAGGTTGATAGCAACCTTAACTTCAATCACCATGTGTCCACAGTGGTCAGAAAGGCCTTCTATGTTGCCCAGCTCATATGTAAGGGTATCTCATCCAGAGCGAAGGATTTTATAACTCCCCTATACTCATCCCTCTTCAAACCATTAATAGAGTGCAGTGTTCCCTTACATATGTACCTCACCAGACACCTACAGAAGCTGGAGAGACCTCAGGTTTCTCATCAAGAAAATTCAGAATCTTCAACACATGATCTATATGGACAGACTAAATTACCTGTCACTGTACTCTGTATCTTATAGGCTGCTGAGAGGTGGCTTGTGCCTGGCTTACAGAGCAGTCTTGGACCCTGCTCTAATGGAAATGCTGTACATTCACATGTCAAATGGAACAAGATTCACTCGCTCTAGGGATTGTAACCTGGCCTGTGACCTTAACCAGACATTCTGGAGAGACAAATACGTCTCCCAGAGATTGCCACTCCTCTGTAACAAACTCTCAATTCACATAAAACAGAGCTCCTCAATGACCCTATTTAAGTGTAACTCAGACAACTAAATGGGAGACCACAAATATACCCCGGAGATGTCACCTATGTCCCTCTTGGACAAGGGTGGTTGGTGCTGATCATAGCCTCTTGCTGCAAATATAGACCATACAACTTGGTCTATAACAGAACAGGGGTATAACAAGGCTAGGCTTATAAAGGCCCTAAAGCCAATAGCCCCATAACCTCCTATGAAACTATGAACCTGTGGTCAAGACCATATGATCAATATTTTAAAAAGTAGAACTGTTTGCACTGAGATCGCAGTATGGTGGTGACAGGAGAAATTCGCCTTTCTCTTCTCTGAAGTGTCATCTTGGTGTTGGTATATATAATTAGCAGGTGGATGTGGGGTGCAGGGGTGTACTGTACTTGCTGTTCACTTCCTTTTGTCTTTTTCAAATGTTGATCATATAGCCTGAACATATACATATATATGTATATATGTGTATGTACTTAAATACACTACAGATACCAAATGCTGACACCTAAAAATCAACATTTGCAACATCTGTAGCTCAATGCGCATATTCCAAGCATAACCTATTAGAATGCAGACCTTCAAACAGTGTTTTTGTAGAGGGCAGTCTCCCAGCACTCCCAAACCTCCTAATTGTATATAGTAATTCCAAGATCATACAATCCCATGGGAAGACGCATATTCCCCAAACACAGGGTAAGACCATCTTGCACACCTGTCAACCATATGTTATCAATCAAAGTGTTTTGGCAAACTGATATCAGTAAAAAACTGAAAAGTGGCTCAATCCAAAATTTAAGCCACTGTAATTGAGTACTTTAAAATTGTTATACTCATGAACAATTTATAGAATAGTAATCTCTTTAGCACTTTCAGGGGAACTTTTAAAAGCCTTTGTCTTCTTCCTTTTCCCCTTACCAGACATCTTGCATAGTGTCTGAATTGTTAGTTCCTCCCTCATTTCTCCTGATTTCTTTCCCTCGTAGAGGTTTTGATCTGTAATCTGCTTGACTATCAAATCCATAACTTTGGTTTCCTGCATTCTCATTGTTAGAACTGGTAGCAATTGGTGCTGAACTTTCTCACCCCTTATCTCTCGGTAAACCAATCAGTTCACCAGTATTATAAGAACATTCTTACACTTGGAATAAGGTAAAGGGCATGTTTTTTTCATATTCCTTTTTATCTCACTCTCACTAATTTTTGCATTTTAAATTGTTTTAGAAACATTACATTTTTCTTCATTTTTTTCAAATATTTTACAATATTGCACTTTAAATTTCCTTACAGATTACAACAAATCCTACTCCACATGTGCATTTAACCTAGACATTTCATTGAACTATAACCTTTCATTATTTTTAATAATAGCTCTCATAATTTCAAAACCACATTAGTTGAAAATATGAATTAATTCCTGATGGGATACACTACTCTGAATACATTCATAGGTTCATAGGTGTTTTACTAGGCTAATGACCATAAGGGTCTTTTTAACCCTAGCCACACATCTCAAATTTCTGACAAGTTCTGGTACCCTTGATAAGTTTAAGCAGGGGCTTAGGAGATGAAACATGTACAAACAGAGCCCTGGGAGATGAACCATTTACAGGTTGCTGTGTCTGTTAGAGATATAGGAGCCAACCCAGGGATGAATTTCCTGTCCCCCATCAAATTGTCCAAGTTACACTTAGCCTAGTACCTACCTATGAACCTATCGGCCCAAGGGCCTACGTAAGCCTAGCCAACAAGGTTCCCTGCCTTACTCCACCCAAGAAAGTTATTTTCCTGTGCCACTGTCGAGCAGAGACACAGAAGTGATCCCCGGGGTGTATTTCCTATTTCCCATCCACTCATCAAGATTTTTCTTGAAGAGTGCTAATGAAGAACTTTGCTTGACATAGATGGGTAGCCTGTTCCAGAGTATGGGAAGTCTCTGGGAAAGGAATCTATCCCTCCAGCATGTCCTGTTTATTGTGGTGGCAAGGTTTAGGTCCCTAGAGCGTGTAGCTCGGAGGGATTGGGATTTCTTTAGCTGTAGCATGTCCAACAGCTCTGGGTTTGACAAAGCTTTATATGTTAGGCAGAGATCACCTCGAAGTAGGTGATATGCTACGGAGTAAAGCTGGAGTTTTTTGAGATGGTCAGTGTAGGGCATTTGTTTATGACCAGTAATCCTCTTTGTGAGGTACTTCTGTCACCTTTCCAGCTGCTGCAGATGTCTTGTGAGGTACATTTCAAAAGGGGCGTTGTACTCTATAATGAGTCAAATGAGTGTTGAGTAGAGGGGAACAATGACTTCTTTTTTCCTGGATGAGAAGTCTTTTATAATGAGGTGTGCCATGTAGAAGGACTTCCTGACTACTGTGGCGATGTGACTATCAAAGGAGAGACTACTGTCCACCTGGGTCCCAAGGTCTCTTATCACACATTCGGTGTTAAGTAGATTGCTGCCTATGTGGTAGTTCATGGGTACAGAGTTTTTTTACTAAAGGGGATGACACTGCACTTTTTGACATTGAGCTTGAGGCCATGGCTCTGACACCAGGCATCTGTCTCAGGAGGCCCTTCTGTAGGACGTCCACATCATTGGGGGACTTGACTATGGCTCCTAGATTACAGTCATCTGTGAACTTTGTTAGCCAGAGGCCTTCTGTGTTAGCCTGTACTTCAGAGAAGTAGATACCAAACAGGAGAGGTCTCAGGACTGAACTCTGTGGTAATCCACTTGTCACTGGTTTGAGGTCAGATTTGGAGTCTGCAACTTTTACAGTGTGTACTCTGTCAGTGAGCCATTTGGCAACCCATCTTGTGACGTAGGGATTTATACCTAGTTTAGTGAGTTCATCTATAATTCCAGAATGGGGGATGGTGTTGAAAGCCTTGGCGAGGTCAAGAAAGGCTGTGTGAACCACCTTACCCTCATCTACGACTTTGGTGACTGCCTCAAAGAAGTCGATCAGGTTCAGGAAGCATGATCTGCCTTTCACAAACCCGAACTGGGTGGGATCCAGAGTTTGGAGGTTTCCAATGTCTTTGTTTATGAATTCCATGATGATACATTCCATGGTCTTGCAGAACAGGCTTGTCAGGCTAACAGGGTGATAGTTCCTGGGATCAGTGGTGACTCTCCCTTTGTGGAGTGGGATAACTGTTGCCGTGTGCTATTCAGTGGGCACAAAGCCTGACGCGATGCTATTGTTGAACATGGTGCTTAGTAGGGAGCCAGTTCATTCTGAAGTTCATATAAAACACAGCCTGGGATGTTGTCCGGTCCCATGGATGCTGTGTTTTTGGCTTTAGAGAATGCAGCTTTTACCTGCATAGTTGTGATTACAGGGACTCTGCATTCTTCCTGAATAGATATGTGCCCTTTAGGGGGTGAGGGGGGGATAAAGTTAGCAATGAACCTATCTGCCAGGATGTTGGCAATATTGGTTGGTTCTGTAATTTTTGTGCCGTTGTACTGTAACTCAGAGCAGATCTGGGTGTTGCCATAGAGATTCCTGACATAGCTATAGAATGCTTTGTGGTTGTCCTTAGAATTAGTGGTGATTTTGTTGTTGTAGCTAGTTTTGGAGGATCTTATAAGGGATCTCAGTTTCTTACTGAGACTGACCAGGGAGCTCCTCCAGTCATGGGATTTTACTCTCTTTTGCAATAGTTTCTTCCTTCTGTTGTACAGTTTATTTATGGCAGGGGACCACCAGATTGGCTTCCTTTTTTTGGAGGATAGCATCTTGGTTCTGTTTGGGATAAGCACGATCCATGCACTCGTGTAAGTGTTTATATTTATTTATTTTACATTTGTTAACCGGGATGGTCCAACTGGACAAGGTCCATTTTCAGCGGAGGGCTGGGGAGAAAAGCTCCACTTAATTAATTACAGAGACAACAGGTATTTATACATCAGTTATAAACCAGTTAGTGAGACTGTGAAACAGTGACATAATAGATTAGAGCACAAGGGCATTCTTTTAACATATTTTCAAAACAAACTTTACAAGTAGACAATAGATTAATAGTTCAAAAAATTGTTAAGACAAGGGATTAATTTACTGTTTCTTTCTTAGATTAACATATGACTAATATTTTCTATGTCCATGTTTAATGGTTTTAGGATGAGAAAGAAAGGTTGTTTATTTGTCTTTATGTAACACATGGACATAACCAGGAATTAATAAGATGAGACTTAAGGGAGTGTTTGAATTGTTTTGTGTTTGTTGCTGAAATAACTGAGTGAGGAAGGTTATTCCAATACTTTGCTATACAATGAGGAAACAGAGCTTTACCTGCTGTGTTATTAGCTGAAGAGATGGAGAGGAGTGATTTATTGGCTAAGCAGAGTGACCGATTCGGTATGTAGTTACTTATTAGTCCTTTAAGGGCTGGAGTTCCATCAGGATGTTGTTAAATATTATAGGCTATAACAAGTTGGTGGTAGGTTAGTAGCTGTGGAAGTTCAAGCCACTGAAGTTGCCTGAGAGGTATACAATGGTGAGTTCTAAAGGGGGAATTTTTAGCAAATTTAGCAATGTTGTTATAACATGACTCTAGTTTGCTGAGATCAGATTTTCTGACATAGGTGAGAATTGGTGCTGTATACATGAGTATGGAGAGAAGGTGGGTTTGAGCTAAGGTGACCCTAGCTTGATCTGTCAAAGTATTTTTGTCTGTAAAGGGACCCCATTTTTTATGTACTTTTTTGATAGTTTGGGAGATGTGGACATCAAAGTGCAAGTTGTTATCAATTTCTACGCCTAGCAGCTTGGTGTGAAGAGAAGGGGAGATGACAGTTCCATTATTAGCAAGGATAGAGAAGGAGAGTGGGGTGGCTTTGGATTTGTTTGGGGTGAATAGAAGTAGTTTTGTTTTGTTAGGATTTAGTATAAGTTGAATATTTGTGATCCATTTCTCCACTGCACTAAAAGATTTTTGGGCAATATGTTGAAGGGCAGTAAGAGTTGGGGCAGAGCAGATGAATGTGGAGTCATCTTGGAGTTATAGAGTGCATTTGTGTAGGATTCAGCAGTTGTAAATGTATTATCAATCTGCATGGGTGTCATGAAGTTCCCCACTTATGTCTTAAGAAGCATGAAGTTGGCTTTGGAGAAATGTTTTACCGTGGTTTCCTTAATGGCGGGTGGGGGTGGGATGTGGATATCAAGGGTGATTAGCTTATGGTTGGATCGGACCAACGAAGAGTTGACTTCAGGTGTGGAACACCAGTCACTCATGTTGATAATGACTAGGTCTAGAATATTATTGCCCCTGGTGAGGGTGTGGATAAGTTGAGCCAGGGCGTTGGAGTTTATGAATTCCAGAAAGCGTTGAGCTATGGAGTTGGTACACAAGTAGTTTTCCCAGTTAATGGTGGGGTAGTTGAAGTTGCCCATTATTAGGGTGTTTAGTTGAACCCTAATATTTTCTAGTACATCAAGAAAAGAGAGGTGGGAATCCTGGTGCATGGTGGGGGGTCTGTAGCAAGCTACAATTTGGATTGCAGTTTTGCCCAGAGTTAGTTGCATTTGTATAACCTCAGATGCATTATGCTGAGCAACTAGCCTGGAGGTGTGGATATCCTTAATGAATATGGACACACCTCCACCTTTGGTGTTTCTGTCCAGTTTACATGGCCAAAAAGTGTGGTATGAGTTATAGCCTGGTAGTGCTGGGGTGCTCTCTGGAGCCTTGAACCAGGTCTCAGACACTGCACAGATATCGATGTTCTCCATTTTAAGGAGTGCCTCGAGTGAGTGCATTTTGAGATGTAGACTTCTAGCATTGAGTAGCATTACCCTCAGTTTCTGCTTGCCTGTCCTGTTATGGTGGTGAATTTGTCATTTGAACCTTGCCTAAAAAAGGCACTATAGGGGCGGCGAAAGCCTTAGCCAGTATCCGGAATCCCAGGGGTGACAGGTGCAGGCCATCTCTGGCAAAGCATCATGGTCTGTCGACCATGTCGTCCCAGGCAGACAGATACTGGATCCCCTTAGAATGACACCAGAAGCTTAGCCAATTGTTTAAGTCAATCATTTTGTCCTTGTACTGCAGTATCATTCTGGGCAATGGCAGAATGCTACTCAGGGCTAGGGTCATACCTGCCTGGGCTACAAGATCGGAGAGCTCTTCCGTGTCTCTTTTCATGTAGTCCAGGGAGGTATGTCTCAGGTCATTCACACCAACATGGACAATTAGAGAGTCATATTTGTACATGTTGTGGAATGACCTGAGTGCGTGGGTTATGTGGCAGATCCTGGCAGCCGACAGGCAGCTGACAGTAACCTCCTTGTTTAGCCTGGTGAGTGGGACATCAGTGTGCCTGACTATAGAATCACCTATGACTAGTGTGTTGGGTACGTTGTTTTACCTTATTGGCTGTGGTTGAGTGGCACAATGTGTCTGTGGGCTATGTGTCATTTGGGTTGTGTTGGGCGTTTCTGCTTTTGATGTCTCTGTTGCTTAGACAGATTATTATTAAGAGAGCCTCCGCAAATTATTTTGTGTTACTATGTGTAGATTTTGGTGGTGTAGATTTAGTGAGACTATGTGATGAGTGTGGTGGGGTGAAAATGTTTACCTTCTCCTCTTGACTGTCAAGTTCAGTATTGGTTGGAGAGAGCTTTACCTCCAGTTTGGCTAGATAAGTGCATCTCTCAACGGTTGTAGTGTTGGGTGGTAGGAGGAGAGGATAGTCTGTGTACATGAGGCAATTTCTACATTGCCTCAAGATGCCCAGATTCATCAGATAGACACGAGAGAACACTGGGAGCTGACCCTTGGACATGCCTGAATAAAAAAAAAACTATCTATTTTCCTCTAGATAAGTGAGGAAAGTGAGTACAAGAGCTGTTTTTCTCTAAGCAAGTGAGAAAAGTAAGTACAAAAACTGTTTTCCTCTAGGTAATGAGGAAGGTTGAGTGCTATAGCAATCAGCAGCTCATCCAGTGCCCACAAGTTCTGAACAAGTACTGAGCACAAACAAGCAAATTTAAGTGCTAAAACTAAGAATCTGTATCTGCACTAGATGAGTTACAGGACAGAAACAAGTGCAAATGCAGGCTTTCAAATCAGAAAGTTGAGAGAGATGGAAAAGATTGCCCAAACGGCAAATAACTACAGTTTCTGTGCCAGAACCACTCCTTATGTGGTAGACAGGTTACCTAGTGCTTACCACTCCCACTGATAAGCTAGAAGGATTCCCTCCAACACAGAAAGGCTTGGGCGGGCTCAGAAGCTTACATACAGTCCTGGATACAGCAAATCTGTATCTGGACTACCTAGATACAGGAAAGGTAGGAAAACAGGCTTACAGTATTTTTTTTTCAAGTGGGTTAGAGAGGAACTCTGCTTCACATGGATGGGATAGTCTTTGGGTTACATACCCGACTCTCCAGCAGGTCCAATTTATATCACAGGCAATGTCTGTCTTTAGAATGGCTAATTCTGATAGTGTTTGTTTTGTGGATATACAGAAGGTCCATCAGAGTGGTGTCTGGCATTTCCTCTTATGCCAGGCATAGATCTCCCTTCAAAAGCCTGTAGGAGACAGATTACAGGGATAGGGCCTTGAGGTGGTCTGCATATGACATTTCACTTACACCCTATATTTTTTAGTGAGGAAACTATGTGGACATTCCAATTGTTGATATGGCTCGTTAGGTACATGCCAAAGGGGGCATTGTACTCAACGATAGGTCTGATGAATGCTGAATACAGTGGAACAATGACTTCCTTGGACTGAGATGCCATACCTTTGTTTATAAGTTGAGCAACATACATGATTTCCTCACCACACCGCTCAACTGTACAGCCTTTCACAGAATGTCCACATTTTTGCCTCATAATTTTGGTCTATTTTTCATAAAATTTTGGTTTTCTGGCAAATTAGTGGCAAATCATTAAAGATTGAATTTAGAAAATGACAGATATTTGAGTTTCAGACTGCAAATCCCCTCAGAAAATGCATGCTAATGCAAAACTTGTTATTCTATCATCTTCCTAAGTTTGTAGAAGCAATATTCAAAATTGTTCCTATTTATTGGCCTTTGTCCCATGTATATTTATGTCTTTGTCCAGATTCCTTGCTCTAAGATTATGAGAGGTATGTTCCTCACTACTGTAGACACATGATGGTCAAAGGCTAGATTACTGTCTGAGTAAGTCCCTAAGTCTCTGACTACTGGGTCAGCTCTAAGGGGTGTGGTGTCAATATGATAGTTACCAGATACTGTTATGCATTTCTTGGCATTTAGTTTTAGTCCATGGCTGTGATACCAGTTGTTTGTCTGTGTTAGCCCTTCCTGAAGAACATGTGTGCCAGTGCAGGATTCAATGACAGTTCCTAATTTCAATCATCTGCAAATTTAGTCAGCCAGAGACCCTTGACATTGGTCTTGACTTCAGAGAAGTAAATTCCAGAAAGGAGTAATCCAAGGACTGATCCCTGAGGGACTCCACTTGTGAATGGCCTCTTTGTATTGGTTGACTCCCCAAGTCTAACTTCCTGGATCCTGCCTGTGAGCCACTTGGCTATCCACCGGATGACATATGGGTTTATACCTAACCTTTTGAGTTTTTCAACAATGTCTGAGTGGGGTATTGTTTCAAATGCCTTGGCCAGGTCAAGATAGGCAGTGTGAACCATTTTGCCTCATCCATTGCTTTGGTGACCTTTTCAAAGAAGTCTAGCATGTTGAGTAGACATGGCATGCCCTTGACGAAACCAAAGTGGGTTAGTTCCAGTGTCTGGAGGTTTACTATATCATTACTAATCATTTCCATGATAATTCTTTCCATGGCTTTGCCTAAAAGACTAATCAGAATTACAGGTCTATAGTTTCCTGGGTTTGTAGATGGCCCACTTTTGTGCAGAAGGATGACTTTTGCTGTTTTCCATTCATGAGGCATGAAGCCTGACTGGAGGCTACAGTTAAATAGCAATTCTGGAGGACTTGATAGGTTATATTTCATGCTACCTAGAAGGCATCCTGGGATATTGTCTGGGCACATTGATGCAGTGTTCTTGCCCTTAGAGAGAGAGAGCAATAAGGACCTGTTCCCTAGTAATAGCAGGGGACGTTATATTTGATGATCCTTCCAGAGGGAAGATTAAGGGGGAGAGAGGGGTAAAGTTGGAGCTGAATTTATCAGGCAGTAGGTTTTCTATATCTTCTAGCTCAGTAGAGGTGGCTCCATTTACAATGAGCTCTGCACGATTGTGTATTGCCTTTTAGGTTGTGGACATAGCTAAATAATTTGGCTTTGGTAGGCTTTTATTTGTCCTCTGAGTCATTTGTTTAGTTTGATGATAGTGTTTTTATCCTGCTGGGTGCTGAACCTCCTAATGTTTGCCATGATTTTCTTCCTTCTGTTATACAGCCTATTGATTTTGTGATTCTACCAGAGTGGCTTGTTTTTTTAAGTTAGTTCTATACTTCTTCCTGGTGGGTACAGCTGCCTCTATGCAGCTATTAACATGCTTGTATAGGGTTGCTGTGAACAGTTCTGCGTAGGCAGCAATGTTCTCAGGGTTTATGGGGGCTTGAAATGTTCTCAGGTTATCACTTAATAGCAGGAAATTATCCTTAGATTAGTTCCTGAATATTCCAGGGTTAGCTGGTGGTCCAGGTTTTATTTTTACTTCAAAGGAGACCATTTTGTGGTCTGACCTTACCAAGGAAGACATTACCCTAGGGGGTGTGCAGCACTCTTCCATATTACTGAGGACCAGATCCAGTATGGTTGCACCCATAGTTGGTGTATTGGCAGTGTGTTCCAGGAAGTGTGTGTTTACACAATCCAGGAATATCTGTGCCTGTACATTTGGTGTCGTATAGGATTCCCAATTAATAGTGGGGTAATTAAAACTGCCCATGAAAATGGTATTGGGTTGGATGGTTAGTGTTTCTAATAAGTTTAAATACATGTTATGGGTTTCCTGGGTCATAGAGGGGGAACTATAGCTTGCAAGAAAGTGGTATTGGATTTTGTCTATGGTAATTTGTACATGGAGCAGCTCAAGTGCATTGTCCTGTTTGACCAACCTTGAGGTATATTTATTTTTGATGTAAATTGAGACACCTCCAACTTTAGTCCCTGTCTGTGTAGTAGCTGGTCTAAATTTGTGGAAGGCATTATAACCTTGTATTGTCAGTGTGCTCTCCATGGCTTTAAACCATGTCTCAGTGACTGTATAAACACCAGCACTGTCTAGGGTGAAAAGAGCTTCTAGGGAGTGAAGGTTTTGTTTAGACAACTAGCACTGAGTAGTAATACCTTTAGATGTTCTTGGCTTTGATTTGCTATTTAAGAAATAATTTCAGTTTTAGCTAACATTCAAAGGCCTAGAGGGGAGAAGTGCAGACCATCCCTGGCAAAGCAGTGTGGCCTGTTGACCATCTCTTTCCATGCTTACAAATATTGCACCCCCTTAGAATGACACCAGAAATTAAGCCAATTATTAAAGTCAGTCATCTTTTGTTCATATTGTGGCATCATTCTTCGGAGAAAGTAAAATGCTGCTCAATGCAAGGCTCATACCAGCCTGGGACACATATTCTGATATCTATATGATGTCTCTCTTCATATAGTCTAGGGAGGTATGTCTCAGGTCATTTATACCCATATGAACTATGACTGAGTCATACTGGTACTTGTGGTCCAATGACCTGAGTACATGAGGAATGTGGCGGATACCAGCCCCTGATAAGCAACTGGCTGTGGCTCTCTCCTTACTCAGTCTGGTGAGGAGGACATCAGTGTGTCTCCCAATGGAGTTTCAAATTACTATAATGTTGGATTCGGTGGTGGTTTGCCTTATGGACTTAGAAGTAGAGGCTCCATGAGATGTGGTTGCATGTGCTGATCCGGGTGTTGTTTTGAAAGAGTGCGTTTAGGGCTGTTGAGGGTATTTGTTATGTGTACTTCATGTAGGAGGTCTTTGGGGATCAGAAAGGTTACATTTAAGTGCCTCAGCATATGTGGATCTATATACCGGCTTTGAATTGTGTGTGATGGGTATAGCGTATGCACTACTGACAACCTTATTGACATTAGGAGTACTCTTATGTGAGAGCTTTGCCTCCACTGACATTGTGTAAATACATCTCTCACATACCATATCAGTTTGTTTGAGAATTAACTGGTTGTCATTAAACATGAGACAATTCCTACATTGCTAGAGGATGCCCATATCCACCAAGCTGGTAAAGTATATAGTGGGAAAGTTCATATACATACAGGGCATGGCCAAACACTTGAGTGGAAACTAATAAGTAGATCCTGAAAATTTAAAGATGAAGTTTTTAGGCAGATATTCTGAAGTTAGAAACAAATCAAGCAGTACTTACTGAAAACAAAGAATTAGCTCAAGAATGATGAAAAGAGGGGAGTCATGTAAATGACTATTGCCTGGCTACTACTATCGCTGGTCTCACCACAGCTTCACTCTTCGAGGATACAGTGCACCATTGTTTCTTCTCTCACCAGAAGCAAAACATTAGCACAAATCTCAAGATGAGAAACAGGTCACAGTTTGGTGATCCACAGTCTAGTCCCAGATAATGTAAGGGTCTGTAGGCTTGTTTTAGACTTTTCCTGGTAGATGCGTTGAATAGCAACCAGACCAATTAGGAACGTCAAGCACTGACACTAACTGCTCAACCAGCAACAGTCAGGAATCAATTCACTCTGCTCCTTCTCTCACTAAGAACAGAATATAAGCACACATTCCAAGCTGTCACCTATGAAACAGTTAGTAGGCTTTCCCGTGATCCAGAATAAAGAGAAGCACTAATTCCAAGGTGACTACTGAGAGGCAGAATGTGGGCTTTCTAATCATTGGTGGTTTTGCAATACATGTTGCAGATTTCTAAGGTAAGATGGGGAATGGATTAATATCCTAAGCACTGCAGTGTACTCTAAGCAATTAGATATAAAAGAGGGGACAACTTAAGTTTTAGGTGTCTAAGTGGAGAGCCACTAATTTTAAAAGAACAAGATAGATTGAAAGGGGGTGGGCACTTTGTATTCTGGTTCTATGGAATACAGTGGTTTGGACAATAAATTTAAATAGTTGAAGTGGAGTGATTTCACTAAATGATAACTTTGTGCTTACTTACTATCACAAAAGGAGATACTGCCAGCCTAGCTATCTGGAATTTTGTAAATAATTATATATCATTTGTGAATATTAACATGATTTCTATAGAAGTGTAACAAAAGGAGATACTGCCAGCACAGCTGCCTGGAATTTTGTAAACGGTTATGTGTCATTTGTGAATGTAAATAGGCTTCATGTAAGATGCTTGTGTCACAGATGTATTACAACTGCATGTGATATTGTACGGACATGTGTGTTGAAGAGATATTTTGTAAATTACTGAGCAGAAATGCATACACACTATTGTAACTGTTTAGATGTATACATTTTAGCAGTGGAAACTGAAACAGAGGAGGTTAGCTTCAGAAGAATAGTTGAAATTAAGTTACTTTATGGCTGGGCCATAAACAAAAGATGTTATCTCTCAGCATCAGTGCAGTAACAGACACTATGTCTTGAACAAGAAGTTATTTGTATTGTCTTGGAAGTGTTTATTGCTTTATGACTTCCAGGATCTGCCTTAGATCTAAGAGAAGTCTGTTTGTGTATTTTCACACATAGGTGCTAAATGCTACCAGCTGCATCAGTGAGGGTTTTTACCTGGGATAGTCAGATTACAAGAAGTGATCTCATGTTGTAAGCTACCCCAGCAGTAATATTTAAAATATTAATTTAAGAACTCTCTGAGACAGATGGGGCATTTTGTATTTTCTCTTTGACCTGACAAGAACATCGACTCACCACAGCTGCCTTGTTGCTCTGTAAGTAAGTTAACTAGGGTGAATTCATTTCTCTTAGAAACAGTCAGGAATATAGTAAAGTATAGCTTAGATGTTTTCTTTATTTATTTGAGACTGTCCCAGAATGTTGTTTTAGACATTTCCTATGATTTTGAACTCTGTTGTAACTGATTATTTACTGAGTATTTTTTGTTCTTTTATTATATATTATTAAATATATTTAAACCTTTCATTGCGGCTGATATTTGTGAGACATATTTAAGTTCTGAGAGTACTTGCATACTTATTCGGTGACCCTGTGGGCCACTTCTAATAGCCTTGATCTTGATCAAGCCACCATTTGGATCCAAAGTAACATTACACAGTAAGATTGGATACCCTTTGTTAAGGGCCATAAAGTAGCTGATAAGGGCGTGGCAGGTAGCAGTGATAACTACCTTATTGTCTATGCCAAAGGGAGCATAGCTAGTAAACCTGTGCCAGCCTTTCTCAGGTGTGTGTGTGTTTGTGTATAAATCAAATCAAATGTGTCAGTTACTTGGGGCAGGGACACGAAGCACTGGTTGGACAGAAGGTGCTGGAGGTCTTGGCTTGGCCACTCAGCTGAGATCTCACTTCTATAGCTGTGCCAGTAGGGAGTCTTATTGGGGATCTGGAGGAAGAGGGAGAAACCAGCCCCACACTGACTGTGGTCTCTGTGTGCTCTTAAGTGAAATTGCACTTTAATGTGTGTGTACTTGTCTTCCTCCCAATGTATATCCCCCACTGGTGCTAGTGGTGAGGACTGAGGCTCCTTGATTACTGGGCCAGTGGTAGGACATCACACTTAAAACAACCAATAAAAGGGAAGAGGGAAGGCGATATGTGCTCAAATTAACATAAGAGACAGGCAACTAGAAAGACAGTTGTGTTTAAGAATATAACAGAACCAGGGTGGGATAGTGAGAAAAGTGCTTCAAGAGAGACACAGCTGTGGTCTCTTTCATAATTTTAATATGCAATTAAAAGCAGAATACAATTAAAACACATTGTAAAGAAAATAAATCACTATATACAATAATAAAAGAAGGCAATAAAGTAATACAAAATACAAGAAAGCAAATTCAAACTAACCTTTCCCTCACAGCAATTTGTGGCAGAGTCAAGGTGAGCTTTTTTTAGGCATTTACCCACTCAGAGTCCCTTAGGGACTTGTTTTAGTACAATCCACTCATTCAGAAAACTATTACCCATCATCAAAGAGCAACATTTAAACAATTTGCCCTGCAATTTACAAAGAGTATGATGATAGGAGTCCAGTTCTGCTGTTCCAATATCATGAAAAGAATATATTTTCTATTAACCAAGAATCAGACTCAATTTGAGCATATTTTAGATGTCCCTTCTTCATTTGTGCTGTCTTCTTCACTGTATCATTCACTTCTTTACAACTTCTAGTCAATTCAAAGATATCTTGCAAAAGGGTGTTATATGGTTCACCAATTACGAACCCTGGGACAACTAGACAATGGCTTTATTCACCAAATGTTATCATTCCTGGTTACATGGAATAGGCGTGCCTTCATTGGTAATAGATGTAGAATCCTTATCCAGTATCGCCTTCTGTATCAGTAACTGAATCAATTTAGTGGGTTCATTGACAAGACAAGACAACTAAGATCTTGATTTTCTCCACCACTCCCAACCAAGTTTCCTTAACAGGAAGACATCGTAGGAGGCTCACTCACCCAAAACTAGTAAAACATCAAGGCAGAAAAAAGCAAGATAAAAAAAAATACAATCCAACCGAGTATGGGTCCCATCTGGTAAACTAAACAAAATAAGTCTGCATACGATAAAAAATATATATTGTAATTGCACAAATTTCAGTTCAGCCAATTAACAAAAACTAATTTTATTAGTTGAGTGCTTTCCTCTTTACATCTAGGATTTCATCAGAAGTAATAAATTCAAAAACAAGCACACCCTATTTTATAATTACAAGTGCTCTAATGCTAATTGTCTAAAGTTAATACAATAATGTTAACATAGTTATACCAAATAATGGCTGCCCCGTGCTGGCTAACCCATCCTGGGGTGATAGAGCTGGTGTTGTCTGATATAAGGTCACGGTATGCAGCAGTGTGGCCAGAGGTAATAGCTGTAAGGCATAGCAATGCAATGCATAAACTAAGGTGTTTCACACATGTGAAGACATGCTTATACCTTCTGGAGCTGCTAAGGATGACATCACAGCAACCACTGAGAGGGTTAGGTAAGAAAGACAAAAAAGTCCCACTCCATATCATATGACAGCCTGGTCTTAATGTCTGCCTCCGCCATATGTAGAGACCAAATTAAAAAAAAACAATTTTCTGCTCTGGAGAAGAACAGCCCTGTCCCAGTAAGGAAAGACTGGTTAACTGGATCTTGCTTTAAATGGAAACAACTCTATCCTGAAGTGGACTGAATGGGTATGTATGGTTATTAGCATGAGATTTCACAGTAACATGAGGCAGTACCCAGAAAAACTTGGAAAAAAGTCTACAGAAGTAGGGAGTTATGCCTCATACTTTATACCACTGGTAGCATTAATACAAATACTTCTTAACAACAATGATAACGTTAATACAAATGCTCCTCAACAACACTGATAGCATTCCTGAAATATCTATTAAGAAATCCTTAATGTACTATAATAAAACTAAGGTTTCACTGCAGTATTTTTCAAGAATATCAAGAACGTGTTTATCAGAGTTTGGCTCCCATTGTATACATGTACAGGTAGTAGTATTACTTTTTGCCATATGCTGCCCATTCTAAACATAAACTAATTGAATGAGCACAGTTGCTCTGTACAGTCATACATTGCAAATTGGAAGCAATATATACAAGTAAGGGAGAAAAAAGAAGTCCCACTGTCTTCTGTCAGCCATGTGCCCCAATGCAGCTGTGTATGACTAGGTTACTTGTCACAAACTCCAAAGTCCTTTCCTTCTGACATGTGCCAGGCAGATTACTGCTGTGTTATTTACATCAGAGAGGCATCAGACAGAGTAAATAAGTGACTAGAGGGACCATTTAAGGTTGGAAGGGTATGGAACTGGGGTTTATGCAGTACTCAGGGAAACATGGCGGGAAGCAAAGCATTTTATTTATGCTGTTAATTTAAAATGTCAGATAAATCTCTGCTGAACTATTAACAAAAGTTTTGCAATAATTGGCCATTCATTTTTCAGAATGCAGTTTATGACTCTGCAGTTAACTTTGATAATGTGAGTATATGCCTCTTTGATTATGCCACCCAGATGTGCAATATGTGGTGTTGATATTAAATGCACTGCTTCTGACCATTTGACTCACTTGTCAGTGGTACTGCTCGACTATAACAGTCTGATGGTGACGTGCATGTCAGGGCATAGTTAGACTATAACAGTCTAATGGTAAGATTTTTTGCAGATAATGTCATCAGTGTGAAACATATGGAGAGTGGAGGTCTATGTCACGACCCCAAAATGACATAATGCCGAACACCTAATCATCGACACATATAGGTCGAATCCCAGTTAACCGAACAGCCAGATCACCGAGTTTTTTTCTTTGTTTGTACTGTTGTATTGTATTCAGTTGGCCTACCAATTTCTTTCCCTGGGAAAGAAATTGGTGATCTGGCCGTTCGGTTATCTGAGAGTTTGACATATATGTGTCGATGAAAAGGTGGTCAGCATTATGCCGTTTCAAGGTCATGATATAGACCTGGAGAGTGGTTGGTATTGCACTCAAAGCCAAGAATTCTCTGATTTTATTCCACACTCGTGGTAAGGAGACGCTCATAATATTGTCACAAATACAATATTCTAAAAAAAATTAACAAAACTTGTGGACAAAATACTTCTAAAGTATCCCTGCTGATGTGGCAGATTGTTTTTTTTTCAAACAGGTATGATCGATCTGTACTGCAGTATAAATAATGACAAATCTTTGCAGAGACTTTTACTTAAATTAGCTATAACCTCCAAAGGAGACCAGGTTGAAGCAGAGATGTTTTTTCTGCATGCTGGAAAAGTGACTCATCTCAAGCTAAGCATAAATAATGAGAAGTCTGCACATGGAATGTCTTAGAAACAGAACACATTTGCAGAAAATAAATTAGTTATGTTGAGTCAATTTCACAGATTCTCTTTCTTGAATAATGCACTCTTCTCAAAACAAGGTCAACAGAATGTTTATTTCACATTTAACATGTAAATTTCACTGATCCCTGGGTCCTTCTAAATCCTTTTACATTTGCAACTAGGGAAGTTTTGCAGAACGTACAGATGAAAATAAGTTTCTGTGCTACACTTTCATACAAATTAAATGCAGTTCAGTGTATGGAATTAATGAGCTATCATGGTATAGTAAAACTGCGCAGAGAGTTAAAGATAAAGCGCAGCAGTACTTACAATTTAACTAATAAAACGACTATGCACACTATGAGTACAATTACATCTCCTGAATATTTTCTAAACAATGAGCCATATGTCATTCAATGTACAACATTTTATACATTCACTAATATGGTCATTCTGGATCAGCAAGGAGCAAATATCCAGAAGAGAGTATATAAAATGCATAACTTTACAATCAAATTCCTTTGACGTCATTAAATGGCACAAATCAGTTAAAGTTAATAAGTGAGTAGTTGGTACAAACTGACCATTTTGTGTGGTTCCATCCGAATGCATTTCTATAAAGCACTAGGGTCTCAAGCTTAGTTATGAATGTATAGTTTGTGGAGATGTTTGGAGAGTGAATCCTAATGTTTGTCAGCAGCATCTCTGAAAGTTCTAGTACTTCTTCCTTTCTCACTATGGAAAGAACCAGAAACTGCTCTCACTTCATACTTGTTGTGTAAGTAGTATACTATGTACAAAGATTTGTTTTCCATATGCTCTTTGCCCTCATGTCTACTGACTGGCATGCCTCCCTCAATCAGACTTGAGCTTATTTGTTCCATTGTGGATCAGCCCAAATCCACAAGGACAAGAGCCATCGGGTGGAGGGGGGTGGGGGGCATTATTCAGACAGCTATGAGGGTTGCTTGTGTCCTCAATGTGATTCTACAAATGAGGACATTTTATTTTTACTTATTAGGCTAACACTTTCACTATGTTGGGGGACGTGTGACACAAATAACTGTGCCTTACCCTGTGCAAGTACAGTCTCCTGTGCATTTGCTTTTGCTCAGTGAAGGCTACAATCCATTGGTGGCTTAATGTGCCATACATCTATCGCCAGATTACATGCTCACCTCCTTCCTCCATAGGAATACTACAGCCTTGAAAATCCAACCTCCTTGCCAGGATCTGTATCTCATACATCATGCAAGTTCATTCAAGAATCCATTCATCTAATTGAACTCATGCTGCTTGGGCCTTAATTATAAGTTTATTCCTGACCAAATGATTTTTTGCGTGCTTTTTTTTTTGTTGTTGGCACTTATATGCAGGTCATTATTTCCCTGCAGAGGAGACTAATGTAAACATAATACCGTAGTGATACTTAAAACTGTTGGCCCAGTGTTTCCAGCATGGCAAGTTGTTTATAAATGGAGGTCTTCATTTCTAACATCTGCTGCTAACAGTAGAGAAGTGAGTACAATAATATCCTGCATTAATTTTGCTATTGAAATGAGCTGACAACTCTCAATTTTTCTCAAAACAGGAAGTTGTTTTTGATTCTGTATTGCAACTCAAGTTTTTACTTGTGTTGGTAATTATACTACACATATTCAAAGGAAGTAAGAGTTTATCTATGTTTATCCCAGGTATTTATAGCTAGAAAATGTCTAATTAAGTTTTGTAGATTGTGTTCTTGCCTGGTCTAGCCCCTCTCCCCAGCTAGTCTTTGCCTACATGCAAAATTAATAACCAAGCTCACTGAAGGTGCAAAAAGTCACAAAAACCACTTTACAAAGCACCTCGGACCCAGCAAGTTGATCACAAACAGTTTATTAGTAGGCTCAAACACAAACACGGAATAAACACTGACAATGTTAAACAAACATTTTCGTCTTCATCTTCATCAGATAACCTAATCCCCCTGAGCTCACCTTTTATAAATCAAATAATTAATAATTATCCAATGTCCTTAGAGTTGCAATTAACAGATACATACATACTAATATATACATCACTTCCTTTCCTACCCGTGTGTAAACTTTTAAAACCTTTTAAAAATATTTTGTTCAGCAAATGATGTGTAATCAATGTAAAATTACCTATAAATAATATATAAATCTAAAATGTGGATATCTTATACACCTCTTTCAAACTCAAATATAAAATATATATTTTTTTCTATTAAAAACCTTGATTCAAATAATTCTTGTAAAATTTCTTATAAAAAAACCTTAGTTCCCCCTACTGGAAATGTGTGACATTACAAACACAAAAATATGTTAAAATAATAAAACATAAATAACTTGATCCATAAAAAATAATTATTTACAATGTTGGTTTGCTAATAAGACACCTCGATAATTAATACTCTGGTCTCATATACCTAATAATTTAACAAATCATAAAAAATGGACATGTATTTATAACTTTGCAGATCTCAATTTTAACACAGGAATAAGAGAAATCATATCGTTGAGACCTGGAACTCTACTGGCTTCTAAAATTATTTGCCAGTACAATTCTCTATATTCTACAAGTGTTTCCCACATACCACCCCTGGGATCCATAACTACTGTTTCTAAAATAAAGAACTGAAATTCTGCTTGTTTGCATACAGTACTGTGCTTGTATAGTGCATTATTTTCACATTTGGTTCTAATATCATAAAGATGCTCGTAAATTCTTTGCTTAAGCTTCCTTTCACTCTTTCCAACATAAAAAGAATCGCATTTTTTACATAGAGCTAAATAAATAATACCTTTAGTGTTGCAATTTGCAAAGGTACTTAAAGTCAGTTTCATTTTTCTTGTTTGCAAAATATACTGAATCTCCTGTTGCAAGGTACGAACAATAGCTACAGCTTCCACACTTGAATAAACCCTTTTTCTTTTTGGTACCTTTTTCCAAATTGTGTCTATTTGCACTCCTCTCAAGCATACCTTTTATATTGTTACCTCTCCTATAGGTATACTTTAATTCATTGTCAAAAATGTGATCTAAATCTGACAATTTTGCAAAGTTTTTCCATTCTTTATCAATAATTCTTCTGACTAATCCTGACTGACCATCATATGTAGTTATAATCCCTGAGCTGTATTTGTCATTTATGTTTGCATTCATCACTTTTTGTGTGGTAATTGTTTCTGGTTTACCTAAAATAGGGGCAAATCTACCTCCCCTTTCACTAGTAACTTCCTTACATATTTGGTCAAACAGTGCACCAGGATAACCCCTGTTTAAAAACAAGCCTTTCAGTACTTTACACTCACTAAAAAATACCTTATCATCAGAAGTCATTCTACTTAAATGTACTAATTGACCCTTTAATACACCTCTCTTTTGGTGGGGCGGGTGCGAACGGGTGTAGTGTAAATATGAGTTTGAAAAGGTCTCTTTCCGATATATTTTAGACGTAAAACCTTCATTAATTTTAGTTATATTTACGTCTAAATAATTTACCTGTTGATAGTTAAAATTGTATGTAAATTTAAAAAAATTAGTTTTTCCATTAATATATTCAACAAATAACTTAAAATCATGTTCATCCCCTTTCCATAAAAAACACAAATCATCTAAAAATCTGCCATAAGATGTCCACTTACTCTTAAAAACAGAAGTTAATATATATTTGTTTTCCCAGTAGGCCATTATGACATTAGCTTATGCAGGAGCACAATGTGTACCCATAGCAACATCGAATAGTAATTGAACATACATAGAATTTTAATGATATGACAGTTAATGAAAAATGATAGTTAAAGACTACAGTAAAATATTAACTAATATCAAGCTTATATTAGATTTGTAAGTTCACAGGAGCTAACAGCTTAAGAGACCTTACAAACATAGCCAATATGACCTGATTTTACCCAATATATGGCCCTTAGGGGCAAGAGCATGGCGTGTGTTTGTGCCTATGCCCTGAGTATCTTATAAATTGCCCCTGTCCATAAGGGACATAGACGCTACCTCAGGTGTGAATTTGTTCTTCTACATCCATTGATCCAAATTGCATTTCAAGAGGGCCAGGGAAGTGACCTGCTTAATTTAAATAAAAAACCTGTTCTAAAGAAGGGGTAGTATCTGAGACGCATATCTGTCCAGTATGTTTTGTTTGAGCCAGTGACTAAGTTTAGATCCCTAGATCAGGTGACCCTCATGCTGTTTGACTTGCAGATGTGTAGCAGCTACATCAGGGCTGGATTTGTGAGTGCCTTGTAGGTCAGGCATAGGTCAAACCTTAATATTCAGTAGGAGACAGAGTAAAGGGACAGGACTTTCAGTCTATCCTCATAGGACATGTTGTTTGTACCATGTATTTTCTTTGTGATGAACTCCTGAGTTGTAAGTTCCTAGTTAGGTACATGCCAAATGGTGCATTGTACTTGATAGTCTAATGAATGCTGAGTACAGGGGACTCTGATCTCCTTGGATCTGGATGCCATTCCTTTACTTATAACTTGTGCCACATAAAAAGGCCTTCCTCACAACTCTGGACTTGTGAAGGTCAAAGTTCAAGCTGCTGATTATCTGTGCACCTAGATGTCTCTTCCTCTGAGTCTACTCTTAGGGTATGCTATTGATGTTGTAATTTGCTGGGGTATTTGACTATTTTTCATATTTAATTATAGGCCATGGTTCTGGCACCAGTCATTTGTCTGAGCTAGGCCCTCCTGGAAGATATCTACATTATTGAGGGATTCAGTGATTGCCTCCATCATGTAGTAATTGGCAAACATTGTCAACCAGAGGCCTGACACATTAGCCTTGACTTCAGAGAAGCATATTCCTAACAAGAGTGGTCCCAGCACTGTGCCCTGTGGCACACCACTAGTAACTGGTCTCTTGCTGGGTCTAGAGTCACCCACTTTAACCACGTGTCCTTTCTGTGTGCCAGTTGGCTATCCATCTGGTGATGTAGGGATCTAGGCTCAGTTTTGTGAGTTTATTTATAATACCTGAGTGGGGGATTGTGTCAAATGCTTTGGCCATATTGAGGTAGGTGGTATGTACTGTTTTACCCTAATCCATAGTCTTACTGACTTTTTCTTAGAAATCTACCAGCTTCATTACGTATGGCCTGCCCTTGACAACACCAAACTGGGTTAGATCCAGTGTTTGGAGGTTTCCTATGTCATTATTTATCAGGTCCATGATTATCTTTTCCATACCCTTGCAAATAAGACTAGTCAAACTTATGAGTCTGTAATTTCCCGGGTCAGTAGATGGTCCCTCTTTGTACAGAGAGATGACTGTTACTGTCATCCACTCTACTGGGACAAAGTCAGTACATAGGCTGTGGTTAAATAGAGATCCTACTGGGCCTGAAAAGTCCTGATTTAAGGTGTTTAAGAGGCAACCTGGTATATCTTCAGGCCCAAGAGTCTAGTTATTATCAGATAGAGAAGTACACCCTAGAAGTAAGTTTTTCATATGGTTTCATCTGCTTTTTATTGCCCGGAGAGAACTTTGGAGCATTCCTGTATACTTTATTAAATAATATGTTTGGTGGTAGGTATTACAGGACAGCAAATCAATAATTTCATGTAAGATTGAGGTACTGCGTTATGACTATATTGCCTATGGGTAGTTTACAATTAACTATTACTTATATGAGTAGATGCATTGCAGATTATTATAAAAGAAAACATTTCTTCTGAATGTTAGTGGTTGTTTTATTTCTAACAGTCTCAAAAGGAGGCTGTTTTTCTTTTGCAATCAGTGTAGTTTTGGCCATTTTTTTGTTTTCAATAAGTGTGATATTAACATGTAGTCATGGATATACTATGTAAGAAGCTAAAATCCAAGTAAATCACTTTTGGGCATACAGTTCAACAGGATAGTTTAATTGTTAAGTGCTTTCATCCATTGGATTTATTTCTGTTTTGTATTTGGTACAGCATCTTAGGCATTACTGAAAAGAGTCCATTATGACCAGTGTTTCCTCCCATTTAACAAATGCCAACAAAGAAACAAACACAGATAAATAAATACATAATTGTTGGATTTTTTTCTTTGAGGAGTCACCTAGTTATGTCATTCTTTTGGTAGAATACATTTTATTTGCCATAACAAATGGCAGCATGTGTATGAATGATGTCTGTATTCTAAGTTTAGTGTCAACATTCTGGAACATTACATTATTATATTGTGACACTTACCAAATTTGTAGCAGTCTGACAACTTTAGTGCTCCATGCTGTTCATTGCTTTAGACCTAAATTATTAGGTTGTCAGTCTTGTGTTAACAGATGAAGAAGGTGGTAAAGCAAATCTCACTTAGAAAGTACACTTGTGTAAGTTGAAATTACTATAACAGTAGATGCTCAAATGATCTCTCTGTTTATACCTATATATTATTTCCTGCCAAGGATAATATAACAGAGCCATTCAGGAGCAGGAGGACCTTCCACATGTCCAAAATTGTCAAATAGCTCAAAGTGAATGGACTAAAAGACAAGTTTGAGCTTTCCTGCCAACATAGAGATGGATGCTGAGTCCTGAAAGGACAATGCTAGGAATAACAAAATAAATAAATAAATGTCCACACCTGGCATAAAAACACACCAAAAAGACAAGAAGGGTGGAGGAAGGGAGCAGCTACTGCAACAGTGACCATTTGAACATCTACTGTTATAGTAAGTTGAGCTTACACATCTGTAGTATGTTCTTCATATTGATCACTGCTGTAGTAGCCTTAGCTATGTGGGCAGATTACCATAGTTAAGTAAATTTGGCAGGAGGAAGGAAAAGGGTCCAGAAGCCCTTGGAGAAGGCTCCTAGCAAACCCTGATCTAGACCTAGGGAAAGAATCAAGCTCATAGTGCTTAGTGAAAGCATGTACAGAGAACCAACCAGAAGCTTCTAGAATCCAAAGCTTTCCAAAAAGCCATAGCTGAAGCCAAGGTCCTAGTAGAATGCACCTTGACCCTGCCTGCAATAGATTTGTCAACGTGAGTGTAACAACAGGTAATAGCCTTTGACAACCATTTGGGAATAGTCTGTTTTGACACTGGTTGTCCCTTCTTTTTACCTTTACAATCAATGAACACTTGATCTGATGCTCTGAAAGATTTTGTTCTGTCAAGATACTACCCATGTTGTCTGTGGACATCCAAGGTAAAGAGTAAACATTCTCCCTCATTTTTTTATGTTCAGGAAAGAAAATGGGAGACAGAATGTTTGGCTTAAACTAAACTCAGATACCACTTCGGGCATAAAAGGAGGAGGAGTTCTCAAGGAAACCCTTTCCCTCTGAAAAAAGAAGCAGGGTTGACTCACCACAAGAGGTTGCAACTCAAATACCCTTCTTGCAGAGGTCAAAGCAAGCAGTAAAATGCTTTCTATGTTAAGCACCTGAAGTCAGCCTTTCCTATTTGCTAATATATGATTTTCTAGTTACAAAATTTCTTGCCTCCATTAGTACCTGCTCCATGTCCTCAGAAAAAAATGTGCCCAAAAGGAATTGAGGCCATATCATCCAGACAGTCATTTGAAGATGATTTATGTTGGGTTGTTTCAAAAACCCCTTTTCTTATATCAGGATATCCATTCTTGATGAAGCTTGTGGTAATTGCTCTTACTCATTTACAAAAGTAGGGAAAAGCACTTTCCTGGCCCTGAGTAGATTCACCACAGTGATCTTGGGGAATTACTTCTGAATCTTCGGAAGTACCCTGGATATTAGTGGAAAAGGTGGAAAGGTATACAGGAACATTCCTGCCCAAGGAAAAGAAAAGAAAAGACATCTGTCTTCCAGGCCTTCTTACATTGAGTCCTGGAACAGAATTTTGCCAGTTTATTGTTCAGAGAGGAGGCAAGGCAACAAGACCTACTTGAGGACCTCCCCCATAGATGGATCAAATCTTGGAAGACCCCTGATGCAGTTTTCATTCATGAGGGTCTGTCTTTGTCCTGCTCAGCTAGTCTGCCATGCAAGTTTGCTCTGATGGAATGTAAGATGCCTGTATAGTGAGACTGTGCTGTGAAGCTATACCCCAAGGTGACCTAGCTAGTCTGCAAAGGGGGTATGATCTGGATGCCCCTTGCCTGATGATGTACCACATGATTGTGGTATTGTCCGTAACCACTTGAAGAAGTTCCAGGGAGCAAAGATGGTTTAGAGAGCTGAGTGCCTTGATCAGGGCAAGTATCTCTTTGATATTTATGTGCTTGCATCTGTCCTTGGTGTACCGCAACCCCCTCCACTTGTATCCCTCACAAAACTGCTTCCCAAGAAAAATTAAAAACATCTGTCATGACTGACTGCTTTGTAGCAGAGATGGAGAAGGTGATACTTGGATTTAAGGAGATCTGTTGTCTCCAGCAAAACATTTCTCTTCTGACAAATCCCAGTACTGGGATCTGAAAAGATAGAGGGTGTTGATACTGGGATCAAAGAGATTTCAGATACCACTCTATCTTTCTTGTGTGGTGTCTTGCCAAAAGTATCATGAGAATCATGCATGCCATGAGACCCAGACTTCTGAGGTATTCCCTCAGAGTGACCAAATTCTGAGTAGAAAACTTAGAAATAGATCTATTGTTTTTTTTTTCCTGTGGAAGAAGACCTCTTTGCACTGAGGTGTTCAGTTGCCATCCCATCAACAATCGTGTGTGAAAGACTTTTGAATGTTCTCTTGGCATCCGAGCTTCTGCAATAGATTTCTCACCCAAGAGAGAGAGAGAGATTATGAGAGAGAGACTCCTGACATTTTGAAAAAGACTGTGCAAAGATAAACAAGTCATCCAAATATGGAAAAATGTGGATACCCTGTAGCCTGCAATAAGCTATAATTGGAGTCAGACACTTTGTGAACACTCAGTGCGTAGTCCAAAGGCAGAACTGGTAATGTGATTCAGACACAGAAAACCTTAAGAAAGGCCTGAAGACTGGATGAATAGGGATGTGATGGTAAGCATCTTTTAAGTCTAATGTTACAAGGAAACTTCAAAGAGGTAGAAGAGGTAACAAGTTGTGAAGTAACATCATTTTGAATTTATGGCATTAAGAACATCCTTGAATAAAACCACTTCTCTACCTGGAAAGGTGGAACTGGTCCTATCACTCCTTGGGACAGTGTGTGATGAAGAATAGGAGGAAACAAAAAAAGTCTGATCTGCAGGATCCCCCCTGGAAAGGAGCAATTTCATCCCACTGCATTGTAACCCTGTTCAATGATCTTCAGAACCTTTTTGCCTGAAACCATCTATTGCCAAATGAAAAAAGTGGAGATTCAGACTTTCTAGAAGAGAATAGGGGCCAGGGTGGGAGGGGGTCACAAGGTCTCTTGAATAGTCATTCAGACTTGTTCTGTCCTTGGTTTCTGAGAGGATTGAGATGTATTTTTGGAACCCCCTTATCACTTCTTCTTAACCATCTGTTTACCTGAATTCTGTTATGTGTATTCTGTTTTTTTTTTTTTTTGCCAAAATTTTATGAGGAGAAAGAAAATCCTTTAGACAATTTGGTAAAGGAGGGCAGAAAAAATTTAGAGATTCCATGGATCACCTTGCCCCTTTCATCAGACATTTTGATCACCTCTGCAGCAGAGGGGCCAAACACTAAATTTCTGTTTAATGGAGAATTTAAAAACTCATTTTTGAATCATCTAGAAGGTTCTGAGAATGCAGCTAAGAAAACCTCCTTAGAATAATACCAGTGGCCATTGCCTTGGAATTAGTATCAACAGAACCACACACACATACTGCAAACAATGAGAAGTGAGTTGACCTGTACAATAGAAGACACCAAGTTATTTTTAAAGCAGTTTTTTTTTTCTTTGCAAGAAGAAACTGTAGATAAAACATTCCTCATACTTTCACAATATGTCAGAACAAATCTTAACATACAAGACTGTCAAATTAAAATTCTGAAAAGCAAAGGTGCAAGACTATATGCCTTTTTTCAAAACCTATCAATAAATGTTCAAATTCTTATTTGAAAGAGTAGATTTAGAATTAACTAAGTGCTTAGCAACAGTGGAGTCAACTAAGGCTAAAGGCTGCTGGGGTCACGTTTGAGAATGGTGTAAAAACATTTAAAATAGTGAAGAACTTTATACATGCAATCTGCCTTTTTAGGGACACCTGGCTGACTATTGGGAAAACTGCAGACAGTAAGACACACCTTCTATAAAGCAGACAGGACAAGTGAAATGGGTGTAGGTTCTTTAATAACTTATAGTATTTTCTGAGGGACTGAGAAGCCTCAGTGTTTTCCCACTGAAAATACTGGGACATTTAGCAATAGTCTCAGAGAAAGAAAACCCCCCACAGGAAGTATCAGAAACTGAACTTTCCAGTGAGTCTAAATCAGAAATCTGGGGGCAAAACCCTGAATCCATCCCTGTATCTTCCTGTTCAGATTCAGAATCTTGAATCTCTTCAGGAAAAGAGGGATCCTTCTTTCTTTTACCAGAAACGACTCTACAAGAAGGCTCAATAGTCTGAATAAAAACTCTAAGCCAGTCCCAGTAGGCTACTCCTATCCAAAGAAATTTGAGGAGGAGTAGATACATATTTGGTTTTCTATTTTTTTTTTGACAGGAAAAATGGGGCCAACCATGTTATTAACTGCAGTCACTGCTTCCACAGTAATGTGCACAGCATTGTGACATAACATGGAAACCTGTGTTCCCTCTCCCAGGACCAACAAGAGTGGCTCCTGCTTGCTCACTGGTAGGACTCCAACAGCTTCCCAGTACTTGGCTAACACCAGTTACATAGTGGCTGCAGGTGCTACACCAGAGGAATTTGGGGAACAAATGAGTGGTTTGAGGTACAGTAAATGGCCACAGCAGAGTCACCCACCTGTGGCTGGGGCAAATTGCTAGCCTGCTGTGGTGGAAAAGGCTGTTTGCTTAAGTTTCTTTTTGTGACTGGAAGGACCACCAACTGTGAGACCGACAATTTGTTTCATGGCCAAGCCAAAAATGGTACCTCTTTCCCTGGGATGACAAGCAGCTTGTGCTGGTAAAACTATCAATCTACAGACATTCCTTTTTTAGAGAAAAACACAGTAAAAAGCACTTTCAAACACTTTGGCAACCCTGCAATGGAAAACTAAAAACAATTTCTACAAAGAAAATATGTTATCAGTTAGTTTACACTACTTTAAAACAGTCAGAAAAATGAGTACTGCATTTAAAATTACATTGTAGTTTCAAGACAGTCTACTGTCACCTCACAGTTAGACGTAGCCCTTTTGATTCTCAGTTAGAGCATCTTCTGTGTGGCGACATGCGTGAATGGGCGTTCCTTCGTTGAAGGTTGTGCGTTAGGCCTGGCAAGCAGCACGTAAAAATCTACTGCCAGTCATTAGCGGACCGGAGTTCCGCTGTGGTGACCCCTAACCGGGAAAAGCCGAAAGACACAAACAAAGTTTCAAGACAGTCCACTAAAACACAACACTTCAAGCTTTAAAATATCTTTTTTTGAAGAGGAGAGTAATAAACCACCAGTAAATATAAGAAAATGGAAGATTTTTGTTTCCCAAAGGGAATTTATATACCCAGCAAAGGAAAGCACAAGCCGACTGTTGATCCTCAAAAGCCTCATAAGTGCATACTCTTTGGTGGCAGTAAAGCCGTGGAGGGCTTCTCACCGAGACTCATCTTTTAGTCAGCTCAGCTCAAGCTGCTTGACAGTTTGGGTGCATGGAAGATGTCCTGAAGTTTTGGAAGCTGGTGGCTATTATATCCTTGGCAGGATACTACCCATATAGTTAAGGCTACTGCAGCAGTGATCAGTATGAAGAACATTGTAAAAGATTACACTTTGGAAGCTTTCAAAGGACTTGAAGGAATCTATAGAGAAGACCATGAGCTAAAATCCCAGAGACTTCATGCTGAATATCTGATACCAAAAGTGTCATGCAACTCATCATAATAGCATAGCTGTGTTAATCTTGGTGGTTGTGTATATGCAGACATGTGAGTTGTCTTTATACAGATGTCTGTAAATGTGTGTGCATACTACATATTGTATATTATTGTATCAACATCAATATTTTTTTTTGACTACTCCAGTAAACTGAATGACAGTTTTTCAAACAGCTTTTTTTTTTGTTGCTCTAAAGTTTTTACTTGATTTAACTGGTTGCATTAACTGTAATGTTTTGTGGTGTATTTTGATAAACTAAGTTCCCACTACAGTGAGCTGTTTGTTAATTTATGATTTTTCAGCTATATTTATTCACACAGTAAAGGCTTTCTGTATAGGTTGAGCTTTGCTTTTCACTCCAGTTTTTCAGTCATGGGGTTAATATATTTAATTGTGGAGGATCGGAGGGGTATGCAGGCGATTCTGTTCCTTAAAACAAAAATAGGTTTAGGTAATTTGATAGTATTTTCAATAAAACGTCATATAGCAGTGAAAATGCAGTCCCAGATATTTTGTGTCCTTTGTTACAATTTTCTTTGTCTAGAAGTCAGTATATCAATATGACTGACGGGAGGACACATTCAAACATACAGAGATACACACACACACACACACACACACACACACACACACACACACACACACACACACACACACACACACACACACACACACACACACACACACAAAATGACTTGACGTTTTGAGGTAAACTAGATTTTTTTTAAAACAAAAACAAATGCATAAGCATTTTCATCTTGCAAACATATGTATTTTGTGTGTGTATATGTGTGCGGATGTATTTGTGTGTGTATCTCTGTCTACACGCATATATATATATATATATATATATATATATATATATATATATATATATATATATATATATTAAACGGGTCCACTACTAAAACTCAAAATACTAAAATTTTAAATTTCGAATTTCAGTATTTCGAGTTGAGAACGTCAAAAGCCCACAAAAAACGAAAACACATAATACCTAAACCCAAAAATAACTAAAAAAAATAAAAAATCCAAACCTCCCCCTACATAACACTACCTTACATTTCCCCCTACATAACACAGGGGTGCAAGCACCCCTGCACCCCCCCACACCCCTTCTACTTATATATACCAACTCCGAGGTCACACTAACATAAATAACACACACACACTACAAATGTGCAAAATCACCACTTTCAACATTTACTTACACACACACACACACACACACACACACACACACACACACACACACACACACACACACACACACACACACAAACACACACACACATACACACTCTAACCTACCTACCCAAACCAACTCCTAAAACTTAAAAATAAAAACACAAAAATCACGAACTGCACCAAACTGTTTAATGAAGAGCTGAAACTGAAGGCTCCCAAATACTAAACGCTTTCACCATCAACTGATGGCTTCTTCAGAGTAAAAGGAGCACATAATCACAGGTTTTAAATACAAAGTTCCACACGTGCTTTAACCAATCAAATTTCTTGATTAATTACAGTCCCAATCTACATACTGATCTAACTCACAAGTACCATAAAACATACACATAAAACTTGCTAAAAGTACGTACTAAAATATTTATTTGTTTCCATGTACATTAACATATAAACACTTTGAAACATACTTATTGCACATATATTGATGTCAAAACCCTGATTATAAATAATTGACTTTTCCATAACAACTAAAAGCTAAAAGACTTTAAAACAATGATAGCCCTTTGTTTCAAAATAGGCTTAACAGAGAGATGATCATTAAGCCCAGGGTAAGTTGTTGCATCTAGAATCACCTGCCATTTAAATTCTAAAGACGCTACTCTTGTGTTGTCATCACCCCCTCTCTCACTTATCAACACCCTGTCAATAACAAAAAATATGGACTTTTTAAAACAAACACAATTCTTGGAATGTAAATACAACGCATTGTGACTCTCCTTGTTTTTGATGGCCCTCTGATGTTCTGCTATCCTTTCCCTTAATCTACGTATGATTTTCCCTACATAAAATCCTGCACATGTTGTGCAGGTTGCAAGGTATACCACTTTTTTCGAATTACAACTAGATCTACCCGGGCATGAAATTGCCTTGTTGTACCCCCTCACAACTACATAGGGCCCATCATTGATAAATCTACAGTACCTACATGACCCACATTTGTGAATTTTTAAATCTACTTTGTTGTTTTTCAAATAGGTTCTTTAAATTTAAACCTCTTGAAAAAATTATTTTTGGTTTATAACCAAGTTCTTTTCACATATCCATATTAAATGCTAGGTCCCAAGATTTCCCAATAATCTCAATAATATTGTGTGCCTGCTTATTGTACTTCAAGACCATAGCTCTTGAGTCAAACATTTTCAAATGAGTGGACTCAATTCTTTCATTCACCTCAATAATTGAAGTGTTTTATACCAAAATGGGTTTAAATGATGTCCACCTTCTTTTCATCGCCTCTTTTTTAACTGAAATCACCAATTTCAATGGGTAACATCTATCCAAAAACATTCCTATTAATTTATACATCTCCCTCTGATAAGCCTCATCATTGCTTACAAGACATGATAGATGAGCCATCTGTCCTTTAATAACACTTTTACGCTGATGTAATGGGTGACAACTTAAAAAATGCAAAAGGGAATTACTATAGGTCTCTTTTTTGTGTATATTACTTTCTAAATCTTCACTTGTCTTGGTAAGTTTAATATCCAAGAAGTCAATAGTCTCATTGTCCCATTTATATGTGAAGGAAAGAAACGGAGTAGTAGAATTAAGCTATCCCAAAAAATCTCTAGCTTCATCCTCATTTCCCTTCCACAAAATAAGAATGTCTTCTAAAAATCGGTTATATAATGCAATATGTTCAAAAAAAGGGGTAGGGAACACAAAGGTTTCTTCCCAATGCAGTAATACAAGGTTAGCAAAAATGGGGGCACATTTGGCCCCCATAGCCACCCCTGATGTTTGATGGTAAATTTCACCCTCGAATATCATGTAATTGTTTTTAAGTACTAATTCCATGAAATTGACTACATTGTTCAACTTTACAGTAGTTAAATGTTTACTTCTCAAAAAACTTTTCCTAAAGTATTCCAAGCCCTCTTCTTGAGGTATTGTGGAAAATAAATTAACCACATCTATAGTAAGGAATGACCAAACCAAATCACCCGTGCCAATAGTACTGTCGTTTTAAACAATGCCATGAGTCCTTCAATATATGCTCATGCTTGTTTAACACCCCTTGTGTATTCTTATCAACATAGGCTGCCAAAGGTTCAGTTTTGGATCCCTTCGCTGCTACTATCGGTCTGAAAGGGGGATCATAAATATCTTTATGGATTTTGGGAATGCCGAACACTGCAAGTGTAATTGGGTGTTCAACTACCAAAAAAACATAATTTTTCTGTTGTATTCCCCCTTCCAACAAGGTATCCATTAAGATGGTGTCGATTTTTTGATATGCTATATTCATCTCACATCTAGAAGCTCTTTGATAGGTACTATCATCATTTAAAATAGTTTCCATTTTGGCTGTATAATCAAGGTGAGTCATAATGACCACCCCTCCCCCTTTGTCGGGTTTCATTATTCTAATTTCTTTGTTGGCAGTCAATTCTTTCAACACTAATCTCTCTTGTTTCATAAGGTTGTCTTCTTCCCTAATTCTGTTCTTCTCCAAATATGTTCGTATAGTGTTAACAGATCATTTTTCAAACAATGCCACATCCTTATCAACAGGCGGAATAAATGTACTTTTTCTAATAAGTGTTGACGGAAAAAAAATCTTTCTGTACATTTTGCCTTTTAAAATATAATGCTAAATTTAACTGCCTAGCATATAATTTCAAACTTGTAATCAAATCCACAATGTTGTAACTAAATGCAGGTATATATGTAAAGCCCTTCGCTAATAAATCAAGATGCATTTCCTTTATTTCCAAAGCACTGAAATTATATATAGTGAAGCCTGCTTTCGTATTAGCTTCACATTTAAATTCAGCTGCATCATTGTTCAAACATAGTGCACTTAATGAAATACTGTTGTCAATCCCTTCAACACCAACTGTAGATTCAACAATGTCAGTATTACTTTCCAAAAAGCTAAAAGACATATCACCATGGTTGTTAGTCAACTGCTTCATTGTTATAACAAAAGTCTAGTCCCTGGATTATCTCCGCCTCTGGTTGTTGTTGTTGTACCATTGACCTCTCGTGTTGTAATGGTTGTTCCCTTGTTATTTGTAATGGGAACTGTTCGACTGGTTCTCCGAACCACCCCCCATTTTGTTCCTCAGGCGTTCAGATCTCCTCGGACCCAGAGATGTTACTAAAAATCCTTGGTGTTCATCATTGCATTCCCCAGAATCATGCTCGTCACCATAATCACATACATTATCCATGTTGTTGTAATTCTGTCCATTGTTGGAACCATATTTATAAACTGCCCTGTTGTTGTTAGAACCAAAATTATATGCCATGTTGTTCTTATAGTCCATGAGGTCTCTAGATAGCTTTTTGATTTTGATTTTAACATTCTTGTCGACAAACTTTTCAATGTTGACACAACATTGTATTGTTTAACATATTGAAAAAACAATAGATCACTAATAAAACTTTCATTTAAAGTTACTATTTCTTTCTCAAGATGCTCCAACTTAACTCTTGTTGTTTTTGATTATAATGTCCAAAATTTCGAAACCAGTTTTGTCGTATAAATCCACCAATTGCTTGTAAGCTGTAGAACCTTTTTCGATCCCATTCGGCACTTTGTTCAATCTGAGCCCTTTCGGTACTTGCTTCAAAGCGATGGATTTTAAAAGAAATGCGTTGTCAATTGAAGACCCCCGGAATCTGAGGCATGTCATTTCAAAAAGCTCCAACTGCTTTTTTAAAGATGGCATCGCAAAAACTCTTCCCTCCTCCTTTGAGAACGAGGAGTCAACGTCTGGAACGGGCAGCCACCGTTGAATGTCCATTCGGTTCTGATTGACCCCAGCTCCACTCTGGATACCTTCACCATTGGTAACATCACCATCTTCTTTGATGTCCAGACCCGGAACGGAATGCAATGTGAACAACTGGGCCTGCGAGTCAGTCACCGTCGCCTTTGAAGATATTCCAGCATCCACCTAGGTTTGTGTCAACAATGCCGTCAACTTCCTGATTGAAGTGGTTAACTCTTTTATAACCGCTTCCATAGAAATCGAGTGGTGCACAATAAAGCAATTGAATAAATTAAATAAACAAATAAAAAGACCAGTTCCCCAAAAAAAACGTAGTTGTAGCCGAGAATTGTAACTAATAAAACAAACTATACCCAACAGGGTAAAGACTAATAAAAATAAAAACACAAAAATCACAAACTGCACCAAACTGTTTAATGAAGAGCTGAAACTGACGGCTCCCAAATACTAAGCGTCAAAAGCCCACAAAAACAAAAACACATAATATCTAAACCCAAAAATAAATAAAAAAAATTAAAAATCCAAACCTCCCCCTACATAACACTACCTTACATTTCCCCCTACATAACACAGGGGTGCAAGCACCCCTGCACCCCCACACCCCTTCTACCTATATATACCAACTCTGAGGTCGCACTAACATAAATAACACACAAACACTACAAATGTGCAAAATCACCACTTTCAACATTTACTTATACACACACACACACCTAACAACATACAAACTTACCTGAATCTCCGTTAATAAATACCAATCGGCTGACACGTGTAGAACCCAGAAAAAATGAAGCATTAAAGGAACAGCACATTACATAACACACACCACACAACTACTAAAACTTCAAAAAACTAAGATTCAAGAAAATACAGTTTCGAAAAACTACACTTTCGACATTCTCGACTCAAAATACTGAAATACGAGATTTCAGTATTCCTAGTTTAATAAGTGGATATTAAACATGTATATATATATATATATATATATATATATACACACATACACACACACATGCGCACACACAAGTGTGATCACAAATGATGAAATTATTAACTTATGAAACCTTTCAACTTCAAACAGCATTCAGTTGTAAACAAAAATTGCAGGAGAAACGTATAGGGGGGGCAGCTCCAGATGAGAGGTGCTGCACCACCACTTCTTATATATACCAACTCTGAAGTCACACCCCCATGGGGAAAGAGGAAATCTTCAGTATATCGTTACTTCTTCTTCCTGGAAAGAGCTGACAGACCGCAGACTAGTGTCATATAAATTAGTATCAATCACTGCTGTTCTGAGAACAAGCCTAGTTATATCTTCCTTAATACAGTGTCACAGTTTTACAATTTGCTATGTCACAATTCTTTGCATGTGCAATTCTAAATACTCTATACTGAACCCATAAGTATTTTATCTATTTTTCCCTCATTCCTACATATTTTCTTATTTCTCATGCATGACCACAGTTACATATAATTTCTTAAAACATTTATACTGATACTCCACTGTAAATTTCTCAAACCATATTTACCTTTTCATATTCCATTCCATTCTATGTTGTGCAACTGATAAACAAAGGTATGGCATCTAAGTCCAAGGAAGTCAATGTTCCACTGTATTCGGCATTCATCAGACATATCATTGAGTACAATGCCCCCTTTGGTGTGCACCTAACCAGGTATATCCACCAAATGGAATGTCCACTGATGTTCCCCACTAAAAGAATATAGGACATATATAATATGTTCCATGCAGACCACTGCAAGGCCCTATTCCTGTATTCTCTCTCCTACAGGCTTTTGAGGGGAGATCTATGCCTGGCATACAGGGCATTTTCAGGCACCACTCTGATGGACATCCTGCATATCCACAAAACAAACAGCACAAGAATTATCCATTCTAAAGACTTAACCTTGCCTGTGATATAAATAGGACCTGCTGGAAAGACAGCTATGTATCCCAGAGACTACCCCGTCTATGGAACAGGCTCCCCATCCATGTGAAGCAGAGTTCCAACCTAACCCAATTCAAGTGCAACTTGGACAACTGGATGGGAGACCAGAAATTCATCCGTGGTTTGGCACCTATGTCTTTGATGCGAACAGGTAACCTGTAAATGGTTCATCTCCTAGGCCCAGGCTTACACTTATCAAGGGTATCAGAACTTGTCAGAGATTTGGGATGCATGGCTAGGCTTAAAAAGGCCCTTGTGTTTGTTAGGCTAGTAAATACTTATGAACCTATGATCCATTAAAGTATGCTGTGTACGTTCCTTAACATATATTACACATTCTTTTCCTTTGTTGCTTATTTTTCATCTACTTTTACTTGTATTTTTTTACATTAATCTCCACATGAAATCCCCAACTTCCTCTGCTTTTTAAATATTTCTTGTCTTGCTTATATTTTTTTGCTTCCCCGTCTTTTCACGTGGTTTCATGTAAAAGTAATTCTCTATTCTAGTAATATCAATGTTTTCTTTTTCTATCCCACTGCCTCTCCTTATATTCCAGAGTCTCATTTTAACCTCTTATTCAGTTATTTCTCTAACATCATAGTTTCCCATCATTCACTTTCATCCAAATGTCTTTGTTCTATGCTTTGTACTGACCGGGGGTATGTGTCGGCCTGTAAAATCTGATGTGTGTCCCAAAAATGTCCCATTTGGCCATTTGAAAAGGTGGCAACCCTATCTGTAACATCTATCCCATTTTATATTTCACTTTCTCTTTTTATTGGCGTTCATACTAGCATCTGCCTTTATCTGCACTCACTCATTTCTAACTGACACGTACCTCTTATCTTTATTGACTTACAACCCCATAGATAGATAGATATATGTCTCTCTCTCTCTCTGTATATATATATATATATATATATATATATATATATATATATATATATATTCACACACACACACACACACATATATATATATATATATATATATATATATACACACACACACACACACACACACACATATATATATATATATATATATATATATATTTATATATATATGTAGATATAGATAGATAATGATATATATAAATATATATGTGTATGCATTTTTTCTTACACATTTACTGATTTGTAGGTAAGAAGTTAGGTTTTAAGAAAAAAAAAGCATATATTATGTATATTTGTTATTTAAGTTGAATTAATTGTGAATGTATACATCTTTTTCTTAAATATGCATTAATTTGCAGATATTTAATATGGGATACCTCATTTAATATACATTGATGTTGTTGTTGTTGTGTCTTTCGGCTTTTCCCAGTTAGGGGACGCCACAGTGGAACTCCGGTCCGCTAATGATTGGCAGTGGATTTTTTACGTGCCGAGTTGCCAGCCCTGACGCACAACCTTCAACGAAGGCATGCCCATTCACACATGTCTCCACACAGAAGATGCTCTAATTGGGAATTGAACAGGACAACGTCTTAGTGTGAGGCGACAACTCTACCGCGGCACCACAACCGCAGTATGCATTGATAGTGGTGCATATTTTCATTGTCCTTAAGTAAGGTATCAGTAAGGTATAATTAGTAGCATTGCTTAGAAGATGCTCTTAATTATCTGATTATATATTATTTACCTGTCATTGTCTAAGTAAGCTAGAAAGAACACTTAAGGTGGAAAGACCTACGTCCATATTAATAAAATACAGATAATATGTATTTACATAGACCAAGTAAATAGACAAATACACAGGAAATTGGAGGGAGCCAAGAATGTGCAAGATTAACAGGATGAAAAAGCAAGACAATTTGGACAGAAAAGGATGTAGGTAAATTGCTGCAGTTTGGTTCAGCCGAGTTTGAGACAGCAGACCATGTGGTGCTACGTAGAACTGGATATAGTTAGGGAGGAATGGGGGAGCAGAAGATAGTCTGCATCAATTAGGCATGCAAGATAGGCCAAAGACAGAGAGAGATCAAGGCCAGCAAAAGAATATGGTTAACCAGGTATGAAGAAAAAGCATAAGACCGAAAGACACAGTCAGAGATTATCAGGTGATTGTAAGCAGGCAGGAAAGCATAAATTACGGTGAAGAGAGTGGCATGAGAAACAGTCACAAAAGTCTTGGTAAGAAGAGAATTAATCTAAAGTGAAAGAAGAGGAACAGTCATGTAGGAGACAGAACTACAAAGAAAAAGGAAAATAAAAACAATGTGGGAAAAGGGTAGGTGCCTGGATATAATCTATATGAAGAGCACTGGAGAGAGAAGAAGGAGGTTCAGGTATAGAACAGTGAAATGTGCAACCAGCATAGATGTTGCACTATGACACTTTAGAAATGGGGGAGGTGGTAAATAAATAATGGCATATGGCAAGAAGTAAAGGAACTGAGAAAGCTTCAGGCTACAGGTCATTAAATGCTCATTCAACGATGGGGGCAAAGGTCTTCAAAACAGATACCAGGTTGTAATGAAACCAGTCCTAAAGTTTTGACATATATATATATATATATATATATATATATATATATATATATATATATATATATATATTTATATATATATAGATATATATATATATATATATATATATATATATATCCCCCACCTAGTTTGATTAAAAACTAGTTACTTACCCTCTTAACAGAAACTTAACTTAACAGAAGCTGGACAGTATAAAACCAAGATAGGTGGGGGGCTGTGCACCCACCCCCTAACTATATATTATAACTCCAGGATCGCACTACTGTGGGGAAAAGGGAATATACACTGCCACTAATATTTTCGGTGAAATAAGATTCTGTCAAATGAGTTTTTGGTGATTTGGTCTCGGTGAAATGAAATTTGGGGAAATAAGTTTTCGGCGAAATGAAGTAGATCCATCATAAGACATGGATTTGTGTGAGGCTGAGTATAGGGCAATCCATTGAATCTAAAGACTACAAAACCAACTTACCCAGGTAATGCACTTAAAAAAGATGCTTTCTCTGATTTTATTTTCACTCCTCACCATCACTGACTGCTATCTCTAGAGATGTCAGCACCTGCATTGCTGCTTATTCTGTATTGCAAAACACTCCTTTGTATAACTTGCACTGGAAGGGCTTTTTTCTGGAAGATCCCATACATATGATGGGTAGACAGTTACCCCCATGTGCAGGTTTGCAAATGGACCAAGTAAAGAGCTGTTATACTGTGGCTTGCAGGGTGTTTGCCACTTTAAGCTCTCCAGCCTAGATACTTTCAGGAGTAAACTCATCAGGTGGGTGTTCATTGGCACTGAAGGGTGATGCCCCCACCTACCTGGTGACACATTCCTCTACTTCACACAACTACAGCAACCCAACTGCCATTTCAGCCTTGGTATACAAACTGATTCTCACCAATCCCCCATACACCTTACCCCCCCATGAAGCGATTAATAGTTGAATGCCGCCTCATTCGTCTTCCACCCAGCCAGCTGCAGTAGGTACCTGAGCTGCTAACTGGACTCCTGTTGCCTGGACGTTAGCCTCTGCAGTACAGAGCTAGCTCACTAGCATTGAAATGTCACACAAAATACAGTTAAATCAATGTTGTTTACTTGCTCTCATACCCCCTTACGTAAAAATACTCATTAGTGGTCACACAACCAGAAGTTAGTTTTCACGAAAAAAGTGCAGTTGGGTGCCATGTCTGGGAGAGAGATAAGGTAGATTTTGGGAAAGCAGTTGTTAAACACCATACACCATAATATGGAGAGATGAAATGGAGACTATACTAGTTACCATATTGATGGGTAAAGTACAGGTATCACTTGGAAGCTGGCCTGCATACTGTCTGCACCCATAATGCACTTGGATCACAATGATATAAATACGATATATTATGGAGTGGAGCTAATGGCAGAAGAGTTGGTAAGCAAACATGAGAGAATTGCATAAAATCATGTCTAGAAGGCATATCTGGGTCACCCTGAACATGAAGGGCATGGAGAATTTGGAGGGGAAACAGATAACAGATTGCATAGAACAGCTGCTCTCCTGGTATATATTAAAATACTTTTTTATAGAGAGTTTTGACCCATTGTATTGACTGCCAGAACAACTGGTGGAAAGAAAATCCACAGAAGCATTTGAAAACACATGATCAGGTAGAGAAAATGTCAAGAAGAATGGCGAAATAGGCAACGCAGTTAAATAGCAGACTTGATGGGCTTATCTTACATATTCGCAAATGTAATATCATGTTTCCCCTTCTTCTGTGTAATAATACATCTGAGGCAAAATATTCAGCAGAAAGATATCTCTTTGTTGTCCCTGTTTGACTTATTCAGAGGTATTGATTAAAAATTTGAACTCGTGACAATATTTAGATGAATGGGTGGATCAATAAGAACTATTTGTTTGAATACCAAAGTACATGGTCAAACAGCAGAAACATCTGCATTCTTTGTATTCATGCTGCGGTTTCCTCCCAGATCCCTAAGATGTGTTTTTGATAAATTTTTATTCCTCCAAATTGCTTGTTGGTAGGCATGCTGTGAGTGCGTGTGTGTGTGTTTTGTTTGTTTGCTTTTAACCAGTGACGGGCAGACATCCCATCCAGGATTACTTTCTCTGTTTTGTGGCCACTGAGTGATAGGATAGGGCCTAACTGCTCCATGACCTTGAAATGGATTAAATGGATAACTTAAAAATGGTGAATGAATGAATAGATTTTAATAACGTTGATAATATTGTTCAAAGGGTTAATACATCTGACTGCCAGTGACTGTTGTCCTATTTTGGGCCGTGAGTCTGCCAGCCAGATGTATGTATAGTCTATGACTGTAAGAAAATCACTTAACTGTATGTGTTCTCCTGTTTCAGCCATAAATCATCACTCCTTAGTTAAATAGTCTGGTTTACAAATCTTTATATAAACAGTATAAATACAGATTTAGTAATGTAGCAAAGCTAAAACAGTTATCTCAGAGTATAGTCCATCCTTTTCCTTGCTCAGTTGTTCAGAATTGCTCTTTCTGTTGTACATATGAATTGACAGTGCATGATGAGTATTGTAGTTTGTAACACCTGTAATATAGCAGGCTATCCGTTCAGTTAAGATTTTGTGCCTAAATGTTAAACTTTTAAAACATGCTTCTTAAGAGTTCTACCAGGTAGCAAACAAATCATGAAAATTCAAAACATCTTGATGCAAGTATTAAAAAAAGCATATCTTTGGTTAACTACAAACACTTATGTTGTCATTTTGTACTACTGTGCATCCTGGCAGCATTTGTATGTCTTACTAGTCTTACTGTAAGTCTTGTTGTGTCTTTACTTTGTTCACAATTATAAATGATTTAATGAAGATGATAAATTGCAGAAGGCAGCTTGAGTCTTTTATGTCATTTTCATTGCTGCATGTAAATTAGACAGCAGTGATGCCAACGCAGAGCATAACTCCTCCTTTACTGGGAAAATGTTGACTTCATTTTCATATTTATTGCAGCTATATCATTCTTCAGCGTGGTTTGGTACTACCACCACAATTGCCTTGACATGTGATTTTCTAAAGTTGTTTTTAAGTTACTGACAGACCTTTTTTTTTCTCTTTCTCTCCCAATATAAAAGGAAAATGGAAAGAAAGATTCACATCCAGAGTTTCCACAGGTGCCAGGTGACACCCTGTTGCCATGGCGTCAACAGCAGAGCTCCAGTGGATTGAGACGGCAAAAGAGAGATTGGGTTATTCCACCTGTCAATGTGCCAGAAAATTCCAGAGGCCCATTTCCCCTTTTTCTGGTTCTGGTAAGTGATAATAATTCTTACTAAAGGAAATACAATCACCAGGCCTCTCATTTTGCCATACCAATCCAGAAACTAGCTTAATTTTCTGCTTTTTGTTTGATCATATATTTTAGTACTTTTTAATTCAAGTTCACATTATAGAACTAAAAAAAAAAACTTTCTTCCATGCACCTTACATGTTTAACTCATAAGATTAAATATGACAGGGATGCATTAGCAAATGATTATGAATCAGGACAAAAATATAATATGCTATATCTTTGTCATTATGTTTAGTTTGCATACATGGCAAACAATAATTTTCTAGTTTATAAATACATTACAAGTATACAGTACAGTGTAGCATAAGCTATTAAAGTTTAATATTATGTATAGCCTCGTGTCATTGCACACAATTTTTAACAACTGTAGCATGAAGACCTAAACCCCTGTTTCTTTGCTGACTATGTATAAAAACAGAGTATCACAGGATTGAAAAACCAGAGACAGTACATTAGCATTTTAAGTTAACAGATGAAAGTGTTTTTCATGCAGAGATTAAAAGCTTCAGCTGCCTTTTTGTCAGGAGATAAAAACGTAATATTTGTTGTCAAGAAATGCTGTGTACTGCACAAGGCAAAGCAAATCAGAACAAGTTTATGGATTCTAATCGTCATTTTTCATCCAAAACCTCTAGTGCTTTTTGACAACTGTTCAGCCAAGTATCTCTTCAACTATTACAGCCTGCGACTGGTGTTTTAAAAACAATGAATTCTGATGTCACATTCTACGTGTTCTGCCTAAATCCATTAAAGTGCACCTGACTGTATATTTCAGGAAATTAAGTATCAGAAGAAGCTGATAATACTTTTTCAGCATCATATGATATTGTTATGCTCTGCAGCATACCAGAATGCACCGTTAAAACTAAAAAAAAAAAAAAAAGAGATGAGATGTAGCAAATAATCTTTGATTTTGTTTATAAAGGGTTTTTCTAGTATCTCTTTGGATTGAGTAGTCTTTTATAGGCTTTTTTCACCTCTGTGTATGTAATTTATCTTTTTACATGTCTTAGGCATATCAAGTAGAATCTATTGTTCTTGCTTTGTGCTACAAAGATATTGCTCACTGATTTTGTACCATGCTGAATTCTTATATAAGGTGCTAAGTTTGTATGTGTGTGTGTGTGTGCACGCATGTGTGCGTGCGTGTGTGCGTGTGCGTGCGTGTGTGTGTGCGTGTGTGCATGCATGTGTGTGTGTGTGTACGTGGTGACTTACACTGAGAGCAAGTTCTTTGGAATTGGGCCCATTGATTTTGAATTATGACTTTGCCAAAACAAGGTTTTTGAGTTCTTCTTCTGGCTTTTCCCGATTAGGGGTCGCCACAGCGGATCACCTGTCCTCTCATGATTGGCAGTGGAGTTTTACGGTGTTGAGTTGCCAGCCTGGCGTCCAACCTTCCACAGAAGGCACACATGCATGCACTCACACCTAGGGCCAAATTAGAGTGTTCAATCCACCTACAGCATGTCTTTGGGATGTGGGAGGAAACCGGAGCACCTGTAGGAAACCCACTCGACCACAGGGAGTACATGCAGACTCCACACAGAAGGTACGCAGGCGAGGGTTGAACTGGAGAGCCTCTTGCTGTGAGGCGGCAACATTAACCACTGCACCACTGTGGCCACCCAAAACAAGGTTGTTTGAGTACTGATGAAAATATCACTTTGCCTGATAGAAGCAATATAATGTCTAATTTTCTTGAAACTGCAACTTTTTTTATAAAAATATAATAATGTTGGAGAGCATTGTATTATAAAACAAAGTCTGGAGAATATATCCTATTTGAGGGTTCTAAGTGGCTGATCCGCTAAAAAAATGTGTCCTTTTAATATGTTTCCATTAGTGCTGTTCTACTTTTGCATGTCTGTACTTCTGGGGATGTCATTTTACAAATAATGCTCCTTAGACTTTAATGAATCCAATATGACATTCTTGAATTAGACAAAGTTCTAGGTTTTTACTTGAAATATTTGTTTTCCTACAGTTGCTGTGTCTGAAGCACAGAAGTATGGCTCACTATGCAAATTGCAAAAGTTCAAATGGATAAAGGTGGTTATATTCCTGCTAGTTGTAACAAATGAGGAAACTGGGTAATGAGTTATTTAAGCAGTAAGAGTGTATCCATCATGAACATTTTTATACATACTTAGAGTGACTGTTAAACAAAGTGAACAAAAGAAAGACTCATAAACATGGCCCACAATTACATAGGGCTGGTACATACTCCAATCATATGTCAGTGCTACACATAGTAAATAGACTACCACCAGGAGTAATGCTATACATCACGGCTTACCTGGAGTCATCCAGGTACCCAGCAGTATACAAGTAATGATGTACAGTTTGGTTCACAATGCACAAATGTGGGAATCACAGAGCATAATATAGAATATTTTTGTAGGAATATGGACCCCACATAACCAGCTCAGTGCTGAAATTCTCACAAATGGTAATACTGCTGTTCAGCACAATATAGCTGAGCAATACAGTCATATATATGTGCATATATATGTGTACATATATATATATATATATATATATATATATATATATATATATATATATATATATGTCACTGCACAGAACATTTATTTTAAAATGATGATGCTCAGGAACATGCTGCAGTGGAGTGCAGTGTACACAAACACACTACTACAACCACAATCAGCCATGACCCCCCACACCATGACAGCAATGCTCACCAGCCAATAGGAAGGTATCCCACAGCAGTTTCTTCATTATAGTATTATGCAAATTAAGCCCAATCTGCAGTCATGACTAGGAAGGCTGACACTTTTATGACTCATCCTTTGGTCATGTATGAGGTGCAGTGGCCAAAGGGAATAGTGGTTGAAGCAATGTCCATTACAGCACATTTAGAGTAATACGACACACAGTACTGTATATAATCATTGTAGTAATTGCATCATTGACTACAGCAAGTGTCAATGGTCAGACCATCATACAGGGATGTAGCATGCTGTGCTGTCTTGTAGCCCCCCCCCCCTCCACTCCACAAGAAAGAAATATATTTCTGGTGGCTGGAAAATAAAAGTACAGTACACCTACGGTGCATTCTGACAGTGGCAGTGAAAGACACTGGAATGACACTAATCTACCCACAATGGCAAAATTGTTGTTGATTCAAACACTGGGAATAGGAATCCAGGGACAGCTACTAAACTAGTCACTATTTTCATATTTATTCCTTTCTGATTTGCAGGAGGAATCTGTCAGTGTATCCAGAAACATATCATCTTCCACCATTGCTTTACAGTTCATACACTGACCTTAGTGGTGATGGTAACCACTAGGCTAGAGAATATACCAGCTCTGCTCACATATGTCTGCTTGGCAACAACATCATGTTGGCATTGTGTATGTCAACACTGGATAAACAACAGTATTTATTACATGTCACTAGTGAAACTGACAGGATATATTCATCTGTTAACCTGTACGGCAATTTTAGTGTCCCGATAAGATTAACAAATACATTTATGTGAGATGGAAGCAGAAAATGTTCATAACAGATGGCAAGTGTACTGTATATATCCTTCGAAAACATGTCCATGAACAGCCACTCCATTAATGTAGAACTGAAGCTAACAACCTGTCCTTGAAATGTATGACAACACTCATTTCAGATGCACTTTGGATGATTAGAACAAAGCCTGCTACAGAATGGTTCATTGAATGTAGTTTCTTATATCTGTGTTTAATTGTTTTTTTTCTTCTTTATTTTTTAATTTATTGAAAATAGATTCTTCTAAAATTTAGAAGACAGTGCATATATGTGCAATTCGATGGAAGAACTGTAAGAGTAATATTACAATTCTGGTGCAAATCTCTGAAGTAAGCACTTATTTTTTATAAGTATCTTTTCCTGATCTCATTAATATAACCCCCTTCCATCACCCTGCTCTACCTCCTTATGCAGTGAGCTATAACCTGTTACCTACCACTGTCACATGAGGATAGAGAGTGCATCAGGAAAATCCTTTCATACATCAGTTTTGACCCAGCCTCCTAGTATTTTCAGCTTTGCTGTTTGAATGAACATGGGGCTGTTTGGTACATCGGTGCAGAAATCTAAGGCTATAAGGAGCTAATGAGCTTCATCCTGTAGTGACAGCTATAACTCTGTAGGCCCACATTTGCCTGCTGGGTTAACTCTCAGCAAGTCACATTACCAGGGAGTATTCCTGGGCCACCTATGGAAAGAGGCCATTTTGCGTAGTGAATGTACCTGGCTAGCAAATGAATAAAGTAAAAAAGAGAGAAAGAACACACACAAACAAAATGGGCACCACTAATGGCATATTGATGCAGGACGTAGGTGCAGACACTGGGCTAACGTGTTGAGTAGCAGAGCAATAACTAGGGTGGAGAGAATAGATACTGCTCAAGGTGCAAGCTTTTGGAGGAGGCACAATCAGCAGTTAATGCTGGAGTGCAAGTGCAATACTGGCATTCATTTAAGCAGGCACATGCTATATTACAGCTTCTTAAATTAATGACAATATTGCATTCATGGTAGGATTTAGCAGCTCAGCTGCTGTTAGTAACTGTAGCAAGGAGCTTGTTACAGTTGTGTCCAGAGTGGAAGACTTTATTTATTTAATTATTTGTGGTGCACAGGTTGCATTGTCTCATCTACCTTCTGTGCAGAGTCTGCATGTCCTCCCTGTGTCCATGTGGGTTTCCTCCAGGGGCTCTGGTTTCCTCCCACGTTACAAAGACATGCACCTGGAGCATTTCTCCCAGGGCCTCCTCTGAAAATTGGCTTTGTTCCAAGTCAGACTTTCCCGATAAACAAATGTTAAATAAAATAAATGAATTTATTTATTTATTGTTGGGTGCAGCAGACTGGGGAGCTACTCAAGGTACCCGATGACCTAGCTACACCTCAGCAAGGAGCCTGCATGGAGTGTGCACATGGATGCCAATAATCACATGCAGGCTTAAGATGTAGCCAACACCAGGCTAAAGCATCTACACATCTTACTTTGTCATCAAAGTGGCAAAAGGTCTCTAACATGATCATTTGTCTTCCTCTGCCTGAGAGAACAGACAAAAAGATGCTTATCCTGGCCATTTTTATTTATTTAGTTATTCAACTTCTTTCTTTTTTGTCATAGAACTCTTATCTCAGTGGGTCAGTTTTAGTCTCGGGATTTTAATGCCTGTAACCCTGATTGCTAACATTGTATTTGGAAAGAAAATGTTTTCATCAGAGGCCTGGCTGAGTTAAGTGCATTGTTCCCATCATCCCCAAAGTGTACAGTTTTTCCCAGCCTTCCTATCTGTTTAGGAGTTAGAATCCTTAAAGAAAAAAACAGAAAGCAATAAAGAGAGAGAGGGGGGAGAGAACAATAAAGAGTTTAAATATCAGAGAAGAATTAATAAAGTCAAGGAGGAGTGCATTTATGAAGAGAAAATTTACATAAACCAAGCAGTGTTGCCAAATATATACGTTAGATGATTAAAAAATGATGCAAGAATTTTAGCTGATGGTAAGCAAGTGACTTAGAAATAAAGTAGCCTTAGTGAGGTGCACTGATTGACAAGTTAGAAAGACTTTAGTTAGAAAATTGTATAAACTATCTGATCATAACATTTATCCTTTAAGTAGGACCATGTATATATTAGTTGACCTTACCAAGTAATCTTTAGGCAGGGCCTTGTATGGACTGGACTGTCTAACAAATTGTCTGTCTAGCTATTTACATAAATATACAAACATTGACCTCAGTGGTTCAGTGAGAAACATGCCTTTGACACAAAGTAGTTCAGAAAGCAATGGTTTCTGGACTCGCATCAGTTGTTTGAAACCATGTTCTACTATTTACAATGTGCTGTAACTTAAGGAAGGTGCTACCCCTTTTATGAGACATTAAAATGAGGTCTCATCTACCTAAGCTGGTAGGCGACCAAGTCATAAAAGATCTGTTATCACTTAATGAAAAAGTAGCTTTTTATTTGTTTATGCATTTAATATTTTTCTGTGTAGCCATGATCACATAAATTTATACTCTTAATAATTACTTTTTTTACCCAATCAAATAAAAAAGTAAGGAATTCCCTAGTGTGCTGTGCTAGGTAAATTATATCTGCTGAATGCAAATACCAACTCTGCCATCTTTTTATAATAGAATATAAATAGTGGGACAAGCTAAACCAACAAATATAAGTAAAATGAATGTATGGATATACAACTAATTCTGGGTTTATTTTATTTCCACTCCCATAATATGTAATATATGACTTTGAAATTCGGCTTCGATTAACTGCTAACAGAACATCACTTTTGCTGAATGGTCATTGGGCAATCAGAATGTAAAATATCGGAGTGCACTTATTTTTTATTGTGTTCACCAAATTGTCACCTAATTGATGTTGTTATCTACAGGTCTTTTGTGTACTCTGCATTGTTCAACGTACCTTTCTATTATAGCACTTTATTCAAATGTTAATAATGCTGGCAAGTAAAAAGCACATTAAATTTAATAACATCAAGTGAAGAAGATATTGCAGTGTTTCATTTGTAGAAGATAAAACCTTATGACACCATTTGTTAAATATTATTCTGCTACATTTTTATAATTTCTGTCTGGTCATAATGGATCGAGAAGTTCAACATATAATTTGTAGAAACACATTTTTTCAAAGAGCAGTATATATTTGGCTTGTATCAGGCTTTTTACAGCTTGGATTTTTAAAATGGTAATGTCTATAAAGTTAGCAAATTATATTTTCCAGTAATCCCAGTAGCTGTAGTCTTTCTGTTGGCTGAATATTTTTTTTAATCATTAGTGTGCTATTGCTCTGTGTCTGAGTGAAAATAAAAAAAAAAAAAAACTCTAGTAATATTTGCATTCCTACAACAAATGCAAACAGATGTGATATGGATATGACATCCTCCAAGATATATATATATATATATATATATATATATATATATATATATATATATATATATATATATACAAATTAAAAAAATGATTTTCAGTGTTTAGCAGTCAAGCTCCAGAAATCGGGAGTGCACTTAGTTGGTGTTTTACAACTGTTAAGATTCAAGCATATGTGTTTTAATTTTCTCCCCATACAAATGAACATGTCATGCATGCAATATTTGTTAAAGCATTTATCTCATATATTTGCAGGAGTACTAAACAGCTCACACTTATTCAAATAAGTCTAATTAATTGATACTAAGTCCAATCTCAGCTTGTGGAAAATGTGAATTCATTTAGTCACAGTTACCTGAATTTATAACAGAAATGGAGGGGATATGTGTTTTATTTTCAGGAAATGTGATAAATCAAAATGACACTTGAATAACTGCAGGGAATAAACCAATGAGCATGGACTTTTGCTTTAGGCTGTATGTTTTCTCAACTGATTATATATGGTGATATGAGATTAATGTTAAGAACATGATGGGAAAAGACACTGTGTGTGTATGCATGCGCACACATGTGTGATGATTAACAGTGCTAGAATAACTAAAAACAAATTACTCCATAACACTGCTATGCAACAATGGGAAAGTTGACGACATATGTGCTGTGTATGCCAATTTAAGATTTACTTCTCTTATCAGTAAGCTATTTTCACTGTACCTGCATTATCAAAAGTTATTTACACTTTACTTACATCATCAGTTAAGGAGAACTTATGTTCTCAAAGGGTATTGTTAATGTATAATTCCCCTCTACATACTGCTAACACTTACTACAACAGCTACCAAAACAGTAACTTAAATAACACATAACAACTAATAAAAAGTATTTACAAATGCATTCAAGCACATTTACTCTGTGACCTCAGCTAACTCTTAAATATAAAACTAAGCTCTGATATAAAAAGGGAGTACAGCCCCTAACCTCATCATACAGAACATCATAAATCATTTCAACAGTTTAGGCTATAAATCATTGTAGGATAAATCCGCTCATCCTGTTACCCTTGTATACATTGCTGAGGTTGAACTTGACTGGATATCTTATACTTCAAGTATTTATTACTCTGCTAGGCCTGACACTGCCGTCTGCAGTGTGAAACTGCAATGACAAGGAAGAAGAAAAGAGTGGAGAAAACGTACACTTTAAAGGTTTCTTTGTTCATTCACTGAGTCACTATATAAGGTCTATATCATTTAAACGAAAGTTCAAAATGTCGAGCACTATAAATAGCGAAAATGACAATAATCTAATCCTTTATTCTGGGGGGCTGCACCCCCCACCCCACACCACCCCTGCTAATTATATATACCAACTCCGAGATCACACTATGGTGAGGAAAGGGCACATTTCCCAGTCTTCACTGTACTGCAATCTCACAAAACAGACATCGATTATCGGCATTTTGACTGTTTACAGCAATCGACATTTTTTATTTTTATTTAAATGATATAGACCCACTATATATCAGATGAAGGCTGGCCTTGGCAACAGCAGGTCCCAAAATGGACCCTTTTGATAGGGTCCTTCAACCCATCTACCACTCCACCTCCACCCAACCCGATGTCCATCCTGTGGTATCCTGGACATCAGAATATTTCAATAAAAAAATCACGAATGTATGTTATTAATGTTTATTCAAAACAAAACCATTATTTATTACCTTATATAAAATAAAAAAAACATAGCACTAAGCATACCAAGCTACTCTGAAGTTAAACTGAAACATGAAATCTGGTAAAATCGTTTGACTCATAGCAGGCTACAGTTCTTGTCTCCATGCCCAGTGGGCTGGGGATACCAAGAACTCAAAAAAATTGAGTCAGTAGGGATGTGCTTAATGATTTTGGGGAGATAGCCAGGTCAAACAATTATGGAAAAATTCCAGACTCAGTTAAGCATTCATATCACAGTACCCGTTTCCTCCTTTGTGGATTTAAAATCACCTCCTGCACCTTTTCTGAAGTGTTCAAGTCTCATCCCCAGCTAATTCTCATACCTTGCTGCAGTCATAAAACTGCTTTACTTCCTCAGAATGTATAGTAATAATAATAATAATAATAATAATAATTCATCATCTCAGCGCTCTCCTTAGAAGCAGCAGTGTTCACACACTTCCACACTTAAAACTATTTCTGAAAGTTTATTTTTATTTACATAATTATTTGTTAAACTAGATAAGTGGACTAATGCAGCCATAGCTCAGGCTGCAAAGACAGTGGTAAGGATTATATGCAGAGAAACATTACGATAGCCAGTAAGCAGCATGGCTTTACAGTTGAGTGGAAATCAGAATGTCTGGAGGAAACTCCTATGGATTAGGTTCATAGGTTCATACTAGGCTATCTGCCCAAGGGCATTTATTAGGGGTCTCTGGGTGATGAATCTGTCCCTCCAGCACGTTCTATTAATAACCATGTCAGGTTTAAGTCTCCCCCTTGTGGTTCTGGGTTCTCTAGATTTTTTTTTTTTGGAAGCATATTCATTCAGTCGGGCAGCATAAGACATATTTTTGAGACCCTTTATCTTTTTTGAGGAACTTTTTGGGGCCTTTCCAGCTGTGCTGCAGGTGTCGGTCAGATATATCGAATGGGGCATTTGCAGTCAGTCATAGTCTTATGATCTAGATGTGAATCCTTCATGATCAGGTGGGCAAATGTAGAGAAGGTTTTACTACTTTTTTAGCAACATGAGTGTCAAAAAAAAGCTACTGTCAAACCTGGGTCCCAGATCCTGATGACTTCTTCTGTGTGCTCAGGATTGCACCTATATGGTAGCTAGGGGTGGTATGACTATGCATTTCTTGACATTTAACTTTAGGCCATGGCTCTGGCACCAGTTATCCATTTCTGTGGAGGGCCTTCTGAAGGATATTGTCAGATGTGAAGTGGACCCAGGACTGAGCCCTGTGGGACACCACTTGTGACAGGCTTTGAGTCTGACATGGCTCCAGCAGCTCTCCTGACTCTGTGGGTTCTGTCCTTAGCCAGTTTGCAACACCCATCTTGTGTGATGTATTTTTACATTCAAGCTGATGAGTTCGATGATACCTGCCTTTGACAAAGCCAAACTGGGTGGATCCAAAGTCTGCAAGTTCCTATGTCTTTATTTATAGTTGTTCCATTATGATCCTCTCCATGGCTTTGCAGATAAAGGGCAAGCAGATGTTTGGGGGGGCAAATCCTCTGTATAGATATCTCCTCCTTTTGGGGTTTGGTTTGCACTGAACCTGTCAGTCAGCATGTTGTGTATGTGTGTAGTGTAGGTTCAGTAATCTCATATTGAACTGAACTAATTCTGAGCTGGGGAGTTTCCTAACTTAAAGAAGCTGCTAAAGGCCTTATGATTTGATTTTCTTGTCTTTTTGCAAAATTTCTTTCAATTCTCTTTTGCCTTTTTTTTTGATTTTTCTTAGTTTTACTTTATAATGATCTTCTTGGTGTTGTCCGTATTTTGGGGCGGGGAACATGATGAAGAGTGAAACCTGATAGTGCTGGGGGGCTCTCAGGAGCCTTGTTTGAGGCAGGTTTTCTGTCACAGCACAGACATCGATGTTCTCCATACTGAGAAAGGGGCCCATCTTGAGATTGAGACTTGATGAGATTGAGCAGCAGCAGCATTATACTTTTTTTTTTTTACTTTTTGTGTGTTTAGTACACTGATTTTGTTGTTTATGTGTTGTTTTGTGTGTGTATTTGGTTTGCAGTGCTTTTGGGTCTGCTTTTTGGAGGCCCTGCTGTTTAGGTAAATTTTACGAAGATAAAGCTATTTGGAACAAGTGCTGCACTTTTAGTGTATGTGTAAACTGTTTAGGTTCCTAACAGAGCAGTTCTAAGGAAAAAAAAAAAGAAACAACTTTGAGCAGAAAGAGTTTAACCTTGAGCAAAATGGCCTCAAAACTTTCAAACAGTTCAGGAACAGCAAGCCTGTAACTGAACAGAGAAGAATACACAAAACACACATAAGTTCTGCTCTCTGCATCTCACTCCCCCTAAATCTCCTTCAAAATCCAGCATAGACATTTTCTACCTTTGAGTTTCTATTTGTCTGCCCCCGCCATACATTTTGTAAGTGACTCTGAAACTATGGTTTCCTTGTAGTGTCCCTGTGAGTCAAACTGTTTCTGGAACTACTTTTCTGTTTTAGCCATGTGAAAATATTTTAATATCTACCTCTCTCTCTCTTGAATCAACATACATACCCTGTGGTTCACTTCTCCTGGATTAGTTTGATCCTATCCGTATCTGCAGCGAGTGTTTCACTGCAATACTATTGATCTCATAGCATCTTGTCATAAGTCATGTGATTAGAAGTTACCTCACATCACAGTATCTGTTAATTTTTCGTGCTTACAGGTACTTGTTTTTATATTTCCTGAGGCTGACTATTCCACATTTATTTTTTTATAATCATATTCATTAAGAGCCAGTTGTGCACCCCATATCAGCAAGAGAACATATGACCACTTTCAGTCTTCATATTAAACATGGCCTTACTATCTTCTGCATTAGTAACTTTAGTGGTATCCAAAATGAGTATTCGACAGCAGCAGCCACTGTGAGAAAATGAACAGCTAACACTGTGAGAGATACTAGTGTCACAAAGTTGGAGTATTAATGATATTATAGTCGCTACTAGTGCAATGAATAATGGGAAATGTAGTCTGTTTCTCTAAAGAGATTTGTAGCTACCCCAGAAGTAAGGTAGGTAGGAAAATGACCTGCACTTTGCTATAGTGTATCTTATACTTTTCTTGTGGGTCACATAAGATATAGTGCTCCTGCCACAACCCAGTGCTGGGCCCCCTATTGGAGTAGGGCCCTACTGGGCTAATAGGTCCAATTGGCCTAAGGTCAGCCCTGTCTCAGATTTACCATTTATGATTAAGGAATTGTAGATGTACAGGAGGGCCTAACTCTAAACAAGTTTTGTAATGATTTATGTTGCTCTTGTTTTGGATATGAGCAGTAATGTCCTAGAGTTAACGATGCTGGATGCTGTGCATTTTGCATGGAAGTAGTTTAGTTTCAAGGAGCTCGGGAAGCCAGTTTTGCAAAAGATATTAAACGTAAAAAAAGTATATCTACTCACTACAAAAGTCATAGAATAATCCATTATAATGCACTGTCATGTTCAGAAGCATCTTTGCTTTTCAACTAATTTATTTCTTATTGTGTCCCTCATCTTAGAATTGCAAGGGAATTTGCAAAAAATTAAGATTATAGTGTGTTATTTATTTATTTTGTTTTTGCTTTTACTTAGTTTTTTCTATAACCCCACCCATAAAATGATGTCATGGTAGGTGCTAGACTGTAATTTACATATGGCTGCAAAGCTTTGAGGGTAAGGAGAAATTTTACATATTTAGAGAAAGAGATAGTTCTTTATATTGTAGTTTGACTACTACATAATCATGAGTTAATTGTCAATGTTAAGTATTCCATCTGTAAGAACTAGTTGATAACTTTTCTTTCTAGACCTTATCAACAAAATAAAATGCAAAAGCAGCATTCTTTTTGTATCAACAACTGTATAATTTTGTATTGTTTATGGTAAGGAGATTAAAGCCAAGTCCAAAGGTTTGTTACTTGCCCTTTTTTCAGATCATGACCAGTACACTTAAGTGTCAGTAAAACTGTAAAGACATTTCTGTATCAGGAAAGAATTACCTTGCCATTTCCAAAGTGGAACAGCAAATCGTAACAACAAAACCTTAAAAATTGCAAAACACACAAACACAAATGCACACACACAAATAATATTACAAACTGTATTGATAAGCATTTCATGAAATATAGAAGCATATACAGTATAGTAAAATGTGTCTACTTATATTCCCCCAGATAACACATTCAATTATAGACAAACCCAAAAAAACTGCTAAAATTCCCACCTTAGTACCATGTACTCATTTAAACATTCAAAAGACATTTTCTAAGCATATCATATGGAGTAATTCAATGTCCATCTTAAGATCTAGAACCATCCTCCTTCCTGATCAACCATCTGACAGTCTAGGCCTCAAGAGCCAAAGCTCTGCTACCATCTCTAGGACACATCTTCCCATGACATGAACTTAATCAATACCACCAAAATTTGTTTCTAAGCCCAATAACCTCAAGCAGAAAGCACAGGCAAAAAATAACCAAATCATCCTAAAAATTGGTCTAACATCTGTTATTGTTATGCTCAAAACTGTGAAACATAAACTGAGAAAAAAAAGAGAGTTATACACAGCAGCCAATTAAAAAAATCATCTACAACAATCAAACAGATTGAAAAAATCTAGGAAAACTAAATCATTAACCAGTAAACATAGTATAAAAAATTAATAAATGATTGAATTATTTGATAAATAAGTACATTTATGGATTATAGATTTATATAATCCATATGCCTATTCACTTAAGGGTATTTATCAGACTTTACTGTACCTCAGTTTATTTTTCAAGAAAAAAAAACTACTAATGTTGTTGTTGTGTCTTTCGGCTTTTCCCGGTTAGGGGTCGCCACAGTGGAACTCTGGTCTGCTAATGATTGGCAGTAGATTTTTGCATGCTGAGTTGTCAGCCCTGATGCACAACCTTCAACAAAGGTACGCCCATTCATACATGTCTCCACACAGAAGACACTCTAGCTGAGAATCAAACAGGACAACATCTTACTGTGAAGTGACAATGCTACTGCAGCACCACCACCACCACTACTAATACACAGAGAAAATGAACACTGAAAAACCCTAAAATGGATACTAAAACAAGTGTATGTACATTCCAAATGTTGTCTTACACTAAATGTGAACTACTGAAATAGTGGCTAAATATATGAAGTCAAAAAATAAGGAATTGTGTGAAAGTAAAGGAGCAAGGAAAACAAAAAAAAAAGCAAACAGTAGCATGTGATTGCATTTTGACACCTTCTTGTACTGTATATATGGGAGTAAATACGGGAGAGTCGGTTGAAGTAAAAAAAAATGCTCACCATTTAAAAGGAAAGTTGTTGTATCTGCTGTCAGTAGCTTATAAGTGTCTTCACTACATATATACACTTGAACATATGTGTAAGAAGCTGAAGAGTTCAGGGGTACAACTCCCACAATATTAAGTCTGTGCAATTATTACTATTAAGATGGAATATATGAAGGGTATTTGATAAGCAGATATGAGTTTGTTTAATTTTTTTTTTGTTTTGATTGTGTTCAAAAATAGGATATTTGATAATATATGCTGGTGAAATGTGATTTTTGTGGAACTTTGTTCATTTAATTGCATTGACTATGTAATGTTATCAGATGTGTGCTGCAGTAGTGTCTATAAGCAACTAGAGACACTGAATTGGATCCCATTTCACCATAGTAATAGTATAGTTTGTGAATTTTACATTCAAGTTTCATAAAACAAATTGAAAAGCCCATGTAAACCCTGTGCAGCAAACAAGCTTTGTACATGTGGTACTGTTCCTTTATCAAACCAGAATAGACTAGTCCCACTAGACTAGTAACCTCTTTTCAGAGGAAACTGGAGGTAGAATTCATACTAAAGTGGAAATTTGGCTAGGGCATTGAGGAACTTCTCCTACTCATTCAGAAAGTGCTTGTTCCAATCCTAGCTGGAAGACGGCGCTTAAGAAAATCCAAGATGGCAGCTAGACCAGGGGTGAATGCCAGTGTGGTGTTTGAGGCTTTACAGGATTGTGAAGATCTGTTTCTGCAAAACGTGTTTGTTTGTTTCATTGAAATCAAACATTCAAAACAATGATGGATGTTTTATTACAACCCTCCAGTCGAGATGGTTGCAGGATGATATTTTGGGTGAATTGTTACAGAGCAAGCCAGAGGGTGGAAAAGATGTTTCATGGGCTGACATTGTAAACAAAACTCAAATTGGAAGAATTGGAAACCATTTTAAAAGAAGTGTCGAGAAAGGAAATCATATGCTGAGACTGTTGAGGAAACTGTGGGGAAGGCAATACAACTTGTATAGAGGAAAGGAAATGCCAACAATCAAAGGAAATTTTTGGTAAGAATTCAGAATAAAGAAGAAAAAGAAATGGACAGGTATGACATTAGTGATAATTTAATGGTCCCATTGGAGTAAAGGTTCGCGAAGTAAGAGCTTTTATTCTTATTCATAAAGAGACATTTTGTGACGTTATCTTAGAGACCGGTTCTGTAATGGAAAGTGTTTAGGGAATATGCAAAGAAGAATTGTAATCTATGGAACTCATATGTGGTTAAAGCATTTCACAGACAAAAAGAAAATACTTGTTCATTTTCAAAGTGAAGTTGAAAAAGAGACTTTTAAGAGACATTTGAGCAAACTTTGTAAAGATATGGACATTAGCAAAGAGTATGATAGCAGAGTATTATGGACTAGTGGACGGGATTTTCATATTGTACTGGAAATAGAGAAAGAAAAATTACTTCTGTCCCTATTATGATAAATATAGAAGGTAACAGTGAAGTTGTAAAACACTGGGCACAGCCTAAAACATGTTTTTTCCCTGTGGAAAAAATTATCATTTGATAAGTAACTGTGATAAGAGGAAATTTTATATTTGAGAGGAAAAAGGTCATGTTGCAAAAAAGTGTGAACTGAAATGTTATAAATGTAACAAAATTGGGCATTTGTGGATGGATTATAATCTAAAGAAAAAAAGAAAATAAAAGTGAAAACAGTATTTGAAAAGAAGAAACAGTTCCATTAAAAGATAAAGATGAAGTAGGGGAGCAAGATCAGGGTTACAATAAAGATAATAATAAAGAAAAAATGAAAGAAGATATAGAAGAAGATTCTGAAATAAGTGACAAGGAAGATATAAACTGAAAAATAACAAAAGGTAAAAAAATTCTACTGACAAACGAGTGAAAAACAGAAAAAGAAAGTTCAAAGGGATAACTGTAAAAATAGAAAAGAAACTTGTAATGCAAATGAGATAAATACTTCAATATTACACAATTTCTGTTAAGTTTCAACAGACATATTGACAGTTTTAGAGTTAATTCTCATTAAATGTAGAGTTAAAAATATAAGTATAAAAAAGTCATCCTAATGTGATGTAATAAGTGTGATGACATAAGATTTCTGACGAAAAAGAAAAAAGATTACAAACAAGAAAACTTTAGATGTTCTGACATAGTTGGGCTTTGTAAAAAGTCAGTGAAAATATAAATATAACATTGGTATAATGGGAAAATTAAGTATTATAGATTGCAGATAGTATAATCAGTTATATAGAATTATAGTACTGCCTGCCTGTTACAATTAATGAAAGAGAAAATGTATTTAATAAAATTTTGGATTATGTTTTAATTAATATGTATATAATATTCATGGGAAATGTTAATTAAAATCTGAGTGGAAAAAAGAAGAAAAGGGGAAATGATGTTAAAAATGTTGAAGCTATAAAATGTCTCAATTTAAAAAATTGGAATAATTGTTGGACATGTAGTTGAGGTATATTTACGACTGAAGTAAACAATTTTATTGTGAAATCAAGCTTTAAATATAGCTGAGGGAGGGCTACTTGTAAGAGGCTTTTCAGATCACTCAACCTTATAGGCAGAGATAGAGGAAATTGAGTGTATCAGATTTGGAAAAGGAATATAAAGAATAAATGAGAAATTAAGGGATGAAATGGAAGGAAAATAAGTATGTAATTATGGAAAGATCACATTTCCATTAGAGTATGTTATAAAAAACTGGTCCAAGTGGTGGCCAACTTTTAAAGAAAAATACAACATTTTTTTTTTTTTTTTTTTTTTTTTTAAGAATGGCAGTCAAATGGATGTAAAACATAAAAAAAATCAAATTCTGAAACAATGTGTATAGATACTTAAAAGGATTTGGAAAGGAATGAGCAAGAATATTATGTCATAGGCAGACAATATAATTATTATTTAAACAAAGATATTACTTACAAGGTAAAAGAGAAGAAGTATGTGCTTATTTAAGTGACACATTTAAAGAAAATATTAGTATAATGAGAGACATGAAAGATAATACAGGAAAGGTAAGATGTTCTCAAGAATAAATTATGAATATTATAATAAATTAAGTGAAAATGTGTCAAGACAGAAAGAATAAAAAAGAAAGGATGTTAAAAAGTCAACAGAACAAGGCAATAAAGAATAGGAAAATGAGATTTCCTTAACTGAATTAGATAAGGTACTTGGACAAATTAATGTACAGTTGATGTCCAGGACTATATAGAATAAGATACCAATTTTATAAAAATTTTATGGACTGGCAGAAAATAATACTTCCTAAAAGTTAGGAATGAGTGATTAAATTGAGGTTTTATATATAAAGATGTATGTAATGGTAAAGTAAAATTTTTATGGAAAAGGGAAGATAAAAACAAAATTGACAATTTGAGACCTATAGTATTGAACAATATAGCTTATAACACTTTTTTAATGAAAATAAGTCAGAAGAGAATGCAAGGTAAAATGAAACGTACTATAGAAGCTATATAGTTTAAGGGGAAAGGATATCAGAAATTGTTATTAATAGTAAGGGAAATTGTGGAAGATATTATAAACAGGATGAAACAAAGATCTTGAGATCATGACAGAGAAATTTAAATAAAGCAATGTAACATGACTAAGTCTGAAGAAGCGTCCATGCTGGAAGCAAAAGCGCTTGCTGCATTGTATTTTTATTTTATTTAATAAAGATCTTAGTGTCGGTACCATGTTTGTTACTTCATTGCTGCTACATTGCTTGTTTTTTGGTTCTGTTGAAGTACTTTGTTCCCCAGTTACTGTTTTTATCAAAATTTGAATAAAGCAAAAAAAAAAAAAATAATAAATATGTATATTTTAAGCAAGTGCTGTACTTTAACTGTATTTAATTTAATTACTGCTTCATTTTTGCTGTTTGTGGATGCTTTTTACTCTGTACTTTGAAATTTTGTTCAGTGTGTTATAAAGCATAGGTTAGACTCAGACCTGCTAAATCTAGACTGTTTGGTATCACTGTGCTCATAAACCAGCCATCTTACATTAAGAGGACCTCCCTCCACCCTTGTGGCAGAAGTTTGTAGGTTAGGACTCATCTGAGTTGGGGATAGCTGGAGAAAGGATCAGTTTGGGGCTTTCCCATTGGCAGCTGTGTTAAAACTGTTTAAATCTGCCTGTATATAAGCCTTGTGTCAGCTTACTGGAGTTGCTCAATGTTTGACAACTTTAGTCACAGATCTGGAGTGCATTTGCACTGAAATCCAAGGCATCCAGTGAAAAAAACTATATTTTGAACCAACACTGCACTTTGTTAACTGCATTTAATTGAATTACTTCTTCATTTTTGTTATTTTGTCAAGTCCAGCTAGCCCACTTCCATCCTATATACCACATTCAGAAAAATCCTACAACAATGGATGGGCAGTTTCCCAAAATGTCTCCTACCAACATGATTGATATGGGCATCTTGAGGTAATTTAGCAATTACTTCATGTATACTGACAGGCATTTACTCCTAAAGTAAACTAACACCCTATGTGAGAGATGCAAATACACTTTAAAATTGGAGTCAATTCTCTCACATAAAAGCAAACTAGACATCACATAGGTTGTCAGCACACATGCTTCACCTTTCACACAATCCTCACCTCTCACACAAATAAGATCAAGACACATGAACCCACATACGCAGAGGTACTCAGTAAAAGTCTAACAAAAGAACAGAGACCTCCCAAATGCACACCACCCAGGCTAACCACTAAGCAAAAAGAAACCACTACATATATCAGTACACACACCTCTGTCTCAACAAATAAGCCCCTAAGGCACAACACATCAAATGTTTTAGTCATAGGGGACTCCATAGTCAAACACACAGACGTCCCCCTTACCAGGCTGGACATGGAGAAGGTTACTGTCAGCTGCCTATCAGGTGCCAGGATCAGATAAATCATGCATGCACTCAAGTCACTCAACAACAAGTACCATTATGACTCTGTCATAGTCCATGTTGGAGTGAATGACTTGAGACATACCTCTTTGGACTATATGAAAAGAGACATGATTGAGCTCGCTGATTATGTGTCCCAGGCAGGTATGTCCCTAGCACTGAGCAGTATCCTTCCCTCACCCAGGATGATGCCACAATATAAACAAAAAAGGATTGACTTCAACATTGGCTCAGCTTCTGGTGTCAGTCCAGGGGGATCCAGTATCTGTCAGCCTGGATGGATATGGTAGACAGACCTTGCTGCTTTGTTAGAGATGGCCTGCACCTGTCTCCCCTAGGCATTTGGAAACTGCAAAGGTCCTTGCCTCCTCCATAGTGCCTGTTTAGGCAATCTCAAAACAACAAATTTTCCAAAGTAACAAAATCTAATTGAGACAAACTCAGGATCGTGCTGCTTAATACTAGGAGTTTAAACATGAAACTGCACTTCCTGGAAGCACTCCTCACCTTGGAAGATGCTGACATCTGTGCAATTGCTGAGACATGGTTCAAGGCCACTTAGAGGACCCAGCTGTGCAAGGCTACAATGCTTTCCACATGTTCAGACCTCAAAATGAGCATGAAGGAACAAAAGGTGGAGGTGTATCTATCTTCACTAAAACCAAATACCCTTCCAGACTGGTCAAACAGCATGACTCTCTTGAATTAAGTCATGTCCAGTTAACTATTGGGAAAGGTATCATACCACATCATTTCTAGCTATAGATCCCCCACCATGAACCAATATAAGCACACTGCCTACCTTGATTTACTGGAATCCATTGCCATACAGACCAACACCTTAGTCATGGGAGATTTCAGCAATCCTACCATACAGGTGGAAACGTACACAAGCAAAAACATGTTGCCCAGAGGTTCTTGGACTTTGTTAACACAAATGCTCTGGAACAGATAGCCTGGACTCCCACTAGAGCTCTATTGTTCTGGACATAGTACTCACCAAAATGGGGGTCACTGTACTTCCCCATGCATGATGCCCTACCTGGTTAGTTCAGACCACGAATCATTTTCATTTGAAGTAATTACTGGAACTGACACCCTCACAGGAACAAAAATTATAAAAAAACGTTACCAAAGCTAACTACCGCCCACTAAGCTATGATATTAAAAGCTTCACTTAGTACACTGCAGACATCAATGTTCACTGTACAGAAGTGTATGCATATTGTTGTACAAACACTTAAGCGACTGCATAAAGTCTGTTTTACCTGACCAGATCAAAACCAGGTCTTCCCATAAAAACAAGCCACCATGAAGGGCTTCAACTATAAACAGATTATATAGCAAGAGGAAGAAACTGTTGTCGAAAAGCAAGATGGATATCACTCTGCTCCCCCTAAGCCTAAACAAGAATATCAGAAAGCAAATTACAAAACTAAAATTGCATCCCTAGTCAAGAATAATCATAAGGCATTCTTTAACTATGTCCAAAGTCTAAAAGGGAATGCCCAGCTATGTGCCAAACTGTTTGTAGATAGGATCACTCACAATACAACAGAAGATAGCATCAACTTGGTAGCTAACATATTTGGTGCAAACTTCATCCCCACCTACCATATCCCAAAGCATACCTGACACCAGCCCTCTGCCTAGTATCTCTAGAGAACAGGTGATCTCAGAAATCACCAAGGCCAAAAACATGGCCTCAGTGGAACCAGATAACATCTCAGGTTATTTACTAAACCATCTAAAACAAGACCTAGTGGAACCACTTGGCATTCTGTTCAATCACAGCTTTAGAAATGGCTGTGTTCCTGCAGAATGGAGAACAACAACAGTAACCCCCTACACAAAGGCGGATCATCAGACGACCCTGGGAACTACAGAACCATAAGTCTAAGTAGCCTCATCTGCAAGGACATGGAAAGAGTTATTATAGACCTTATCAACAAGGACATAGGCAACCTCCAAATGGTGGACCCAACCCAGTTTGACTTCGTTAAGGGTAGACCATGCTTATTAAACCTGGTAGACTTTCTTCTTTGACAATGTCACCAAAGCCATGGACAAAGGTAAGACAGTGCACACAGCCTATTTCGACCTTGCCAAACCTTTTGACATGATTTCCAACTCTGGCATCATTTCGTACCTCCACCAGATAGAGATTAACCCTTACTTTACTAGATGGGTAGTAAGTTGGCTCACCAACAGAACACACTTTGTCAAAACTAGTGACTCCACCTTCACCAATGATGTCAAAATATTACAAGAAGGGCTAACACAGACAGATGTTTGGTGCCAAAGCCATGGTCTAAAACTAAATGCAAAAAAATGCCTTATTATTCCCTTTGGTAAAATGGAATTCCTAACAAGTTACAGTTACAATATTGACAGAACCTCCTGAGTTCCAACCCACTGGTGCAAGACTTGGGAACACAGGCTAATAGCAATCTTGAACTTTGACCACTAAGTTTCCACAGTGATAATACCTCGTGAGCAAGGGCATAGCATCCCAGTCAGGAGATGTTATAACTCTACTGTATTCGCCCCTCATCAGACCACTAACAGAGTATAATGCATACTCCATTATTTCAAACCCACGCCTTCCCTAACTATATATACGAACTCCAAGATCACACTACAGTGGGGAAAAGGGCAAATTTCCTGATTTTGGCCAACTACTTCTATGCCCTTTTCCCCACTATAGTGCAGTCTCAGAGTTGGTATATATAGTTAGGGGGTATGGAAGGCAAACCCTCCACCTGGGTGGATTTGAATTAGTGCAGTGTGTGTGTGACGGGGACATGTTAGCCAACTAGTTACTTTCCCCATCTCACACATTCACTGAAGTGAATATTCAGTGAATGAACTTTGCTGTTTTGTGTCCAGTCATTGGAAGTTTGATGAACTGAACCATTAGTTATTAAACATCGATCCTCTCACCAGGTTAGATAAGCAGAAGATAACAGTTGCCTGTCCAGATAAGCCAGGATCAACAGTATCATGCATGCTGTCAAATCACTGCTCCCCAGATGCCAGTATGATTTCATCATACTCCATGTGGGCGTAAATGACCTGAGACATACCTCACAGTACTATATGAATAGGGACACAATGAATCTCTTAGAATATGTGCAATAGGCAGTATGAGCCCTGCACTGAGCAGCGTTCTGTCTTCACCAGGAATGAATGTAAAATGATTGATTTTACTATTTGATTTACTGTCTGTTTTTCATTTCAGGGGGATCCAATATCTATTAGCATGGAAGGACATGGTCAAAGACCACTTATCTTTGTCAAGGGTGGGCTGCACCTCCCCTCTCTAAGCTTTCAGATATTGGCTAAAACTTCTTAGAGCCTTTTTTATGCAATGCCAAAATTACAAAACTACCAACATATTGAAAAAGTCTCCAAGCTACCTTAAGTTATTACTGCTCGATGCTAAGAACCTAAACAACAAAAAACATCTATCAGTATGGTGATTGTAGACATCTGTGCCATGACTGAGACTTGGTTTAAAGCCATAGAAAGTACTTTGGCATTGCAAAGCTATAGTGCCTTCCACACACTTAGACCAACAACCACTATTCTCAATCTCTAAGCACAAGAAATCAGGACAAAGCCAAAAACAATAGGATGACAAAGACCCCAAATCAGGGACAAATTTTAAACATTGCCCTTGTAAACAAGAAAGTGGCTGGAATAACAGGTTTTACATTTAGATGGGAAATTAGAAATTTACCCCCACTCTCTCCCTATGTCATTTATAGGCAGAGGCCATCAATAAAAAAGTATTATTTTAACTCCCACCCCACAGATTCCTTAAGTTACCTTCCTAGTAACATGCCTTCCCATTCCAATGATACTTACGATCCAAATGGCTAGGCTTAAAAGGCCCTAGTGAACATTAGCCTAGAAACAACCTATGCGTTAGCGTATATAGTATTGGAAATGGAAGGCTGATAGTAAACATAATATATGACTTTAAGTACATCAGCAGTATCAGTGGAGTCCAATAAGATGTTATACTTCAAAAACAGACATTCGAGAGAGAGAGAGAGTGAGAGAGAGTGAGAGAGATAGTGAGAGAGAGTGAGACAAGAGATCAAGAGAGAGTGAGAGAGAGAGAGAGAGAGAGAGTGAGAGAGAGAGAGTGAGTGAGAGGGAGAGAGAGTGACAGAGAGTGAGATGAGAGCTTGAGAGAGAGAGAGAGAGAAAGAACGAGAGAGAAAGAGAACACAGTCCGATGATGCAAGGTTGATAGGTCAGGAGAAGCACAAGTCAGCAGCGCTTGACAGGAGTGGTGGTGAATAACTAGAGCAATCCTTGTGAAGCAGCAACAGCACATTCGAAAGCAGTAACATAATCCATAGCATAAATGTACGATGTTATGGAAGAGTGAAAAAAGCATTGTCTGGTACAGAGAACCTGTATCGACGGGGAACATTCAGCTGTTTAAATATTTCTGTTGTGCTTTTGGTTTCATCACTGAAATAAATCTCTGTTTCTGATATGTATTCAGTCTGGTACATGTATGGCATGCTGTTGTTTTTTGCCTACTGAAATTAATATTTTTTCTTAATTTGTTAAATTCACTTTCCACTTGAGGTACTTTCATGGAGGTATGATTACAAGTAATGCTATTATTATCAGCTGACCACTGAAACTATGTATCTTAATTCTTTACTTCTGTAATAATTCAGGCTCAACATCCCATAAATATTATGCAATAATGTATAATTTACACAGCATTTTCTTTACTCCTATGCTTTATGAGACCTTTGATATACTGCATGGGAAAAGCATATACAAAATGTTTTATTCACAGAACTAGTGGGCCTTATCTCCATTGTGCAAAAGGATAAACCATAACTGTGAATCAGATGACCTACATCTGGCTAACAGTTCTGTCACTGGAGGCTCTTACATCTGGAGTAGAAGAATGGAAAACCAATCTGCTCCCTTCTGTCACGGCAGGGTAGAGGTATGTGCAAAGGGCATGCCTGATGTCTGTTCTCAGAGGAGACATGCAGATTAATTCCCTGTGGAAGCCAGTAACCATAAAGATGAGGGCTTTAATTTGTGTGCACCATGCACTGAATAAGTAAGGTACTTCCCTCATAAAGTCCCACTTTGCACATCTATGTTAGCACTTAAACAACCAAGCACATGAGGGGGTTAGGGTATAATCTTTATGTCCAGCTTCTGGCTGTAGCACAATGATGACTATAAATCCACTTCTGTTCATGACCAAATGACACTGAAAGCCTTATATCACTGGCATCTTCCCATCTTGAGAGGTAGACCCACGTGGCAAAGAGACACATATAAGGTACACCACAACTGCAGTGGTCTTGGGGTGATAGGAGCAACCAAGTGTGATCTGGAGACAGGGCCACTAAGCATAAGGAGCAACCATATGTGATCTGTAGACAGGGCCACTAAGCATAAGGAGCAACCAAATGTGATCTGTAGACAGGGCCACTAAGCATAAGGAGAAACCAAATGTGATCTGTAGACAGGGCCACTAAGCATAAGCAGCAACCAAATGTGATCTGTAGACAAAATGTGATCTGTAGACAGGGCCACTAAGCATAAGCAGCATGCGCATGCATTCTCTGCCATGCATAACCACAGTAGCCACTTCCTTATACATCATAAGCTTGTGTAACCACTGGCATCTTAACTTAGTATATGATCACATGTCCTTAGCTTTGACAACTGAAATCCTGGAAATTTAACAATTACTGTGGTACATTTTAATCATTCAGTAAAAAATGCTAGAAAAACTCTAGCTTGGCTGGGTTTTTCTTAGTTTTTTTTTCCTGAATGATTTGTCTGTGTGACCTTTTTACTTTTTGGTTTGAGTCATTTGGATATGTCCCATTGACCTCCACTATAGAAGGTTTGAGGTACTACACAGTGAAGATGTTGACCTGGCTGGATTTTTTTTTTTGTATGTTTTGCTGCAAAATGTCTGACAATAGGAGAAGCTATGCAGTTGAAAAGAAGAAAAAGTAGATGAGGGATACAATTGATTAACCAGGAGAAGATGAACTGGGGCCGACTTCAGAGTTATGGAGATGATTGTGGAAATTTTTGTATAAACAGTTTTGAGTTTGAAATGACATCAGGTTCCAGAGTTTGGCAACATAGAAGGAGTAATAGGTTTCACCATGTGCATTTGAGACTTTGTTCTCATCTCCTTCTCAGTAGTGAGAGAACGGAGTAGTTGATGATGAAATCAAGAGGCGCTGGGGTAGCTTGGAAATGTGATGTCATCAGAATAATATACAGTTCAACTAAGGGGCTAATGAAAAATGTCCAGCAAATATTCATGGACATTAATAACTGTTAGCTGGGTTTTTAAGCGGTGGAAGGAGTACTACACTCTGAATTTTGACCTGCTTGACCTGTGTTTTTGAATTTAAATTAAGGGCTATTGTAGCTCTGAAATTTGAGCAAGGATATAAAGCATATACTTAACTAAACAAGATTTCAAACCTATTGAAGATACTCTTATTATGTATCTGACTAAAACCCAGTATTGTAAGCCAAGACATTCACAAGATACAATTCATTTTTTCTGAATACATTATGATATCAGAATTGCTAGTGTAAGTACAAGATATTTCAGTTGCAGTTCATTACAGCAGAGCAAGTACCAAAATTCTTGTGTAAATCTAGAACAGCAGACCCACTTGTTAATATACAAATCTCTCTCTTTCACAGGCTCTTCACTTAATGACTTCTAACACTTATCTTAATAATATGCTTAAATTAACATTTTAAAAAGGTTATCTTCTAATCAAATTATAAGTGTTTCTTGAGCTTTAAAATTAAATCTCACAAAAACTCGGCTTTTTAAATTTCTATATGACATATAAAATGCAAATACTTAATGAAAAGTATTATGTCTTGGTTCAAAGATATCAATCCCCGTTTACTATACTCTGAATGCCATCCTGTGTACAGACTTTCTATTTCAAAGTTCTAAATCTGTATAGGTTTGATATTGTTTCCAGCAAATATTAGATGAAACACTCTGCAGACATTTAAAAAAACAATGTGTTTTATTATTGCTATCAATGTTATTTATTTTGCTTGAACAGTTACAAAGATAAGCCTATTTCCTATGTTGTAAATGTTAGGTTTATGGCATTCCATTCCTGTGGGAATTGGTAGTCTTGAATCAAATTATAAAACAATTCCAGCGACTCCACCCCTGAATAAAAAGTCTTAAATGAGCACTTGACGCTACTAAAGTAATCCTTTGTTGGCTTTCTTGCACTGCAGAAAGTGTACAGTAATGAGACATAATAAACCTACCGAGAATGTAATGTCTCTTGCTCTGCAGGTTTTGATTTCCTCTCTAATTTATAATCTGCAGGTACGCTGAAACGTTCGTATAATCTGCTTAACTGTTGATGAACCAACTCAACACTTACATAATTTGCAATAAGGAAGCACATCAAGGAGTATGAATGCTATGTTTGAAACATAATGGCAGTGTTTCATACATGCTGTATTGGAATATCTGGAATAAAACATTAAAACAATGTGAATATGCTACATATATGTGTTATATGAGTTATCAATGCATGCATTTTATCACATTGGGAAACAGTGGTATGTTCTGTCACTGGAAAAGTTTGTTAAATTATGTAATGGTTGAAGTTCATTATATTAACTGGTACTTAATTTAAGTTTATTTCATTTCCATGGATGTGGGGAGGGGCACAGGTCCCCATGTAAAAATCGTTTTTTTTTTCTTTTTGTTCTGCTATTTATAATCACAAATTTGACCTTCTGGTTTACATTTGCAATTAGTTTTTCTGTGATGATTTTTGCAGTGACTAATGGTAATTGTCATTGGGTTTTCCGATGTTTTGCATTTTGATCAAACTCACAAGCAATTCTTCATTATAAACACACACACACACAATATTTTCTATTTAAATTCAAACACATTCCGCTGATAACTTAGTGTGGATGTCACTGGAAGCTCAGTGAATTTGCTGCATGCCGCATTTACTGTAACAAGAGTAATACATGTCCTACGTTTACCTTAGTATGCATGAGATAAACAAGTCCTTGGGATTTGTGTGAAAAATTCAGTCCATAGCCTGTGGTCAGCTTAGTGTGAATACTTTAAGCAGTTTAGTGAATGTCCTGCATGAAGTATATACTTTGGCAAGTACAATACATGTTCTGTGTGCCCCTTAGTGTATTTGCCATATATACAGCTTGCAGTAAAACTTACTGTGGTTCCTGCATACTCATCAGTGTAAGTACTTTATGTAGTACAATATCATATGCAGCACACTAGATTTGCCAGTTCTGGCTTGCTCACATACTATTACAACCAAGAACTTTTCATCTCACTGAGTTTACTATGTACATGTTGATGCAAGCACTGCAGTCAGTATAGCGCACATGGTCCTTACATCTCAGTGTGTTTGATGTATATTCAGGACACATGATACATCTCACTTTGTATGCTGTATACATAGTGTGCATGGTTTTTACATCAGAGCATGCATGCTGTTTATATAGAGCACATGGTATATATGTCTTGGTGTGTATGTCGTATGCTGTGTATATATATATATATATATATATATATATATATATATATATATATATATATATATATAGATATATATATATATATATATATATATATATATATATTTCAATTTGTATGCTATAGGCACACATCCCAGTGTGCATATTGTATGTGCAGTGTGCATGATATATCTGTGTGTATACTGTATATATAGTATATATATATATATATATATATATATATATATATATATATATATATATAGTGTACATACTATACACTTCTTAATGTATATGTTGTATACACAGTACACATAGTATATACATCTCAGTGTTTGTGCTCCATACATAGTGTGTATGCTGTATGCACAGTAGACATGGTATATATGTCTAAGTGTATATACCGCATGCACACAATGCATAGTATATTCATCTCAGTGTGTATGTTGTATACAGAGTTCACATAGTTTATATGTCTCATTATGTATGCTGTATGCACAGTATGCATGGTGTGTATCTTGAATATACAGTTCACATGATATATACACCTCATTGTGTATGTTGTATGCACAGTACACATTATAGACATCTCAGTGTGTATCCTGTATGCACTGCTCTTAGTATATACATCTCAGTGTCGATCCTGTATAAACACTGCACATGGTATATGCATCACGGTGTATATTTTGTATATGTACTGCATATGGCATTTACATCTCATTGTGTATGCCATATGCACAGTGCACACAGTGCATACAACTCATTGTGTATGCTGTATACATACTGTGTATGGTATATACATCTCAATGTGTATACTGTATACGCATTGCACATGGTATATACATCTCAATGTGTATGCCATATACACAGTGCATATGGAGTATACAACTCACTGTGTATGCTGTATAAATTATGTGTATGATATATACATCTCAATGTGTATTCTGTATACACTGTACATGGTATATACATCTCAGTGTGTATCCTGTATACATGCTGCACATGATATATACATCTTAATGTGTATGCCGTATACACAGTGCACATGGTGAATACAACGTATGCATGCTGTATTGTATATATATATATATATATCTCAATGTATACCCCGTATACAGAGTGTGCTTATGTACATATCTCAATGTGTGTGCTGTACAGAATAACACATCAGAATTTTAGTCTCAGTCATTGGTTGCTGGGACAAAGCAGCTCATCTTAATGGGCGTGTATTGAAATTTTGCTGAACTAAATTGTCAAATCTGAAAATGTTGATTGTACCTGGCACTGTATTCCTCAATGCTGTAAATTCCTGTAAGTTTTCATTGGTGGCAATCAAATATGTATATTAGCACTGTAAACCTTGGCTTGAGATGATTGTCATTGTCGAAGTGACAGCCCCACCCCATGTGCAAAATGGGAAAAGGAGTTGAGGTTAGATGGATGGATGGATGGATGGATATATGTCTATATAGGTTTACTATTGAAATTTTGAATCAGCTTGGGTCAACCATGTAAAATGTCAACCCAAAATGCTGAATACAAAATTTTAAATAGAAAATTACACCAAAAATGAATACATCTACAACCATGGTTCGATGTGTTCAACATAGCAGGAGGTAACTTCACACAACTCCTGCTATACACATTAATGTACCATTGAACTCTACAGTCAAAAGTACATTAATTCCACAATTTTATGGGGGGGCAATACTCCCTGCACCCCCACACCCCCTGAACATTAGATATAGCAACTCTGAGATCTCACTACAGTGAGGAAATGGGCTAATTCCCTGTTCTTCACTGAAGCACGATCTCTCTTCACACTGTCAGTATGTCGCATGTCAAAAGGTCAAGTGCACCATGCAAGTCGATCATGCATGCTTGACCTTTGTTGGTTCGATTACATGTTCCTTGGAAGCTGTAATTTCATCCATCAGAGGTTCAACTGACTGCTGTTTAGGTAAGTCTTAGTAAACAGTCTATATATATATATATATATATGCTCCAGGACTAGGTCTTCTTGGCAGAATTCCTGCATCATATATAGCCTCATTATCTAAGAAATGTCATGTGTTGAAGCACAGATTCCGTTCTTACAGTATTGCCTTCACTTCATACAAGCTCTATTATTTGACAACTCCTGGTTTGTCTGTGTATGGAAGGTACTGATTGAATAATTTATATTTAAAACATGCACTTAGTGAAATGCATTCAAGGTCTACATTTCCCTGAACAATATTTATTTAACACATCCTTTGCTGATATTAAAAAAAAATATAATGGGCATATGTGGCATTGTAATACATTTCATTCCATATATTACTTGATAAAGGTGAATGAGTTGGTAAAGTTTGCCTCTGTATTGCAGCTAGCAATTCTAAAGTAGCTACCTTCCATTACCACTGTTTGCATCCTGTACCATAAATGATTCTATGTGCTTAAAAATTAAAAAGTTTTATCTTCCAGCACCATTTTTATGAAAAAGTGCTTTCTTCAAGTAAAATCTTGTCACATTTACCACTTGTTGCAGTACATAGACATATCCTGAAGCTCCATTTTTCTGACACTCACGCACTCACACACACACACATATATATATATATATATATATATATATATATATATATATAGTATAAACTTATATATATCATATATATGGTTTCACTTTATAATCTTGAAATACTGAAATATGGAATTTCAGTATCTCGAGACTATAAAGTCAAAAAATCAAAACACTGAAACCTCAAAATTGCAAAATTCAAAATCGCGAACGTAAACGTACCAAACACCACACAACACATACGCCATCCTCCCCACATTACAACAAACAAACAAAACACACACACAAACACAATAATACAAACAGACAAACCTACCCTACATAAAAGCAGGGGGGCAATCCCCCTGCACCCCCCCCACTACTTATATATACTAACAGAAAAAGACAGTAAACTCACCACTACACACTCTACTGTCCCCTCGCACACACACATATCGCATATGTACAAACACCACAACTTTCAACACTTACACACTCATATTCTTACCTACCTACCCTAACCCACACCTAAAACTTCCGAACACACTCACATACACCCAAATCCCTACCCAAAACCCTTAAAAAAATTCACTTACCTTAATCTACAACCATATCCACACACCATACTGTACATCAGGCACACAGCATATCCCACTTCACATAGTGCACCACCACAAACATGAATTCGACATTTCTGAATTTGCAATTGTAGAGTTTCGCTATTTCAGATGTTTGGCTTTATAGTCTCGAGATACTGAAATTCGATACTTCAGTATTTTGAGATTATAAAGTGAAACCCACACACATATATATATATATATATATATATATATATATATATATATATGTATATATACACAGTGAAATGAATGGCAAAACTAGAGCATACAAATGGCTAAATAAGACTTCCAATGGTAGCTTGTAATAAAAGACAAATTCTCTATAATATACATTTATTTTGTTTATTTAGTATAATACTTTGTAATAATGCAAAGTCTTATAGCATATTTCTTAGAATAAGATATCATGACCCCCAGATAAAAAATATACTTATAGCTGAAATATAGATACACAGCTTTGTCTTCTTGTAATGAGGTGTACTGCTCTTGATAGTTTAAACAGGGGAGGGGATCATAAACACAGTGATAAACTTTTATATTCAGGGGCAATGATTTGGATTTTTACTTGGTATGTAAAGACAACTAAATGAAGTAGTATTTCCATCATTATTGTACTCGGAGTACTGAACAGAACTTCAACACAACATCCCAGTGAAAAGTAAGTCTAACGCATAATGTCAGATTGTGGCAGCAAAGGATCATGAGTTAAAGCCAGTTGGGCCACTCATTGAAAAGCTATACCCTTGTTCCTCTTTGAAAAGTCATTGCAACTCATTCAGCCACTTCTAATGAAATGAAGACTTAGTAGGCATTTATTCTGGTCATCAGACTATGAACAGCCTGCAGGTGGATACCAGGCGTAGTTCCAGACTTCAACAACAAAATTCTTCTGTAATCCTGGACTTACCGGCCATGTGTAAGATGCAATGACAGTTCCCCAAAGGCAGTTCTGAATAAAAAACTCAGGGACTTCTAATAAAATATTTAGGTACAAAGATATATTGTGTCCAAGTGACATGTGCCCCTTTTGTGATGGTATGCTATCTCTCACTGAATGAATCATAAATATAGTGGCCATCTTGCAGCTTTGCCGATATTGTACCTGCCCAACAAACCATATTGAGAATTCATTCAAACGTGATCCTGTAACTGCCATTCACTTTTACAGGTCACCTGGCACCAGAAATCATATCCACATTTTCTATAGCTCTTCTGTTTCACTGAGACACTAACCCAATATCAACTGCAAAAAAAATAAATAAAAAGAAATATAAAGTGTATTTGTGCTGTAGACAGTCTGTATTTTCACTACTCCCCACAGATTTACCTAACTTTCTGAAAAAAGTGAAAGAACAGCCAGTCACAACAATTTAGAGCTTTCAGAATCTAAGCTTAGTCCACAGCTTCCACCAAACCAGAACAATGATCACTTTCATTTCATCAGCCTTGCCTTGCCATTTCCTTCCTTTCACTGACGATATCTCGTAGCTTTTGATCTTCCGTTTCCAAAATATGGAATACAACTCTATGTCTAACAGCATGGGGAAAAAGTTAAAATATGGAATGTTTACTAACAACTTCATCTAGAAAGCTCACATAATGTTAAATAAAATAACTGTTTCACATATATACAGAAAGCAATTTTACTGAACGAATATGATTCAGTATTGTTTATGATGTCTTTTAGTTAATAATCATGTTAATAAATATGGGAGAAATGTTCAATGTGGCACAACATTGAACGGTGAAGTTTTAACACTCAAATTCACAAACTACAGAACGCTGTTCTAATGAGTTACAGTTGAGAGCTACGCTGCCTCTGGCTATCAGTTTTGATCTCCAAAAGCAGTAAACAAATAGACACACCAATGTATTTCAAGTCACTGGTTTAGAGCTAACAATTCTGCTAAAGGGCACCCCCCCATCAGCTCTCAACATTTTAGCTCAAGAATCAATTACAAAGGCAAAAATGATACCAGACAAAGGCTCAAAATCAAGAAGAGATTTTTAATATTATTTGTATATACTTAGAAAGTTGTTAGTATAGCAAGCTTTACTCTATAATTTTCTTTAGAGTATGAAGTCTAAACTCACATTTTGTTTATTATATAATGACTTCAGTCCACAGGATATTACCAGAAAGCCACAAACACTAAAAGGTGCAAACAAAAAATATGTGGAAAAAATCAGGAAATGTTGAGATATATTCCCTCTACAAACATGACCACACACACACACACACACACACACACACACACACACACACACACACACACACACACACACACACACACACCAGTGGCAGCTGGTGAGTTCAAATCGAAGGGGGGCTGCAGGAGACAGCTGAATGGGTGGGGCCAATGGAAAGGGGTGTGGTCAACTAGAAAGGGGAGGAGCTATGCTCAAAACCACAAAAACTGGAACTTTAATTAAATACGCTGCCCTAGGTGCCAAACCGTCATTATGAGAGTCTAATCAAGACAATGTGAAGTGTAGAAGAATATTTAAATGCATTAGCTGCATGACAGCTTACTTAATATATAGATGGAAACAAAAAGGCTGTGAGGCATGAAAAAATAAATTACTTTTTAAATAAATTACTGGAATGCCAGTCAAAATCAAGTATAAGAAAAACAAGCAGCACTCAACTCAAACCACTTCTCCTTGCACTGCACTTCTAATTATAATTTATATTCAGCTTTATAAAAGTACCAAGTAACATGCTGGAAGTAGCAATCTCTGTGATACCCCACTTGTAAAAATGTTTCTTATCCAAAAAAGACCTGCTGCCTGACAACAACTATCTACTTGTTTCATGGTGAAAACATGATCAAAGTAAAAAATGAAAAGCAAACAAGAAACAAGCTCAAGATACATTGCTTAAAGGATAACTGTACAGGTAATGGACCACACACGATAGATTGGCATTCTGTTTGGTTTACAGGTAAAGCCTGCAAAGATGACTGCAAGTCTCCAACAAATGTAATGAGCTTCTTAAAATAATGTAATCCTGTCCTTTATTTCAAATACTGTCATGTGCATTTCAATACCCAAGGCTTATACATTATCTAGTTATGCAAGTATTCTCTGCATGGCAACAGAAAGGCTTTCACTGTTGGCGATTCTTTAACAGTATGCTTATTACTACAAAGTATTACTTGTGTCTACCTTAGATGGGGGGATACTCTACACATTTACACTGCATAACTGCTCCTTGCCTTGCTTGGAGACATCCAGAGTCACACTACATGGGGCAGTGGGGTGCAATAAGTATGTCACAATTTGAAATGTCTCTGGCTGACTGTGATGGCCCTGACACATTTGTCATACCTTTCAACCTCAGAGCAAGAAATCTGGACAAAGCCATACATAGAAGTGGGACAAGGTCCAAAAATGAGGACAGTTTTAAATATTGCTCTTATAAACATAGAAATGTAATAGAGTAGTAGGTCTTGCATTAGTATGAATTTCTGAAGGGTATGAAATCTGAAACACAAATGTCTGTCATTATTTTCTAACTTCAGTCTTTAATGATTTGCTACTAATTTGCCCAAAAAACACAATTTTATGAAAAATGGACCACAAATGTGATGCAAAAATATAAAATAGCCACACAATACAGCTGGGAACCTGCCAAAGAAGGCACACATAATATTAGTACTGCTAACTTGAGCAGCTGACAAAATAAAAGAATCTACATGCATTTCTGAAATAAAAGTAATCTATAACTCTGATTATTACAGTTATTTCTTAATTGTAAACCCTCCACGTTTTCTTCCAAAATTGCCATTTTGCAGCAGGATTATTAGGGGAAGTGCAACATTTTGAGCCAAAATTGGGGAAAGTTGAGAGGTTTGGAGATGCCTAATTTTTTAAAGCAATTTATCTGCACATACCTCTCAACCTGTTAATGCAGGATATCTGGACAGGGCCAAATATACTTATAAACAGTACAAAACGTTGTTGTATAAACGGAGACAGTTGATAGAATAACAGGTCTTGCTTTAGCATGCATTTTTCTGAAGGTTATGAAGTCTGAAACTCAGTGTCTGTCATTATTTAGTGACTTAATTCCTAAATTACTTGCCAGAAAACCACACATTTAATGAGGAACAAACAAAAAATAAGAAGCAAAAATCTATTCATTCTGTGAAAATCTGGACAGTTGAGAGGTATAGTTCAGCCAGGGCTGAATGAGTTTGCCGCCATTCCCCCTCACAAAATCATGGTCTAATGGAGCCTCCCCCCTTCAGCTATTCCAATGAACCATTGCTTGACTATTTCACCCTATTTACCACAAACACTAATGTGCATACTGCTTTACTTCTATGATGATTTGGACTTCATTTGAAAGTTTTATTTTGCATTTTACAGCACAAACAGTAAGACATCTGATAAACAAAGCAATCTCACAATGAAAACAGACTTAGCATTAAAACTTCTCTGCCCTTAAAACTCACATTCATTGAAACAGCATTGAAACCCACATTCAAAGAAAATACATTTTGCCAGTGACAGATAAAGATTAACTTTGGGCTGTTTTCAAATCATAGGCCCCTCGCACATGAAACATACATATGTAGTCTTTGATACACCTTTCTGATTTTATTAAATTATATTCCTTGTATAATATAGTACAGTTGTAGAGGGCATTTTAAATTTGTTTTGAACATTTTTCCAGTAAACAGTGAAACAAAATGCATGCACCAATAATGACAAAACTGCCCAATTCAGAACATTTTTGCAGTAAACAATGAAAAAGAAATGCATGCACCAATAACGACAAAACTGCCCAATTCAGAACATTTCTCTTATAAAAGCCTACTCAAACTTCTACAGTCCATCAGTATCAATAAATATGTACAATCTCTGAAGAAATAAAAGTCATCTAAATAATTCCACATTAAAGAAATCTGTAACTAATGAAGAGGTTGCTGCTAGCAAACAACTTTATATTTCATTCTTTCATCTACAAATATAGTGTCTGTTGCCCTTGAGGAATACATTGCCTATGTTTCATTAAAAAATGATAAGCCAGTAATATTGCAATAGGGAATGGATGGCAAACTGATAACAGGTTCAGAGTTACTAGGTATCTTCACCAAAAAGGACTGCAGCATCCACCCCCTTTACAATACAGTACAGTATCAGCAATGCATCTACTTACTGTGGGAGTGGAACCCACAGCCTTCTGCATCAAAAGCAAGTACACTACCTGTTGTGCTATTAACAATGCAATCAGACTCAGCATAAGCACCACTAAACATTTGTTACCCTGCAGCTCTCAGTTTCTTGTAAAATCTACTTGACACTCAGCTGTATCTCTGAACTTTGCAGCACAAGAAATCTGGAAAAAGCCAAAATTTAGGGGGGGGGCAAAAGACTAAAAAACAGGGACACATTTTAAACATTGCTTGTATAATGTTGGAAAGTTGCTAGAATAAAATGCTGTGTTACCACCATATATTTCACTGCCGAGCATTGAACCCAGGACTCTGTGCAAAACAGTCAGAGCAACATACCACTATGCCAAATCAATCATCTATTTTATGAAAGAGGAAGACTGAAACTTAAATGGCTACATTCAGTGAATTCAGTTCTCATCATAGCTGTCAACATCTTAGCACAAAACACCTGTCAACATCTTAGCACAAAACACATTGACAAAGCCAGTAATGCAGGAATATAGCCCCCAAAAATATTCAGTAAGTTCAGTTATCACCATAGCTCTCAACTTTGGCACAGAAAATCTGGACGAAGCCAATAATGGGGGAATATAGTCCCAAAAATAGGGACAAATTTCAAATATCCATCTTATAAACTTGCTATAATAATAGGTTTTGTGTTACCATGTACTTTCTGAAGAATATGAAGTCTGAAATTCTAGTGCTTGTCATTTTTATTTATTTAACATTTGTTAACCAGGAAAGTCTGATTTGAAACAAAAGCCAATTTTTGGCAGAGGAAGAAACACTCCAGACACATGTATTTGTAAGATGAGAGGACACCAGAGCAAACCCACACAAACACAGGGAAGACATGCAGACTCCACATAGAAGGCTTCCCAGCCAAGAATCAAACCAGACAACCTGTAGCTGTTAGGCAACAATGCTACCACTGCACCACTGTATAACTGGCTGTGTTGAGAAACAAAAATACAGAAACCACAGATTTTATGAGGAACAGAACAAATATGAGGCAAAAATCTGCATTTATTTTACAAATGCTGGTGGGTAGGGAATTCAGGCTCTTGCCATTTGGGTCCAAGGTACAGGGTACAAGCCGTATTCTCTACCCACCACCATGTAGCAACTGGGGCATTTCACACAAACACACACACACCTTACCTGCAATGTCCGTCCATAAAAAGCAGCAATGTCCATCATCGCCGAGCTGTTCAATCCATTCCTGTCGAGCTGTTGAAATCTATGCAGTAGGCAAGCCCTTCCCACGAGAGCTCCTAAGGCTCATCCTATTTGTCCCGCGAGACCACCCTGCCTGCGGACGTTGCAGTCCGATTCCCTTCCAGTCTATGCAGTTCTGACTGCATAGACTGCAGGGAAAATGTAGACGTGCATGTTGTCTTTGTAATCTGGACTGCTGGTGTAGACAGTCTGGATTCTGTGCACATGCTCCAGACTGGTTCACCAGCAGTCTGAATATTGTGAAATGCCGCGAGTGTGCATGCGTGACATTCCGGGACTCGTGGTTGCTTTTTAAAGTTTTATTATTTTCTTTTTGTTATTTTATTTTATATTCTGTTTAATTTTTTCTTGTTTCACAGCTGGGAGGGCTGCAGTCCTGCAGTCCAATAGCACGAGTTGCCTCTGACACACACACACACACACACACACACACACACACACACACACACACACACACACACACACACACACACACACACACACACAAAACCATCTATGAGTATGAGTGTACATCTCAGATATCTGCTTGAGATCAACTGAATGAATGGATTCATAAATAATAGCCCAGAAATGTGTCTGCTGCCAGAATTATAAAGTGCAATATGTTGCATATCCCCCTGCTTTCTTGACTTCTTAGCTCAAGAATCACAGACAAAAGGAAAAAAATATACATTGTCTGGAACAAATTTTAAATATTTCTCTTGTATATACTTAGACAGATTTTCAACTAAGAGTTTTGCATTAGAAAGCATTTTCTGAAAGTAAGTCTGGAATCCAAATGCCAGTCATTATTTATTGTCTGCAATCCACAATAACTTGCCAGAAAGTCACACATTTTACAAGGATGGTACAAAAATACTTATCAACTTCTTTGCTCAATAATTGTGGACAAAGTCATAAATAATAGAGGAGGAAGGACATATTTTAAATATTGTCTTATCTAGTTATTAACCTGGAGAACTTACTTGGCAAAATGTTCCTTTTCAGGATACTGTCTGGTGCAGTGTCCGGGTCAAAGTCCCAGATCAGACAACTAGAAGTGGGGAGGTTCAAACCCTGTTTTTCTGCCTAAAGGAAGCAGTTTAACAGCTTAAAGACTAAAGATTGAGATGATTCTAATTCACTTGAAAGGTTAACAAAACAGCAGGTATTGAATGGGCATGTATTTTTGGTACAATAATTAGGAAACTCTAATGGCTGACATTATTTACTGAATGTTATCCTCAGTGTTATGGAATTCAATGAGTGACAGGGAATAAATATGAGGCAACATCTGAGACAGACATGAGGCAGACTAATTTAATTCACATGAAACATTAACAGAATAATAGGGTTTGTATCAGCTTGTATTTTGGAACAAGAACTATAAACTTCTAATGACTGGTATTATTGGTATTATTGACTTACTGCAGAATTATTTATCATAAAATGAAGATGATAACCAATTTGTAGCAGGCATCCACTGAAAATTGGCTTTGTTCCAAGTCAGACTTTTCCCAGTAAACAAATGATAAATAAATAAAATTTGGCAGTTAGTGCAAAGAATTAAGGCTGTAAGCCCTTAATGAGTCGCTTCTTTGGGTCAGTACTGTAGGGTTGATTCTTTTTAACTCCGTTTGCCTACTGTGCAACTCTGTTAAAGTCACTTAACCAGACAGTGCTTCTGGGTTGGCTGGCTGAAGTTAGTCTGTGCTTCTATCAAAGGAAAGAAGAGGAGTCATAGGTGCCAGAAGTGACTGAAATTAGGGTACTTATTTGTGCTATCTATTATAGTACTAAAAAAAGTGTTGATGATGACTGAATCAGTGATGAAATATTTGAGAGAAAGAACAATGATTTCATGATTCTTGTGTTAACCACAGCTTGTCTGGAACTGGAGCTGAAAGTGCTGCTGTCTGTAACACTGCAGTTATTTGTTACATGAACTAGTTGCTGCTTATGGAATGATTACCATAAAAATGTACATCTTTAATGATGAAAGCTAATTGTGAAAATGGTACCAGTCTACTTCTAGAGAAGTTCTGTTGCTTTGGTACTTTATGGTGTTTACTGAACTATAAGGCCCTCACTTAATTTCAAAACTTAAGGATACAACCATTTTAAATTAGAATAAAAATCTCCAGACTTCTCTTAGAAAGAATGAGGGACAGAAGTGGCTGAGTTCCCTAATTGTATGTAAAGTGTGTTGCTACTAAAGCAACAGGCTGATTACATTTCACAACAGCCTAGTAAGAAAACACACTACTTTTCACAAAGACGCTTTTATTAATGCACTTTGTCTCTTTAAATGGGAGTCTCTAAAAACTCTTCTGATAGCTTGTGCTGTCTCTGAGCTCAATAAAATATACCTAGGTGTTCTAAATATACTAAACCTCTTTACCCCAGAATAAATATAGTCAAAGCCAACCCTGACCCATAGCTGTCCTTAGCAACTAAGCAATTCATGAAACAAAAAGACAAAGCATGAAACGTCCGGACAAAGAATAAATCCCCTCCCACATTACTAGCATATAGACAGCTAAGAAACCTAACAAAAGCCTATTAATCAGCCGATCAAAACATATGCACTAATAATCTGGGCCTCAATAAATAAATTGTTGAATCCAGGGGACGTTACAGCCAGCACCAAAACATATACAAACAAAATAATGCCATAGCCAACAAACTGAATACCCACTTTATACAAACAGTGCAGTTATTAATCAGCTAGATTATTATCACACTCTTGATGTCTCTACTCAGTCAAATGAACTTCAACAACATTTATTTTATATTTGTTTAGCAGGGTAAGTACACTGATCTCAATAAACCATTTGAAGACACAGACCGGGTGAATAGGATCACATATGAAAGAAAACATACTTACAGATACAAGAATAGCTATAAAACATATACATGTTTACAGATATTTTATATTTACAACATTTTCCCTTCCAACCAGTTCCCCATAGATACCATCAAAAAATACCTAAAAATGTAAAGCCTACTACAATTGCCCCTGGCAATTTACCTGGAGAATTTCATAAAATAGCAGTTAAGGCTATTTCATATACAGTTTAATTTCTGATAAATTGAGCCATAAAGGATAATGTGGAAAGATCATTCATTATTCCACTGCAGAACGGTGGAATCAATACAACTATTTTAAACTATAGGCCAATTGCTATTTCATCTCCCCTATCAAAATTATTAGATCAATGTATACATATGCAACCTTTCCACTGTTGATAACCAGTTTCTGTCTTCATCCCAACACGACTTCTGTCTTCATCACAGTAGAACTGCTGGTTTTCTAAATTTTGTTAGTACCATCTTCCTAGACTTATCAAAAGTTTTTGACATTGTTTCATACCAGAAACACTAACCCTCATCCTTAGATCTCAGCAACTCTCACTGTGGTAGTTTCATAGCTATCTCTTAAATGGAGCAAAATCCGTAAAATGAACTCTTGGTATCCCTATAACTATTGGTGTCCCACAAGGATATATACTAGGCTGCATACTTTTCAACATATTCATCAATGGTTTCTGCACTGTTACAAAAATACTATCCTGACTTAATACTCTGATGACTCAACCCTAATCTGTTGTGCCAAATCTCTCTTTAAACTCCAAGTCCTCACTCAAGAATCTTTCTTACTGAATGATACTACTAAATAATTCACAACTACTATTAAAACATAAAATAATAAATTATTGCTATTTACTCCCAAAACACATCTCTACCTAAGCAGCATTATTCACAATTATCTCTGGCAACAACACCGTGCTAAAACAAATACACCACACAAACTTATTGTATTTCATCTTAGTTGAACAGTTGAAATCTGACTACCATGTGTCATACATAGTTAAAAAAAACATCAAAACTAGGTACGTTATACAAAATAATAACCTACCTCACTGACACAGCCAGGAGACACATAGCCTTTACTTTCTTACTGCCTTCTCTCATCTATGCAGCCCCAAACTTCACTAACTTTCAATTTTCACAACTGCCAAAACTTGAGCAATGTTATAATAAAATAGCCAAATTTGTAGTGAACTATAGCAATACAATACACCACTGCCTAGCCCTTGGAGAATTAAACTACCTAGAACTACCTCATCACCTAGACCTTTCTCAGATAACTACAATACACAGACATCTCTATAAACCATAAAATTGCCCATCTCTTAACAACTTAATGTAACATTACTCCAACAATAAAATTGATGCTATAGAGAGAACATTTTCTAATCATTATTACCAAATTATCTAATACTGTAGGTTTCTCCATATATTTAACTATTGTAGGTCAATTATAGAAGTAAATCACACTACCACTGAAATTCATTCAGAATTCAAACTCATTTAAAACACAGCTAAACGCTACCTATCAAATCAATGGATCTGCTCTTGTCTCTCTCCAGGATATATACCACTATTGCCTTCAGATTGCCATATCATCACAACATTTCTCTTTGTTCAGAATCCTATCCCTTACAAATAGTATTTACCAATTATTGAATAGTTTTTAGCATCTCCAAGCCATGTGCATAGTAGCTGTAGTGAGTCTGAGAGATCTAAGAGTTAATATAGAGTGTCAGAGGGAACTGGGGAAGTCTGATAGCTGATGCTTTAGTTTTGATAGGTTTTGCATGAATGTTTGACCATGGATGGAACTTTGTAATGAATACATGACAGTTTAGTACAGAGGATTAGGACTGTGAACTCCTACCATGTATCATCCTGTAAAACTAGATTTGAGTCCGTCTCTCATCTTCTTTTGCATACCATTTCAGTCCAAGCAGACCATTTAAACTGTCTTGTCAGGTCAGATGTGAAAAAAAATATTTTTGTCTCGTGGGTTTACAAGCTTAAAAAAATAAGGCAAGGGAAGCCATAAAAAATATTTTTTAGAATTAGTGAATATTCCATTGACTGAGTAAACCTCTGAAAAAGAAATAATCACAAAGTCTCATTAATTTTGGTGAATCTGTATTCATGCAATATACATATCTGGATACATTAGTGGTAATTTCATTCTCAAAATACATTAAATCTCTAAATCATTCAAAACATTATTTTTTTCTGACATCAAATGTCCCTAGAGGAGAAGAGATATGGAACTCTACATCTGTTTCTCTTGCTGTTTACTGTACCCTGCCATATAAAGATAACTGTTATTGCATTCATACTTATAGAATAATTGGATTTTGCATACCATATGGCATCCATTTCAATGCAGCTAGTTTGGCACGTAATTTATTGTGAGCTTTTGCACTCTGAGGTGGAAAGGCACTTTATGTGTTAATTTTCCTTAATTGCGTAATCTTAAAATATTTTACTGAACCTTGTCAGTACATTGATTGTTCTATCCATGTGAATGTTGGACTAATAAACATACTCTTTATCATTAATTATTTTGAACTCCCTTATTCTGTGATGATTACTTCTGGCTGCAATTTTATTTAAAGATATACTGTGAAGAAGTTGAAAGGAGGAAAAACTTTGTTGAGTAAAAGTGATCTCATTGATTCCAACTAGAGCTAAATATATTCCTGACATATTTATTTACTGTTTGTTTACTGGGTAAGTGGACTGGTCTGTTTACCCTTTTCAGTCATGACTCAAGCTCAGAGAGTAGAAAATACATCATGACTTTTCAGTCATCAGTACTGTATACAAAATGAGTTGTTGTGTCTTTCGGCTTTTCCCGGTTAGGGTCGCCACAGCGGAACTCCGATCCGCTAATGATTGGCAGTAGATTTTTACATGCCGAGTTGCCAGCCCTGACGCACAACGTTCAATGAAGGTATGCCTATTCACGAATGTCTCCACACAGAAGACGCTCTAGCTGAGAATCGAACAGGATGTCTTACTGTGAGGCGACAACGGTACCGCAACACTATACAAAATGAGTACATAGCAAAATTCAGAACATAATAAGATTGAATGCAGAGTACTATTAAAAGATCCATTCAGAGTGCATTCAGAAAAAATATATACAAACTAAGATAAGAATAAAATATAGTGCAATCATACAGATAAACTCCTATATGTAAGTCTCATTGTTAAAAATGGGGTTCGATACCATGTTAGGAATGTCTGACAAATAAACATGCTAATACTTGGGGATAAAATAGATTGGTGTTGTATTACTTCATACAATAAAAATTATATTTTTCTTTTTGATATGGAATCAAAGTTACCGAAAGTTTTTATTACTATTGAATTTATATTCTGGTTATTTTTCTTTGTGATTGGCATTCTAAAAGCTATACATATATTACTGTTTAATATAAATTGTAACATTGAGTGATAATGTAAATTCTTTGTCTTTATGCTTCCATGTAATACAAATGGAAACCTCACTGGAAATGAACTAAGCTTGCTATACTTTTCAGTTGCTTCCATGAAATTAATGAATAAACCTGAACTTGTGTACCAAGCCAAGACTGTTTACTTCAAAATTAGAAAGTGCTGTTGAGGTGTATGCATATAGCTTAACTGTGATTAAAGAAACCTCATTTTGGTGAACTTCAGCTTTAAAAGGATGATTCCTTGACAGAAGCATTTTTGCAAAGCAAATATTCTCAGAACATGCACTCAGTTATTTTATGACTGTGTCTGGAAGTGTAGAGAATGTAGAGGGCCTTAGTGAAATATCATCCTCTTACATCACAAAGTTTCGGTGTAGGAAGTAGATTTGTACTGCTTACAGTACCACAGCTGTGGAGTTTTTTTCACTGGAATTCTTCCTTTCAGATGTTTATTTTAAATAAGCAGTCTGTCGAGAATAATATCATAACAGCATGTCTGAGTAAAGCAGGCTTTAGAATATTATGTTACTAAGAATATAAAAGTGCATGTGTACACCTAGCTACATGTTCAAATGTGTCTGTATATCTATGTGCATTATATAGGTATGTAGTTACATAAAGAAAGTCATTAGTTCACCTGATAAGGTCAATTTTGTAGCATCAAAAGAATGGAAAAGACTCAATTTCAAAAGTGTATTGAACCCTCCCTCCTATAGTTTTTAAGGACTTCTTGAGTAAGCTAGACCAAGAAATACAGTCAAATAAAACAGCAAGTAAAACACTGCAAGTCTGCTAAAGTAAGACCACGTGCCTACTTCAGACTGAGACAGTTTGCGTGGCTTGGATGGCAGCTGGGAGAGCTTGGGAGGGAGTGTGGTTTTACATTAGCATATGTGGTGTCTGTGCTCTAGATGCATCTCTGTGTGTAAGGAGACATAGGATGTAGATTTCAGGTGAGAAAGTCGAAAATTGTGTCTTTTGCATAAATACAGTGCTGTACAATGCATTATAAGATTACATTTTCCACATGTTTCTCCTATAAAGACTGTGTGCAGTTAATGTTTTATGGGCTGTTTGGCATGAAGGCACACATGCAGGACATACTCAGGGTGTACACAGGACATAGGCAGGACATACACAGGACATAACCAGGACATGCACAGGACTTATGTAGCGATACACACATAGGACGTACGCAGAGCGTATACAGGACATATGCAGGACATACACAAGACACACGCAGGACATACATATGACATACACAGGACATATGCAGGACATACACAGGGCATACTCAGGACATATTCAAGACACACAAGACATACACAGGACATACACTGGATATACACAGGATATATGCAGGACATACACAGGACATACTCGGTGTACACAGGACATATGCAGGGCATACACAGGGCATGCACAGGACATATGCAGGACATAAACAGGAAACACATAGGACACATGCAAGGCATACTCAGGGCATACGAAGGACATACACAGAGTGTATTCAGGACATACACAGGATATAACAAGACATACTCAGCACATACATAGGACATATGCAGGAATACACAGCACATAACAGGACATATGCAGGACATACAGACGACATACACAGCACATAATAGGACATACATGGGACATACACAGGTTGTATATAGGACATACACGGAACATATACTGGACATATCTGACGATGAGTTGGTGGTATGAAGCTGAAAGAACTAAGACACAAGAGTCCCAGGTCTGCTAGTACTGATTGCTTTATTCTTCTAGGCTGAAATGTATCAGAAGGCCATTGTCCTTTTTGCATCTCTCTACTGTGTGGAAAACTGAGCTGAGATATGCAAGGGGAAAACTTGCTACAAGAAAGAGGAAGACAGCCAAACTAATCAGCAGCACATAAATGAGCACCAAATATGTATTATTTGCAGAATCAATCCACAGAAATAAAATAATGTTTCTATAGAAAGTGGCATCCCCTACAGAGATAGTAGCACCATAGCAGTGAATTTAAGGTGGGAACTGATATGTATTATTATAAGCCAGACAATAAAGTCAGGTTTATTTTTTATAGGCCCATTTTTATAGGCTTTTAGAATGCCTCTGTTACACTATCAGGCATGTTTTCAGCTGCACTACATTGTCTGAGCACTCCAGATGTGCATTTGCTCCTCTCTTCTGCTTCGATAACAGACAGCTCCTGTTCACTAACTTTCATTGGCTGAGTTGTAGATGCAATGACAAACTTTCTTTTTGGAGCTTATCATAATCAAATTGACCAATAGCAGATGCACTCTGCAGTGACTTCAGAGAAAAGGTACTGCATGATGCCTAATATTTTTCTGTTTTACTCAGACAATGCTATTAGAAAGAGGTAAAACACTGGAATGAAAGAAAAAATAAAACTGTAACAGTCAGTGACTCAATGAGAACAAGAAGGTCAGTCTTTCTAAGTGCTGGTGTTGGTTTTGGAACTAAACGTTCCCTGCCAGTCAGTGTTTCATGTTTGTGCTGAAGCTCTCTCAGTGTTTCTCTTTCTCAGTTTGGACAGAGAACACCAAGAGCAGCTGGAATAAATCATAAACAGACTGTTGGCTTAATTCTTTCTGCTGCTGCTGTAATCATCCTGTAGAGCAGGCAGGAATGAATTTAGTGATTCCATTGTAGGTCTGCTGGACAATGTACAGGTCTATGCATGTATTCATACCTCTCAACCTGGAAACATCAAAAATCTGGACAAGGCACATGAAAAATAGGTACAAATCCATATGCTGATTAACATAAAATTTGCATACATAATTATGTAACCCCACCCACTCCAATGGAATTGTGGGATACCAATGTTCAAATGCAAACTGAAGGCAGACAACCAACATATAGCACCCCTTCAGCCATTCCAATGTCCCATTACCTGGCTATTCTGTCTCACAATGAAAATAAACTTGGCAAGGGCTGCAGTAAAAAGTCCCTGTTTCTGCAATGCCCAGAATTGCAAATCAAAGACACATTATCCATAATGAAGAAAGACTGCATTAACAGATAATTTGCATGTTCCTGAATTATTGTTGAATATTAAGCATAAAGATCAGCACTTTCCTGCAGTAATTAATTGCTTACCACCTATGTATTGTGGAATGTCATGCCTCTAGCATGCTTACAAACTGCTAGCATTCCTTAGCATTACCTGACAAAATAAACTTAAAATGCATGAGATAAACAAACAAATATTTTGTGAACAGAGAAAACTATTAAAACTGCAAAAATAGCAATGTTATCAGTAAGAAGTATTCTCTACAATCGTAATTGTACATTCATAGTCTTTCCATAAACAGTATGATATATTTTACACAAGCCCAAGTTATATTTCTGCTAAACTTTCACAAACTACTTTTCATATCTTAAACTATACAACCTAGACATTATACTGTTAGAACACTTCTGTTACAACACTTCTGTTAATCAGACATAAGCTTGACAAGAAATTAATTTATAAATGTATGTTTATTGGGATATTTACAGAAATATAAAACATGCTTAATTGTACAATTGGCAATAAAAATAACAGTGAATATACAGTGCAGCTATCGGAAACAAGTTTTCTTCAACAACATCTAAGGTTTCATCTGATGTCATGTAACACTTTGAAGTCACTTGTTTTTGAAGTAAGTATATATGGAGATATTGTTTATTTTCATAATCACTAGCAAACAACAATCAATATCTTGGGTATACTGTGATGTAAACTCACATTGGCAATACATTTTCTTGTCTCCTACAATGTCATATCTCACCATACCACTCAATAACATGCAGGGCTCTCGGTTATGAAAACATAAAAACACATAAAAACATGGATCATAAGTAACAGATAGCTATTAATTTCTCCACTGCAGCACAACCTGGAGTCACAATTTTAATGTTTTGTTAAAAACTCTGTCCACTTTCTATTACTTAGACTGTGTCTTATTAGCTGATAATTTGCTGAAAAATAAAAGGAAAAAGTGTATAAAAAGTAGGATGTGTTGCACAAATGGCAAACCTTACTATACCATTCTAGCCATCCATGTCTCACTGCTGCTACCATTGCCTACAGATATTCAAGGTGGCTGTAGTACAACAGATCAAACCACTAAAGGGGTTGCCAGCTACCCTGGTCATCTGGTCTGTCAGGTCACATGAGACAGCCCTTTAAAATGAACCTACATTTGGTCACAATTGCCAGTCCCTGAATTGTCTGTGTAGGAAATGTAACATGATTCTGCTCTCCTTAGCACATAGTGCAGGCAGTCTCCATAGAGCAAGATCTCAACAAACATCTAAATGAATCTGCAACAATTCAGATCGGCAGCCTGAGAATCATGACACAAGCATGCATGCATCCATGTGCATGTGCGCGTGCACACACACACACACACACACACACACACACACACACACACACACACACACACACACACACACACACACCAGTTCCTTACCTGCCTGAGTAGTTATTCCACTGTTCGGCTTGGCGAACTACAAGCTCTTCTTCTATTCATTCGGCCTGCCAGTTTGCTCCATTACTCTCAGCTGTGGAACTGCTCAGCTTCATCCTGGCATGTTACTGCCATTAATACTGGCTGTCCGGCCGCCGCCATTAATCCCAGCTCAAATTCCCGCTGTTTCAGGCGAACTGCTCAGCTTCCTCCTAGTGTTGCTGCCCCCTCCTACTGTTGCTGCCCGACCACCGCCATTAATCCTGGTTCGAATTCCCGCTGTTTCAGCCAGCCGGAAATGATGATGTGAGCTCCTTGAGCTCAATTCCGACTGGCTGGTAGCCTGGCGGAGCTGACGTCATTGCGCACGTGATGATGTCCGCTCCGACAGCACGGAAATTTTAAAAATGCAAAGAAAAATCGGAAATGAAGGGGTGCCACTTGGGAATCGTGGCACCCCTTCATTTGGACCCCAAAACTATGTAAAAACCGAGTAATTCAGAATGGTTGGGAGGTCTGCATGTATTACCAAAACAAAGTAACTACTTTGTCCACCTGCATTTTTTGTATGGTCATCTAGCCTATACTACTTATATTTTGCATTGTCCTAGAAACGAAGATGCACTCTGGCTGTATATTTACATTTGGGGGGAATTTAATAAAGCTTGCATGGATTTTTTTTCCATGCAGGCATAGTGGCACACTGCTTACATGAAAGTAAGCAGGTGTGTCAACCAGTAAACAGAGCTAGGCAGCGAGTGTACACGGACCTACACATAAATATCCATGGCATGGAAATCACCTGATTTGCAGGAGAATTGCATGCAAATAAGGCAGGTAAAGCAATCCAGGAAACAAATAGATAGTCCAGCAGACCCCGTGTTGGTCTCTGGAGTGTACATGGAAAAATCCCATGTACAGGATGTAAAAAAAATAACAGGGGCTGTAAAACTGCAGGTAGATGGGCAGAAATAGCATAGCAGAGACAGATAATGTGCAAAACTATCCACCGTGTGTCCAAAACCATATGGAAAATAATTTAAAATATATATTTTTTTAATAATGTGAGTATGTTTGCACACCATGCTGCAGTGCTCAAACATGGTGTTAAGAAAAAAAAATAAGTGTAAAAACAATATTTAGTAGTGTGTGACAGAATGTATTCTAGGACCCTGTGTGGAGTATCTACAATGGCGGAATGGTTCTGCTGCTAAGGAGGCAGTGCCTGGAACTGTGTTGTTTCCAGGTTGTGTGCACAGAGCCCTATGCAAATGAGCTGGGTTACTGAATAGCACTAATGGGTATCCATGTCTGCAGATCCCATCCATGTAGGCACAGAACCATGTTTATGTCCACAGAAGAGGTGGCCGACATCAAAGGGGTGGCTGTATCTGAGGACTTGTAAGCTCATTGGAGCTCAGCAATGCCTGTTTGTGAGACACTGTGCTCCACTGAGCAGAGGGGGGGGGTGTACAGTGCCCTAAGCTTTGTTTACCCTTGGGGCATTTGTTTCATCATGTTTGAGTGTGCTTGTATGGTATGCTGCAATGCTGAGCATGACCTTTCATCGGAGAGTGTACACTGAGTGCCGAGCACTGTTTACCTTTGTGGCGCTTGTTTGCATGGCATGGTGCTCTGCTGAGGGAGGAAGAGTGTTCAAAAAAAATTGCTAGAGAAAGGCAATGATATCTTAATTATTGATGACCCCTGTTTCACTTAAACCAGGGCCATTAACAGTCCTTAATAGGTTCATAGGTAGGCACTAGGCTATCTGCCCAAAGGCATTTATAAGCCTAGCCGGAATGTGTTGGCTTTTGCCACCCCCTTAGATTAGTTCCCTGTACCTCTATCCAGCAGAGCCACTGAAGTGATCCCCGGGATAAACTTCCTGTTTCCCATCCACTCGTCAATGTTTCTCTTGAAGAGTGTTAGTGAGGAGCTCAGCCTAATGTTGATTGGAATCTTGTTCCAGAGCATGATAAGTCTCTGGGACAGGAATCTATCCCTCCAGCATGCCCTATTTAATGTTGTGGTGAGGTTTGGATCCCTAGAGTGTGTGGCTTGAGGGGATATGTTTTTTTTAGGTGGAGTATGTCCATCAATTCTGGGTTGGACATGGCCTTGTATGTCAGGCCGAGATCACCTTTGAGTAGGCATTATGCAACCGAGTACAGCTGGAGTTTCTTCAGTCGAGCTGCATAGGGCATCAGTTTGAGGCCATTGATCCTCTCGGTGAGGTACTTCTGTTATCTTTCCAGCTGTTGCAGGTGTCTTGTAAGGTACATCCTAAATGGGGCATTGTACTCTATGATGGGTCTGATGAGTGATGCGTAGAGGGGCACAATGACCTCTTTTGATCTGGATGCAAACACTTTTGTGATTAGGTGGCCCACAAAGAAGGATTTTCTAACCACTTTGGCAATGTTATTATCAAAGGAGAGATTACTATCTACTTGGGCCCCCAGATCCCTTATTTCATCTTCCATATTTAGGGGCTACCACCTATGTGATAGTTTGCGGGTACTTTGTTTTTTCCAAAGGGGATGACTATGCACTTATTGGCATTTAGCTTGAGGCTATGGTTTTGACACCAGGTATCTGTCTCAGTGAGACCCTTTTGGAGGATGTCTGTGTCAGATGGAGAGTCAGTTATAGCTCCTAGTTTGCAGTCGTCTGCGAACTTGGTCAGCCATAATCCTCCTGTGCTTGCCTGTATCTCTGAAAAGTATATGCTGAACAGGAGGGGTCTTAGGACTGAGCCCTAGGGAATGCCACTTGTAACCGGTTTAGAGTCAGACCTAGCTCCTGCAACACTTACCATGTGGGTTCTGTCCATGAACCAGTTGGCAAACCATTTCATGACATAGGGGTTTATGTTCAGGCTGATGAGCTTGTCTATAATACCAGAATGGGGAATGGTGTCAGAGGCCTTTGTGAGGTCTAGGTAGGCTGTGTGGACCACCTTTTCCTCATCTATAGCCTTGGTAACTGTCTCAAAGAAGTCCACCAGGTTTAGGAGGCATGATCTGCCATTAAAGCTAAATTGGGTTGAGTCCAGTGTTTGGAGGTTCCCAGTGTCTCTGTTAATGAGATCCATGATGATGCACTTCATAGGAGCCTTGCAGACCAAGCTAGTCAGGCTTATAGGGCGATAGTTCCCGGGGTCTGTTGTGGCTCCACCTTTGTGGAGTGGAGTAACCATTGCTGTGCACCACTCTATGGGCACGTAGCATGTGGAGAGGCTGAGTTTGAACATTGTGTTTAGGTGAGGGGTTAGTTCATTTTTGAGTTTGTGTAGGAGGCAGCCGGGACACCATCTGGTCCCATTGATGCATGTTTTTGGCTTTGGAGAGGGCTGGTTTAACCTGAATGTCCGTGATTTCAGGGGCACTACATTCTTCTGGTATGGTTATGAGCCCTTTTGAGGGTGAGAGGGGGGGTGAAGTTTGCACTGAACCTGTCTGCCAGGATGTTGGCGATATCAGTTGGTTCAGTGTATTTTGTGCCATTCTGCACTAACTCTGAGCAGATCTGGGAATTGCCACATAGATTCTTGACATAGCTAAAGAATGCCTTGTGGTTATCTTTGGAGTCCTTGGCAATTTTTCTTTTGAAGCTAGCCTTGGATGATTTTATAAGGGATCATAGTTTCTTGCTGATACTAATCAGGGATGTCTTCCCCTCTTGGTATTTTACTCTTTTTCTGTACTACTTTCCTCCTTCTATTGTATAGCTTGTTTATGGTAGGGGTCCACCAGACTGGTTTCCTTTTCTTGGAGGAGTGAGTCTTGGTTTTGCTTGGGATAGCATGATCCATGCATTCTTGTATGTGCCCATAGAGTAAAGGATTTTGCAGCTTGGGCAGAGTTATCCTTTAGCATGGGGTATTTGAAACTTTCCACCTCGGTCTTAAGTAATGTGAAGTTTATTTTTGAAAAGTTTTTCATGGTGGTTTCTTTGACCAGGGGTGGGGGCGGAATATGGATATCTAGAATGATTAGTTTATGGTCAGATCTAACCAGAGAGGGGTTGACCTCCGGTGTGGAACACTGGTCGCCCCTGTTGGTGATGACCAGGTCCAATATGTTGTCACCTCTGGTGGGAGTGTTGACCAGTTGTTCCAGGGCATTTGATTTTATAAATTCTAGGAAATGTTGTGCAAGAGAGTTAGTACTTGAGTAGTTCTCCCAGTCAATGTTTGGGTAATTGAAATCACCCAATATCAGGGTGTTTGGTAGGACCTTTATGTTTCCCAGTGTTTCCAGAAATGTGGAATGGGGGTCCTGGGAAATGGTGGGTGATCTGTAACCAGCTACAATTTGAATTGCAGTTCTGCCCATTGTTAGTTGCACGTGGATGATCTCTGAAGCATCATGCTTTGCCACTAACCTGGAGGTGTGGGTATCCTTGATGAATATGGATACGCCCTGGCCTTTTGTATTTCGGTCCAGGTTTTGTGGCCGCAATGTGTGGTATGAGTTGTAGCCTGGTAGTGCTGGGGTGCTGTCTGGAGCCTTAAACCAGGTTTCTGTTACTGCACATATATCGGCTTTCTCCATACGGAGGAGTGCCTTGAGTGTGTGCATTTGAGGTTTAGACTTCTGGCATTGAGTAGCATTACCCTCAGTTTTTTGTTACTTGTGCTATTTACAGCAGTGGGATTGTCTTTTGAGCCTTCCCTAAAAAAGGCACTATGGGGGTGGCAAGATCCTTGGCCAGTATTCAAAAGCCTAAGGGTGACAGGTGTAAGCCATCTTTAGCGAAGCAGCGTGGCTTGTTGAGCATGTCATCCCAGACTGACAGACACTGGATCCCCTTTGAATGACTCCAGAAGCTTAGCTAATTGTTGAAATTGGTAATTTTTTCTTTGGTGAGGGCAGGATGCTACTCAGGATCAGGGTCATACTGGCCTGGGCTACGTGATCAGAGAGCTCTTCCATGTCTCTTTTCATATAGTCCGGGGAGGTACGGCTCAGGTCATTCACACCAACATGGACAATGACAGAGTCGTATTTGTACTTGTTCTGGAATGACCTGAGTGCTTGTGTTATGTGGCAGATCCTGGCACCCAACAGGCAGCTAACAGTAACCTTCTCCTTATTCAGCCTAGTGAGTGGGACTTCAATGTGCCTGACTATAGAGTCACCTATTACTAGTGTGTTGGTTATGTTATTTTGCCTTAAGGACTGTGATTGCATGGCACACTGGTTTTGTGAAATATGTATTTTGTGGTTTATGTTGGGGGTGGATGTTGCTTGGATGTCTGCTCTGGAGGTCTCTGTTGCTATTGTGGATTTTTATTTAGAGCCTCTGAGTATGTTTTTGTGTATTTATGTGTGTTTTTTGCCAGTGCTGGTTTCATAGGTCTGTGTGAGACTGGTGGTGTGATCCAAGTAATTCCCTTCTCCTCTTGACTGTCTGGTCCAGTCTTGGGTTGAGAGAGCTTAGCCTCCAGTTTGGCTGTATAATTGCATCTCTCGCATGTATTAGTGTTTGGTGGTAGGAAGAGAGAGTTTTCTCTGTACATGAGGCAATTGTAACTTTGCCTGGATAGGTACATTGAGCTGTTTTACTGATTGGCTGGTAAGGTCAAATAGAGAGCCTTATCCTTCTTTACAGTATTGGGGGGTCTAGTGTTAAGGTTTATTAGTGCTTGCTATGAGTTTTGAGCAAGTGCTGTGATGTACCTGGCAGATGCAATGCATCATAGGTAGCCAATTACATATGCTGCACCTAGAGTGATGCACTATAAAGGTTGCATACACCCTACAATCTGATTTCACTCCCATACTCTGCACCAGTGGAGTACAGACTTGGGAGTTTTAACTGAAGGAATGAATGCTAGGGGCTGCTGCACGTCTGCTACATATGCATGTGCTAGATGCTGAGGTCAATGCTTATGCTGCTGCTGCTGACAGTAGGCCTAGACTGAGAAGGAGAAGAGTGTTCATGCCCAGGGTAACCTTTCAGGAGCTAGATGAGCTGGAAATTGTAGAGTGCTACAGGGTGGACAGGGACATACTACAAGAACTCACTGAGCCCTGCCAACTCCAACTCATACCCAGAGCCAACAGAGGGGAACCCATCCAAGTGGAAACAAAGGTACATGTAGTTCTTAGGATACTAGCTACAGGTACTTTTCAAAGACCAACTAGGGACATGTTGGTGGTCTCACAGGCATCAGCATCCAGGGTACAGCATCCAGGGTACTCCACCATTTCCTGGATGCCATGCTACCACATGCCAGTGAGCACATTTATTTTACCCTCACCCCGGAGGTGAGGGCCAGAAGAATACAACACTTCTACAGTGTAGCACACTTCCCTGAGGTACTGGGTGGCATAGATTGCACTCGTGTACACATCAAGGCACCATCTGGTGAGGAAGGTAGAATCTACTTCAACTGCAAGGGGTATCACTCCATCAACTGCCAGGTCATGTGCAGTGCCCAGGGCATTATCATGAATGTATGTGCTGGCAGCCTTGGCAGTTATGACAACTCCCATATCTGGCATGAATCACAGCTGTACCTGGTGTTTGCTAGAGGGAACATCCCACATGGCCATTTACTGGGGGATGCTGGCTACACACTGAAACTGTGGATGATGACACCGATCAGAAATGCACACACACACACACACACACACACACACACACACACACACACACACACACACACCAAAGAATGCCATAAGAAGGCACACGTACAAACTAGGAACATCATAGAGCATGTGTTTGGGCTGCTGAAGTCACAGTTCCTGTGCCTTGATACATCTGGTGGAGCCCTACAGTACTCTTCAGCCACATGTGCACACGTTCACAGTATGTGCCATGCTGCACAATATGATCCTGGAAAACAGCTGCAGCATGGTCATCAAAGGGAAGGGATACACAGCCTCTCACCAGTACCTAGGTCACCACAGCCACATCCACACCCACAGGGGAACTCTGAGGAGGAAACCCATGAATTTGTCCCTCTTGGCAAATGTAGATATGCCCAGTATGCCCTGACCTTGTCCAAGAGGCAACACATAGCACATGCACTGACAACCTAGGGCCATAAGGACTGACACCTTACTCTGACTCGCATACATATTAGTAAAACTTATGCCAGCCAGCCCACACAACTTGTAGCTAGCCATGTGTTGGCTGTGTATTGCATGCATCAGAGACCGCCCCGAACTACAGGTCTGTCAACTGCTGCATTCACAAGGTAAGTCACACACCTATGCACCATGTGTAAGGGGTAGTAGCATATGGTAACATATGTATGGACCTGCCGCATATATGAAAGGGCATATAGTGGGCTACTGGGCTATTTGGGAAGATCTAACAGCCACTTGGGACAACAGGTACTCTGTCCAACAGTATATGGTCCATAATATGCAGTAGACCACATGGCTGAAAAGTCGACTGCATTATTCAAAGGAGATGGCAAACAATGTGGTCACATGACAGTAGCACAACTGTCTATGCCAGCAGAGCATGGGCTGGTCATCTCCCACCCCCAACACATCAGTGTACCCATACAGCTACTGTAAATCTGCAATGATATATCAGCAGACCAGCCAATTCGTGGGCAGTGGCATAGAACCTGGCCACACATTCTATGTCTCACGTAACGCAGGGGTGACAATGTATGTCTGTATGCTGTTGATTGTGTGATGAATGATGCATCCCTGTCTGGCAGCCTGTTTGGCTCAGTAGGCTAGGGACATTAGCATGGGTGATGGTGTTGATAGATTGAATTTGGTAGTATCCACATCTTTTGCATGTGAGGTAGTTTTATGGTGGTGTTCCCACAGGCTGTCGTACCCCTCAATCTGTTACTGCATGGAAACTGGGCAAAGCCAGAGAGAATGGGGGACAAAGGGCCAAAACTAAAGACAGACATTCAGATGTCCTGATTCACCTAGAAAGTGGCTAGTATGAAAGTGGGTTGCATCAGTACAACATATCTGAAGGATATAAAGTCCAAAATTCAAATGCTTGTTTGTTGTTAGTACAATTCACTGACTTCCTTATATAACATTTTACTGAACACCACAAACAGCACTCTTGAGGTGGATGACATCAGCAGGCCTTGTAGAGGAGGGCAATATAGAGGCCAGCAGTTAGTCATGGCGCCATAAAATGCATAACCTATGTACAGCGATAGCCCATACAGGCTTACCCGTAGTGCTGCATGGGGATATATTTACACACACACACAGTTGGCCGATGTGTGATTATGGGATAAAATGCTAGACATTATGAAAAAACATATACAGTGAGAGGCATACCTTACACCTGTACAAATTTTCACAGAATATTCAGATTTCTGCCTCATATTTTTGGTTAATTTTTCATAATGGTTTTCTGGCAAATTAATGGCAAATCATTAAATACTGAAGTCAGAAAATAATGACAGGAATTTGAGTTTCAGACTTTATACCCTTCAGAAAATTCACGCTGAAGCAAAACCTGTTATTCTGTCATCTTTCCAAGTTTGTAAGTGCAATACTAAACATCCTATTTTGGGCTTTTGTCCATCTTTTCTTAATGGCTTTGCCCAGATTTCCTACTGTAAGAAGTTACAGGTATGCAGACTGTCACACTGTATGAGGTGTTACATCATGTACCCCAGTAACATATTAATTACAGCACGCAGCCATGGAATGCCATGGACAATGTCAGAGAGGAGCTGTACTGCAGAAACTGGTGCAGCTGCCAGTGTCTGTATCACACAAAGTCCTGGCCTACTGACAATACCACTGGGCATGCTCCTTTACTTGGCTAACTTGAGTGCAATTCTGTTGCCACTTCCTCACAAAGACCTGCTATGTTTTAATACATCTGTACATACAGACAGCTAAATCTACATATCTGTCTGACCGTATCCCCCTCACACACACGTACTATATATTTCAGTATGTACCCCAGATATATATATATATATATATATATATATATATTGCAATTATACATAGACTTTCAACGTATATCTACAGAAGTCATATACATAATGTACACACACAGCAACATATATAGAGACATCCTGTTATACACACACATACACACACACATATATATATATATATATATATATATATATATATATATATATATATATATAGGGATGTATGGATTTCCCTACATACCCTCGGAATGCTGAGGTTATCTGTGCTCACACATCAAAACAGTTGCCCAAAGGAACCAAGGCCACAACAGTACATAATTCTCTCACCCACAGACACCTGTGCCTGTGGAATGTCACCTTGTAGACAGAAACAGGTGAGCAAGTGTTTTACTGTACAATGGTTCATCTCATGCCTGGGACAGGTCATATTGTTTTTGGCTACATGTTTGCCTATCTAACTGCAACCAGCCACATATGGCCATATTGCTAAGTGTGCACACATAGCAGGGATAGTGACAGGTACCCCACTCCTAGGACACTAGATACAATAAAAGTACCAAGCAATATCACTCTGCAGAGCACACATGCTGTCTAACACAAGGCTACTTTGTGTACTCCACAAGTACTGTGCCTGCAATCACATATACACCAGATGTAACCTATGGCACATGAAACAAGTACTGCAAACTATATTGTATAATTGTAGATAGGTAGGGGTTCTAATCCCACATCAATCAGCTCTGTGTGTGTAAATATATCCCCATGCAGCACTATGGATAAGCCTGTATGGGCTATCTCTGTGCAATGGTTATACATTTTATGGCCCTGTGACTAGCTGCTGTCCTCTAGATTGCCCTCCTCTACAAGGCCTGCTGATGTCATCCACCTCAAGAGCACTGGCTGACAATCTACTATCAGATAAACTCCGTGGCACATGCAATAATTACTGCAAGCTATAGTGTGTAATTGTAGGTAGGTAAGAGTTCTAATCTCACATCAGCCAAGTGTGTGTGTGTGTGTGTGTGTGTGTGTGTGTGTGTGTGTGTGCGCGTGTATGTGCGTGCACAAATATATCCCTGTGCAGCACTACAGACATGGCCTTATGGGCTATTCCTGTGCAATGGTTATGTACTTTTTGGCCCTGTGACTAGCTGCTTGCCATAAATTGCTCACCTATGCATAATCATAACCGATGTCCACCACCTGTCTGACCTGGACACAAGATATCTGGAGAAATGTCAGCTCCATCACCACACTTTCTAGATTTGAGAGTTCAGATAACCCAGGTGTCATGTAGTCAGGCTAGCACACCTTATCACAAAGAATAAATGCATGAATATGCTGATTGCCTCATTCGTCCCTGACAGACTGTTCTACACATATGCATCTAGGGTGCCATGCATGTATACTGCAGTAGCTTGCTGATGTCATATTTCTGCTGTGCTGCCATGCCATCCTGGGCCACTGTATTGCCGACATGTGTCCATACTGTATCACCTCAGACTCCTGGAACAGAAACATACATGGTTCCGTGACACAACTGTCATTCTGTAACACTACCATTAGTCTAACATCATGCAACAAAGATACACAAAGTGTGATATGTAGTCATGACACTTGCCAGCATACAGTACCTGTTGTGTCCCACAACAAGTTTCATGGCAAAACAGTACTGCACTACACTACTGCACTACACATGCACTTGTGTAGTGCAGTACTGTTTTGCCATGCCAATTGTTGTGTCCCACAACAAGTGGCATGGCAAAACAGTACTGCACTACACAAGTGCATGTCAAGTGATATAGACACCCTGTGCATCAGACACATAGTAGCATTTCACTGCATCAGTGGCATGGATGTGGCGGAGGTAATCATCACATGCATAAGGTGTGGTCTGAGGGTTCCGGAGGCCTAGGCTATACCAAACTGTTGACAGCATGTGTGTGAGTCAGGAGGGGTGTGGGTTACATGGGCCATGGAGAGCCGCCATGTGTAACTGTAGATGACTTGCATGTGACAATGGCATATGCATGTTCACAGTCAAGCCCAATGCTAGCCCTACATGTGCGTATGTTGGACAGCTGTGGACTGTACATGATAGAGTGGACAGTTCACTGTCTCTGGACATGAATGCAGGAACTGGCTCTGCCAGGAGTAGCACTGGCACCACCATACCCAAGGTCAAATCTGGTGTTAGTACCTCATGATAACTTTAAAATGGTGGGGCTGTGACCCCCACAGGACCACATGCCCATGGCCTGTCATGTCATGGGGTGGACAGCACACATCCCTCTGTAGCACTGGAGGCACTGCCACTATGGGAGAATGACTGTGCACTGCCACGTGGACTCTCAGCAGATGGTGTTGCTGACCTTTGTCCATGTGTCTAATGCCCAACTCCAGACAGCTGTTCCAGCACAATGTGTGGTCCAAAACAGACACTGTCTCAGCCCAATATCTGTCTACTGCATCAATGAACCAATCCAAGGTGTCCCCAATGTGATAGAGGCAGTCACAGATGTCAGACTGCGCTGCATTAACAACCCTAAGCATCTGTCTGGTGTTGCATTGAGAACATGCCTGTGTCTCCATGACAGCCCAAAACATGCACCAAGTGACCAATGATGTGACACCTGCGACAGATGGTGGATGGACAGCAGTCCTCCTATGAGCACCCCTGTCAATCTGCCTATGTGGACCTCGGCAGCTCTCTGACTATGGCCAGTGTCTACACTCACTGACAACATAGTAGCCACACTGTCCTGTGCAATGTCACTGACCGCTGACTGTTCAATATCTGTGGCCTCTGGGGACTTGGTATATGTGGGCATACTGACTGTGTTCAGTGACAGTGAGGGTGGAACAGGGATGTCGAACTCTGGGGCAAATTCAGCTCTTAACAACCCCACCTGTGCCTCACTATGGCCACTATCATCATCAGAGTCTAATGAGACAAAGACATCAAATTGTGAGGGGGACAGACTCCAACCCCCCAGCTACCTGTGAAAACCAAGACAAGAGCAGTACATTAATACCTACACTTTTATGTATGGTAATCCACACAAACTCATACAAATGAGGATCCACAACTGCATTACCAGTCCCACATCTCCTCATCTCTGCTCCCATGCACAACAGACAACCTCACACCAACATACACAAACAAGTCAAGCCCTTTATAACATGCACGTCAGCCACATCTAGGTAAAGTTCCCAGTACAATCTGCCTGTAAGGTATGAAATATGACACTGTACATGATAGACCTACACATAGAACCCAATACACCTATCTTGAGAATGATATGCCAGCACTAGGGTCACTTCCTCAGGTATATAGCATCTCCCTTTTGTGGTTGAACCAGCATCTTGGAGTAATTGCCTCATGTATACCAGGCTGTGTAGCCACTCATAACTATAAGTGCAGATGTGTTGATGTTCGTTCAAATACACATCTGTGACTAACCAATCTATGAACAGTAGTTATCTGTTCCAGAATGGAACATACAAATATTCTACTCTGGCTAAACACAGCATTTGTACATAGGGCAATATGGCAGCCCTTAACTTTCATAGGGTATATATGATCCTTAAAAACATTGTATCACACTTACTAGGTACAGGAGCATGGACTTGGGCCCCTCCTGACAGATCTATGAAAAGGTGAGGGAGAGGTATTGTCAGCACCACCAAAGTTTAGGTTCATAGGTTTGCAGCACTACAAGGTAATATGTGCATATATCCACATGCACAATATCTACTGTGATATTGGCTGTATTGCTGACATTCTGAGTATGTGTGCACAACTGTGCATAAACCCTAACTCCACCCCCAATACAGATATACCTAACACCCATGTACAGGCATGTACAACTGCCAAAATGACAGCTATTACACTGGTGAACATAGTACACTTACCCGGACGCTCCTCTGCTGTGGACACTGTGGCACCCACCTCCATGATGTATGTTGAGATGGATGCCTGGGAGCTGTTATGTGTTCCTAGGTTTGCCAAGAATTCCTCCTTGGCCATGAGTGGATTTTTGTCACAGGCCCTCCTCTGGTAGTGGCACGATCCCTGGCAACATCAGCTGCCCTTCATCATGCAACATTCAGCATATCTGTGGCCAGGTGTTGGACCTGTTCATAGGTCCACCAGTCTGATTGACATCCCGTAAAAGGTCTGCCCACAATGCTGCCTACTGCTCCTGATTATGCCTCCCCCTGGACAACAAGATGTGATGGTGCTGTCTCAATCCATCCACTATCATGTCATTCTCTGCCTCTGAGAAGGGGACATGTCTTCAGTGCTACATGGTTCTTGAAAGACAACAAAAGAGGAACACATTACAAGACCAGATGCATGGTGATTCACTATGTACAGATCCAGCACACCCATAATGGCCTGCACTATCCATTGCTCCTTCACACATCATACCCTTCAGTCTGGCAACACTCTGTGTGTGTGGATACCACCATGATAGTAATAATACTGGGGTATGTCCCTGTGTGCCGTAACAGATTCTGCTATATGTTCCAACACCAAGCACTGCAGTCTACTGTGGTGTGTGCCCTATAGCCAAACTTCCACTAATATGTCATATGGCCATTGCCAGACTATTAACAGTGTGCAATTACAAAAACTGTATGGAGACAGTCTAGCAACACCAGCGTGCTACAGTGACAAAAAACAATGCAAACCTGATGTAGTATATGCTCCCTGTAGGCATCATATTCTCAGCAGGTCTATATTAGAACACCAAAGTCTTAAAACTTCGAATGTTCTAATATCGACCCCTATTCAGCGAATGCTGAAAATAGCAAAGCTGCAGAACACCAAATTGTTTTCCTAGGGAAAGAATTTGCTTGGCCGTTTCACTTCGCTATTTTCAGCACTGTGGTGGAAAGTTATGGGTCGGGTTCAGGTAAGTGTGCGATTGTGTGGACGTGAGGGTTAGGGCTCGTGTTAGGGTTAGGGTGCAGGTCAGGTAAGTGTGCGGTTGTGATGGACGTTAGGGTTAGGGTGGGGTAGGTGAGTTAGGGTTAGAGCGCGGGTGAGGTGAGTGTGCGATAGTGATGGACCTTAGGGTTAGGGTTTTGGTTAAGGTAAGTGGATAGATAGTAGTGCATGTACAGTTTAGTGTAGGGTTAGATGTAGGATTTTAAGTGTATGTGTATTGATTGCTGTTTTTTTGGTGCGCTTCTATTGTGTGTATGTATTTCAGAACAGCAAATTTTTCCCTGGGAAAAAGTTTGCTGTTCTGCATGTTCGATTTTTTAAGCGTTCACTGAATAGGGGTCAATATTAGAATATTCAAAGTTTTAAGACTTTGGTGTTCTAATATAGACCCCTCTCAACTATACAGATGTTTGCAGATTGTCAAGATGTTTGCCTCATAGTTTTGGTCATTTTCATACAAAACTTGTAGATCTCTGACAAATATTTAAGCAATGTCACTGAGTTTGGCACTTTGCCCCCCAATAAATTATGGCTTTGTCTTGGTTCCATGCTGTAAGAGGTTGACAGGTATGTTAGGCATAGTGGTCAACCAAACAGGGACATATGTCAATACAGACAAGGACTTAGCCAGAGTGCATCAGGGACATTTAGGGACACTTTTAAAATATTAGATCTATGTGTGCAAGACAGTGACTGAATGAGGGGGTGAATTACAGTATATAATTTGATGTTACAGAAGTGCACACCCTTATTCATTGTCATTATGTATTATGTGTTATCCACTAGCTTTCCTACAACAGCCAGCCATTGTAGGCGTGATTGACAGGGACAGAGCTGAGATGTGATTAAAAATCAGGGACAGTTGAGAGGCATGGCTGTAGGTGTAGGACAGCAGAGTATCACTGATGTCATTGCCATAGACCTAAGACAGGCTTACTGTTGTAATCTGTATCCCCCATACCTCCATCCTCCCATCCAAATCCTGTTATATTGAGAAACTATTACATACCTGCTGGAGTGCAATACTCCTTTTTTGAACTTTGCTTCTGGTATACTTTTGGAACTCTGCTCTCCATGTGAGTTAGGTCTCATACAGAGCTGTTGCCCATAAGCAGTTGCTTGCCTTTTTAAGGTACTGCTCATTAGCAGGTAATTATCTCTGCACCAATCTCTGGCTTAGAATTGCTAATTGCAGCCAAAACAGCTGAATTGCACTATAATTGGCCAGTGACATGCCAACACAGTACAATATATAAGGCCTTCATGTAGACCTGGGCCTCTTTCTTAGTTGTTAAGATGGACATCACTGAGTTGTGGAGAGTACAGCATCACAGAGGATAGGTACGGTAACTGTCAACTGTACAGATTTATGAGGTAGGTCCACAGTTTCACATCATATGTGTGGTCAGTGTCCCATGATATAGTGGTCATCTAGTAGTTCATTCCGGGTTGAGGTCAATAAGGAAAGAGACGCACTGAGTGTCAGACTTTATACCATCAGAATATGTGTGCTAATGCAATAGCTGTTATTCTATCAACCTACTATCTTTATAGGGGCAAATTGTTACAAATGTTCCTATCTGTTGGCCTTAGCCCCCCATTACATATGGCTGTGTCCAGATCCCTTGTTTTAGGGGCTTGGGAGGTATGGTAGTTCTGTAGCAGCTACCTTTACATACAGGTGTGTATGTTACAGGCTGCAGCTGCCTAGCACACATAGGGAGGATTGTGGACATTTGTGAGGACAGCAAGCTGTATATGTAACTGTGGCAGCTGTATCAACTTTGTCATTATTGCAGAGCCAGGGTAAGGGTACCCTGTACAGTCCAGTTGAGACATGTGATTAAGGTACGTCTGTTATGCAATGGTACCAATAACAGAGTAGTAGGCAACATATAGTTAGGCAATAAAGATATGTGCAGTGTGTACCTACCTGCAGACCTTTGACTTGCAAAACTGGGTAGCATTTCATTAACTAGCAGTAACCTGTGCAGATTAGGATTGCATGACTCAGTCATTACTTGCTGTCTTCACAATAATGTAATTGAACAGCTGGACAAAACTGGATTTGAACACAGGACTGTGTGTGGCAAAATGTACTGCATGCAAAGCATTTAACAGACTATGCCACTGAGCCACTGCAAAAGCATGTGTATTTGTAAGATATATGCCCACATATATAGGCTGTGAGAAACATTTCTACATCCATCACTATGTGCATGGTTTTACATGGCTGTATTTCTGCACCAGGGTCCAGGTTGTATAAGTACTTTGCCATTACTGCCTTGGCAGGTGTTTCTTTCACAAGTTGCTGATAAAATTGGACATTTACCTGCTATCACAGGCCTCACTTACATCCACTGCTATGTCTTTGGCTGTCTACTAGTGTATTATTGCACTAGAGTCCAAGTACACTCCCATTTTTCCCATTAGTTTTTATTTCAGTTACATGCCTAATGACTGTAAGTGGTAATCAGTATGATTTGCTGTCAACACCTGTTTTACATCAGTTCTGTGTGGTGTGGTGGGTTAATGCAGTGAATTGTAGGTGAGAGGGGCCAGGGTTCAAAACTTGGCAGAGGTATTCATTTTGTACATGTGTCTAAAAATGTAACAAAACACATTTAATCATTAATGGTCATTTAAGCTTAGCTAAGTGAAGCTGTGTGTCATGCTGCACCAGTTCCCTTAGTTCCGCACAAGCCCATGCTAAAAAAATATAAAGAAAAGAAAAAAGGGATGATAGGAAAGTGGTGAAATGGGGGCAAGCAGGGGGAAAACATAGTGAAAGGCAGTTAGGGATGTGCAGAAAGGGTAGGGAAGACCCATAGCTATCCATATCTTGTACAACAACAGCTGTGCATTTTGACAGATTTTGTAAATGAATGTGGACTCTGAAACCCCAAAGAGAGGGATGAGGACAACATAACTGTGTTGTCAAGCTAATTAGACGAGATTAGTGGTGTCCAGTGGACATATGTGAAACATGGAGAGCTATGTATGAGGTGATTTTTTTTGGGGGGGACAGGTGCCCATTTTTTTTTTTAAGGTGAGAGTGGAATGTAGGTGAATGGACATAGGTATGTGTGGAGAGGTAAGTTGGGTAGGAGAGGATGCGTTTGCAGACAGGGGTGGTGTGTGACACATGAGGGTGTAAACACCTTGGGTGGGGAGGGTGTTGTGGACCCAAGTCACACATGTCTCCAGACAGCAGCAGCATGACTCATGTCCCCACCCATAGGACACTTGACACTGCTCCTTCACTGCCCTGAGGATAGCTCTGCTGGAGCCTGGGTGCCAGCGTTAGCCTGAAACACCAGGTCAGCTAGCATGGTTTCAATCTGGCACAGGTGGTGTTCATAACTGTGATGAACAATCCTGCGCACCATGACCTGGGTGACTGTAGCCCCTCTCCCACAGCTCCTAAGGGGAAGCTGGGCCTTGTCCCCTGAGGTGGTTCCACCCAATGCTGCCTGTAGTGCAGGGGCAGTGGAGGGGCCACCACCGGCCTGGATCCCAGATGTGCTAGGACCCAGTGACATGGCCAGTTGAGGCAAAGTAAGCAGAACACCAGGAACCCACCTACCCCAACGTGCTGTGGCAATGGAGGTATAGCAATAAGTATACGTTAGTTTTTAACAAAACATTTGTTAGTAATAACAGCATGGTAGAACATTGGAAATAACACAATTACATATCAATGCAAATTATGTGAAACAACAATAAATAACAGAACAGTCAGTATAACAGCATGTCAGTAACCGTTACAGCATAAAGCCAATAAAATAGGTAATTTAACAAGTTATGTTAATATGCATCCATTATAATACATAACAATAATAACACATGCCCCAAAAAAAGTTAATGTAACAACATGCGTTAATAGTAAACCATAACCAATGAATAACAGTAATAAATAAATGAAGATAAGGGGTGGGGAGAGAGAGGAAATTAGTCCATTAGTAACATTGCAGTTTACTTCCTTGACATCAGTACTACTATCTACTGTACAGGTCTATATTTTCTTTATGTTCACAGTGAGTACAAGCCTCTCAAGCTATATGCATGGGACACTATGGGCCAAATGGTAACAACTGTGGGTACACACCTACACATAACACTTGCACATCATGTGGACCTATTTAACTACCAAGGTGTTCTGTGGGCTGAAGTGGTGATACTGTACAATCCAGGTACTCATTGCCATGGTATTCCTGTAACAGGCGGATTACACACTATTAATTACATAACATGAAATCATGAAATTTGAGAGACATGTATGTGTACAATACAGACACTAAACAGTCATGCCTTGGTTGGCAGGCATGGGAATAGAACCCAATAGCAGCAACTTTTAACAGAAAGACCAGGCATACAGACATACTAGGATTACACATATTATTTCTGACTGCATATTGCTGATTTTATTTCACATTCTTGCTAATGATTTTAACAGTCTGGGAAATTTAAACACATAATTCTCTACTCATAATGCGAGCCACCTCACCCATTTACCTGCAGTTCCTGTGGAGAGAGAATTTGTGAGGATTACATGACTGCTACTGTAATATTGCTAACTACCACTGGATTTGAACCCTGGTCTGTGTGGGGCAACATATACTATATACAGAGCATTAAGAAACTGAGCTACTGAGTCACTGCTGATTACTGACTGACTGATATTTCCCTATAGCTTACCTGGAACCAAATTATGACCTGGCAGTAGTACTACAGTATTATACTAGACTGCAGTGACAGTAGAACACACATACATGGCATAAAAGTATAACACAGATAGTAGGTACTCTATATATCAGTCTGACAATGCTGAAGTACACAATTTATTGTCAGTAGAATGAAATATCTGTGAAGTCCACAAACAATATCTGATCATGGAGTGGGCTTCCTCACCCATATATCTTGCTTACCTGATATTTGTGGATGACAGAGCATTATGTGAACAGTATTGGCCTAGAGACAGCCTTGAACGGTATTATAAACCTCAAGATGCACGCACTCGAAACTCTCCTTAGCATGGAGAACATCGATATCTGTGCAGTAACAGAAACCTGGTTCAGGGCTCCCGAGAGCACTCCAGCACTACCAGGTTATACCTCATACCATGCTTTTCGGCCCCAAAACTTGGACCGAACCACAAAAGGAGGGGGAGTATCGATATTCATCAAAGATACCCACACCTCCAGGTTGGTGGCAAAGCACGAAGCATCAGAGACTATCCATGTGCAACTAACAGTGGGTAAAACTGCCTTCCAGTTTATAGCCTGCTACAGACCACCCTCCCAAACCCAGGAACCCCACTCGGCCTTCCTGAGAACACTGGAAAATATGAAGGTCTCTCCAAACACCATTATATTGGGCGACTTCAACTACCCAAACATAGACTGGGAGCATTACTCTAGCTCCAACACCCTAGCCCAAAGGTTCCTAGAATTTATAAACTCAAATGCTATGGAACAACTTGTTACCACTCCCACAAGAGGGGAAAATAAACTGGACCTGATCATCACCAACATGGGGACTCTATGCTCCAGGCCAGAAGTGTATCCCTCACTATTAAGATCAGACCATAAACTAAACTCACTGGATATTCACATCCCGACCCCACCCCCTGCCCAGAAAACCACAGTGAAAAACTTCTCTAAAGCAAATTTTACACTCCTCAAAACTGAGGTGGAATCCTTCAAAGGCCCCGGGCCTGTGGAAAATACGGCCCAGACCAAGAATCCTTTATAAACGCATTCTATGGACACCTTCAGGAATGCATGGATCATGCAATCCCATATAAAACCAGGACCCAATCCTCCAAAGGCAGACCTCCTGTCTGGTGGACCCCAGCCATAAACAAACTATACAACAGAAGGAGGAAGCTACTAAATGATAGAGCAAAATCCCAAAAAGGGAAGGCATCACTGATCAGTATTGGCAAAAAACTACGGGCACTCATAAAATTGTCTAAGGCCAGCTTCGAGAGAAAAATTGCACAGGAAACTAGGAATAATCACAAGGCTTTCTTTAGTTATGTTAGGAACCTGGGTGGTAATTCTCAGATATGCTCAGAATTAGTCTAAAATGACAAAAAATACACTGAACCCACAGACATTGCCAACATCCTATCTGACAGCTTCAGCGCAAACATCTCCCCCCCTCCCCACCAAAAGGGCAAATATCTATCCCAGCAGAGTGCTGCCCCCCTGACATCTCAGATGCTCAGGTAAGAGCCGCCCTCTCCAAAGCAAAAAACACAGCATCAATGGGACCAGACGGTGTCCCGGGCTGCATCCTACATGAACTCCAAGAAGAGCTAAACCCAAACATAAAACTACTTTTCAATCTCAGCCTTACTACAGGATATGTGCCCAAAGAGTGGCGTACAGCAACAGTGGTCCCTCTCCATAAAGGTGGTGCCTCAATGGATCCTGGAAACTATCGCCCCATAAGCCTGACTAGCTTGGTCTACAAAGCTATGGAAAGGATTATCATGGACCTCATAAATAAAGATGTTGGGGACCTACAGACACTGGATCCTACCCAGTTCAGCTTTGTTAAGGGCAGATCCTACCTTTTAAACCTGGTTGATTTCTTTGAAACAGTCACCAAGGCCATTGACGAGGGGAAGGTGGTCCACACAGCCTACCTGGACCTCGCAAAAGCCTTCGATACAATACCCCACTCGGGCATTATAGATAAGCTCACCAGCTTAAATATAAACCCCTATGTCACTAGATGGATTGCAAACTGGCTCAAGGACAGAACCCACATGGTTAGAATTGCTGGAGCCATGTCAGACTCCAAACCAGTTACAAATGGTGTCCCACAAGGCTCAGTCCTGGGACCTCTCTTGTTCGGTATATATTTCTCGGAGGTACAGGCCAACACGGAAGGACTGTGGCTGACCAAGTTCGCAGATGACTGCAAACTGGGCACCATAATCGACTCTCCAGCCGACACAAGCATCCTCCAAAAGGGCCTCATAGAAACAGACAACTGGTGCCAGAGCCATGGCCTCAAGCTAAATGCCAAAAAGTGTATAGTCATCCCCTTTGGCATAAACAAAGTGCCCACAAATTATCACATAGGTGGTAATCCATTAAGTACAGAAGAAGTAATTAGGGACCTGGGGACCCAAGTTGATAGCAATCTCTCATTTGACAACCACGTGGCCAAAGTGGTTAGAAAAACATTTTATATAGCCCACCTAATCATGAAGGGATTCACATCTAGATCAGGGAGGTCATCGTGCCTCTTTACTCATCCCTCATCAGGCCCATAATTGAGTACAATGCCCCTTTTGGGATGTACCTTACCAGACACCTGCAGCAACTGGAAAGACCCCAAAAGTACCTCACCAAGAGGATCAAAGGGCTCAAACAGATGCCATATGCTGCCCGGTTAAAGAAACTCCAGCTCTACTCAGTGGCATACCACCTGTTCAGAGGCAATCTGTGCCTGATGTATAAAGCCATGTCCAACCCGGAATTAATGGACATGCTGCACCTCAGAAAATCCAAATCCGATCAAGCTACGCGCACGAGAGACTTGACCCTCAGCACTGAAATAAATAGGACATGCTGGAGGGACAGATTCATAACCCAGAGGCTCCCTTCACTCTGGAATAAAATCCCAGTCCAGGTTAGGCAGAGTCCCTCATTGACTCTATTCAAGAGGAATCTTGATGAGTGGATGGGAGATCGTAGGTTTACACCGGGTATCACTTCTGTGTCACTGTTAGACAGAGGCACAGTATACTAACCTCGAAAAAGGGCATAGCAAAAAAAATTTAAAATGGGTGGCGAAAGCCAAACACATTCTGGCTAGGCTTATAAATGCTCTAGGGCAGATAGCCTAGTATGAACCTATGAACCTATGAAATAGTCCTTGTATTTCCTACAAAAAAGGAAAAATTTTGAAAGATTATTTTGGTTTCTAGCTATTTCTCTATGCCTAGTGAGACACTGCACATAATTCCGGCCATGAGGGGCACTCGCCCTTGTGGTGGTTGCTCTATATGTTTCTGTGTTACAAATTTTAAGAAAATAAATGGTATTAAGTTTTCTCCTGGTGGTAGCTTTTCATGTAACAGTGAAGGGATAATATATGCTCTCAGCTGCCCTTGTAATTTATTTTATATAGGAGAAAGCAAAAGGAAATTTAAAGTAAGAATACAGGGACATATAAGAGATATAAAGAATGGTAACATAGAAAGTAATGTTGCAATGCATTTCAAAACAGTTCATAACACTGATCATTCTTTGGTAAAAGCTTCTGTTTTAGAGCAAGTTTTTATGAAAATTGGTAAAAATATGTGATATTAAGGACAAACTTCTTTGTAAAGAATCTGTTTATATTTTAAAGTTCAGTACTATGGTACCTGTAGGCTTACATTTAAAGATTAATTGGAAACAATTACTATGTAATTGAATAATTAATTGATGAATGGTGTTATATAAAGTCTGTGTAATGCTGTGTGTTGTGTATTACTCCTGGAAGGCTGTAAGCCGAGGCGCTCGAGTTTTGAGTTTTTTTTATTAAAGCTGTGTTTGTGCTCTGGCCAGTTGTGGATTTCTTCTTGCTGCTTTTCTTCAAGTTGTTACATACATATAAACACTGGCAGCCTTTTTCATGTTTATGTGGCACATAGCAGGACTCAGCAGAGCCATACTTTAAATTAGTCTGCAAAATGTGTGTATTAAAATTAAATACTTTTTTACCTTCCATGTATTCAAACCCTGGACCTAATACACATTGAGCTGTGATTCTACCCATTAACCTACATGGATATTCAGACATCAGGTGTACCTTTACGTATAACACTGAGCTACCTATAAGCAGTGCTAAGCAACATGCTGCACCATGCAAACACACTCAGATACGCTTAAAGAAACAGTTGAATAAATAATTAAATACATCCATTTTCTATTTTTAGATGTCTGGCAGTTGTCTGCTATCTTATCTGTGGGCACCACTTAGCATTGCTTTTATTAAAAAAATTTAAAATTAACATAACACTAAAGGACAGTCCGGGGAGTCTCTTACTCATCTGTGGACATGGTTAACACTACACCTCTGCTTATACTGCTTCAATACTCATGTTCCTTGGTTCTCCCTTGGCAACGCGCCATCATTAATATGCATAACGCACTGCCGAGGGTGAACAGTGTATGCAGACATGGTAACAGTCTATGTAGGCTCTACACTCTGCTTACATGGATTTTATTAAATCCTGGAGTTGGATTATTTAGTGCACCAGTACCAATGTTGTCTGTTAATTTGTGAAGGAATACAGACACATGGTGTAGCAGAACTTTAATTACAGAGTTGGCGTACCTGTCTTTTATGATTATGTATGTTAGAATTTTTTTTTTAATTTTCATAATCCTTTAATGCCATTTTTAAGCCTGTCATTTGATTCCTTTTTTCAGTTCTGTATCCTATACAGAAACATGCACATTCTGTGGTTATGAGGGGGCTACACCAGGGGGAGAGAGGGCTGAACCATAAGACTGCTACATTCTGTCTTCTCTATTAGCTCACATAATAGAGTTTCATGTTAAGTGAATTCTTTTGAACCTGTAAGCAGCAAAATTAGTCTACATTCAGTTTGCTGTTAAAGTTTCTGGTGGTCTTTGACTGCTAGGATAGTCAGTTGAGTGTTTTGTATTGTACTGAAGTGTGTGCGTGTAACTTAAACATGTTGCGGTGCAGTAAGGATCCATTTCTACTACCGCTATACCATCATGGATTTGTAAAAAAAAAAAAACACAAGGATGTTAACTTTACAAGTTTTTCTTCTAAGAGTGCAAATTTAAGTACTATGCCCTCACCCCTATGGGCTTGAATTAATACATTATGCCCCACTTCTTTGAGGTACAAATTTACAGATAAACAAATTTTAAGTGCAATAATTTTGGACCCTTTACTGCGATTTTTAAAGGTCTCCATATTACATTTTTTTTAAAGCTGAGATGTTGAGATGCATGGTCTTGGGCAGAATTACAAGGTACCTTCAGGTGCACCTTTGTAACCCAATTGTCCATAAATTAAAACCACACAGAAGCAGACTATGTGCTGTTGATGTGGTTATTCAGGAAATTTCTTCTCTAACATCCATAAGAAAATTCACATTGACTAGAATAGAAAGTAAAGGTTATTGAAATGAAACTAGATTAGAAGTTAAATGAAAATTTACCAGGAAATGTCAATCACCATAGCAATATTTTGTGAAGTTGTACTATAAAATGCCAACTTCCTAAAACCTGATGAGCCAAAAAGACAAAAAAATTCCTGAAATTAGGAAGGGTGAAAAAATAAATTTTAAGTGTTTTTTATAGGGGGCAAGCCCCCAACAATACCCCCCTCAAGCTTTTATATATAAACTTCACAGTCATACCAACTTGAAGAAGGGAGAAATCCCCATAAACTTGAACTTTTGACAAAAAAGACTTAGAAACCACACTGGCAATTATTTCCCATTAGAAACAATGCTCAACATTATTCCATTCATCTTTTTTTCTGTGTGCTACTGATCTCAAGAAATTTCACCTTTACCATGTATGTGGGAGGCATTTTGTGAATGTTACCTCCAACCATTTTGTGCATCTCGGTATCTAAGAGAAATCTGTTCCTTCATCAGGAATATATAGTAATGTGCAATGAAAGGTATAACTGACAGGTGACACCAAATGTATTACCGACTCAGAATAATAAAAATACGTGTCACTGATAATGTGAAAATACTGTGTCAACATCTCAAACTCTTTGTTACGGTAAATTAATTTATTAAGTAAGCAGTTAGTAATGGGTTACAGATGGAACAACCAGCATTAACACTAGAGTCAGCAAAGTCATGAAAATGAATTTAATATATGAATGCTTAATTATGCACTACTAGCAATAAGAGTAAACCAAGGAAAGTACAGATTATATTCATTATAGCTAAATATAGTAGTAAAATTATGACTTTAGGCTAAAATTCATAAAAAAATTGCTGTCATCTGAGTGATGAAACTTAATGAATAAAATTACGTTTATTTAAGAGTAAAAGGCAATGCCCTGGGCCAACATAAAGATTATAGCTTTGCATTTATTATTCTACCTATTTCAAATAGAGCCATTAGCTCAGAAATAGATGTAGTTTCGCTAGACTGACTTGCGGAAAGCTATATCAGAAATATTCATCCGCAGTAAAAACTGTCTCAGATATAAGGATTCTTGACCTTTAAACAACACTTGTGCCAAGGGGATAATCCTAGATACTTCTTAGCTTATTTAAGGATGTCAGCAGCATGAGTCTTTTCATTGTCCAGGTCATGGGTTGGGCCTTTGGTCTTCAGTGAGTATATTAAATGCATGAGGTACATTTTTGACAAAGTATAAAATATCAGCGACATTCCTTGGTGGCCTGAGCACTGCTCCTAAAACAAAAGATACTAGTTCACTGGGAATTGGTTATCACAGAAATCAGACAGTGTGAACTGCAGGATGCTATTGTAGTGCAGTTAAAAGTTCTGTGCATTTCCTACAGTAAATCTCAGTCATTCTACGGAAGTAGTAGCCATGTTATAGAAATCCCTCTACAGAAATTTTACTGTGAAAAGTTTGTAGCTAAATTAAATCATTTACCTTTAAACATTACTAGTAACTAAATCTTCATGATAACAAATCAGACTCATACACTATGCTTTAGTCTGGGTGTATCCAAGTGAATGCATGCGACTCTATAAATAAATTTTAAGGATCACAATGATTTTGATTTAATCTTTTGGTCCATTGTTTTGACATAAAGGAAGTACACTACTTTGATAGTCGTGCCACTAAAAACATAAAATGCTTTAAATACCTAGTTCTATAAAACTGCCATTCAGACAACTGCATTACATAACAACAGAAAAAGTAGCTTGCAGCTGCCTACTACACTGTAGCCACACTAAAGACAGTGCAGTCACTATATTAATTATACATATAAACTTCTGCTTTTTCTTAAAGGTCTTTGTCGCAAATATCAATTACCCTGTCATTATACTATTCCCAGCTGCAAATGCTGTTTAATATTGCTGTAATCACTCTGTAGCTCCTTACAGGTGTTTGTCTGTAAACTTACACTTTGAATTCTATCTTCGTACACTTGTTGTCAGACTACCATTTCAGTTATTTTGTTAGTGTTGCTCACTTTCTTACTTTCAGCGTATTGACATCACTCCACTTTGCAAAAGATAATAATTCCATCCATCAAGCTGCACTCCTGTAATAAAGTTTAGTCAGGTTTAGCCCTTGTGATACGGAAAAGTCCCTTCAACATTTTGTTAGGGAACGCATAGAATTAGGTAATTTTAACAACTTCAACCTGCATGATCACTGACAAGCAACTGCATTTAAGACCAAAAGTAATCTAGAAATCTGGATCCAAGTATTCACAGCATAGAAATTATTGTCACTGACTGGGTAGCCAAGCACATTTTAAACTATAAACACACACACACACACACACACACACACACACACACATATATATATATATATATATATATATATATATATATATATATATAGAGAGAGAGAGAGAGAGGGAGAGATATTATATACTCACACTCTTTCATAATTTGGGCAAAATTTAAGTGAAAAGAAAAGTAACCACCTCGTTAAGATTTATTTACTTTTAGAGATGTAATAAAGGTTTTGTATAACATGTTACATCACAGGTCAAGCCTTTCTAAGAACAGGCCTAAAAATAACACAAAGTAGGGCAATTTCTTCCTCTTTCTTACTTTATTTAAATATTCAGTGATTGTTTTTTACCTTTATAAGATACACAGTAAAGAGTTCCTATATCCATTATGGTAAAAACAGATGCTGTTTTCAAAATTAACTGCTATTATACACACAACTCAGACTATGGTGATACAAGGAGTAGAATTTTGTTTGCCCCAGTATGAAGAACATAGTTTTAAAGGCCCTCCCAACCATACAAGGAAAGAAAGTACCCCAGGGCATTTTGCTGCTCATAAAAATACCTAGATCCCTTATAGATGATATAGATTAGCAGGCCTCTGATAAAGTCAGTAAGAAATTATTCTTTTTCTGATAACTCCCAAACTGCAATACATGACATGTATATTAATGTAAATGTGGGTGATAAAAGATGAAAATTTCATCAAAAATGGCTTCTATAACTTGATACATTATACAGTTTTACAGTTGTCTGTAATTCATGTTAAACCGTGAGAGTCAAAGTTAGCCAGGAATGTTACATAGGAGCAAAGATAAATACCAGACATAATTCAACTAGCTAGACAATGAATGTCAGAGATGTGGAAAATTAGATGAAGTTTTCTCCTCTTGGTTAGCAAACTCAGCATCCAGTAATAATTTAATAAAGCCATCATCCATTAAAATCTGAGTGATAATATTATGAAGAGCACAATAAAAAAAACATTTCCTAGATCAAAACACACAGCATGAACAGACAAATTGCTGTCAACGTCCCTATGAATAATTTCAAAATGTGGAATCATATTCAGGAGGCAGGATTTTACCTTCACAACATCATACTAGCTTTGACCTTGAAGGGTCTACATTCACAAAATGAAGTTGAGTCAATGTGGAAGTAATTTAGACCACGGCATTGTATAATTCTGAAGTTTGATTAATCAGGTTGAAATTACTAAGGTTTTCCTGATAAACCTCTGTTATGAACCAGAGTAACATGCGCTTATTTCATTACTACAAAGCACATGCAAGTAAAGTCTGATTAGCTAATAAAAGAGAAGATGGGCAATATTGTTTTAATGCAAACCAGTAAAAATGCAGCAATGCTCTCATGCCTCATCTGTACATAATGAAAGTCCAAACTTTTTTTAAAGTCATTTTTTCCAAGAAACACATTTCATCAATCAAAACTCCCCAAAAAGTCCTGGAACAAAATTGTACAGTTTGGTTGTCAGAAGATGTCTGTTGCAGCCAATGTTTTATTATTTTTTAGGATTTGTTTTGGTTCTCCCCATGATTATATGACCATGGCTTTTTCTGTTAGTATATAGGTAAGGAGACTATGGATAAATACAATCCACAAACAGAGGTCAGGAATGCAAAAAATGATTTAAAGTTTCCATCAGCAAATCATTCAGGTTTTGCATATCCAGGTTGCTGCCAGTGACTTGTGTGTGGCTATTCACAGTGGATCCACACATTATACTCTGTTTTACTTATTGTTTTTAAGAACAACACTTGCATAATTAGTGTAAAAGTGTTCAAAACTCAGGCCATATTTATATTATCATAAATACAAATGAAGCATGAAGTAACATGACAACTGAAATGCATTGACTTTAGGGGTCTTTGCACATTAGTTGCCATCTAAGTAAGAATGCATGACATAAGAGTAGAATTGTCACTATCCCTGTCTTAACTAGTAATGGCATTCAGTTATGCTGTATGTCTGATGCAATATTCAGTTTTTAATAGTCTAAGTTGTCCTAAAATGATATCACTCTTTGCAGCCATCTCCATATTTGTACAGATAGGTTCATTGGTTCATAGATGATTACTAAGCTAATGACCCCAAGGGGCTGTTTTAATCCTAACCATGCTTCCCAAATGTATCTGACAAGTTTTGATACCTTAAGGTTATTTTAAGGGGTATGTGTAGGCTTGGGCATGGTTGGTCAAGCATTTTCAGGCTACTCTGACTACTAGAGACATCGGTACCAGACCAGGGGTAAATTTTTAATCCCCTAACCACTGGTTCAAGTAATGCTTGAATTGGGTTAGAGAAGAACTCTGCTTCACATGGATAGGAAGTCTGTTTCAAAGAAGGGGTAGTCACTGGGATGCATACCTGTCCTTTCAACATGCCCTATTTTTGTTGCAGACAAGGTAAGTCTGATCTTATTTCTTTTGCAGCTGTGCAAAAGGTCCATCAGAGTGGGATCACATGATGTTTTGTAGGCAAGTCATAAACTGCTTCTCAACAGTCTATAGGAGACAGAGTACAGGGATTAGGGCTTTTAGGCAGTATATCAAGGACATGTTGTTTACATCCTGCATTTTTTTTGTGGGGGACCTCTGTGGAATCCCCAGTTGTTGATTGGGCCAGGTCAGGTACATAAAAATGGTGGTGTTGTACTCAATGGCTGCTCTAATGAGGGCCAGGTACAGCAGAACAATGCTATCCTTAAACCAAGATGCTATACCCTTGCTTATAAGTTGCACATCATTGAATGATTTCTTTACTACTGTGGAGATATGACAGTCAAAGCCCAGGTTACTCTCTAGATGTGTTCCCAAATCCCTAAGTACTGGGTCTATTCTTAGCTGTGTATTAGCAATGCAGTAGTTTCCAGGGGTAGTTATCTTCTCAGAGGATAGTATTATGCATTTTTTGGCACTGAGTTTTAGACAATGGTGGCTCTGGCACCAGTTATTAGCCTGTCTCAGGCTCTTTGGAGGATATTTGTGTCATTGGGGGATTCTATGACTGCAGATAGTTTGCAGTCACCTGCAAACCTGGATAGCTATATGCCCTAGACACTGACCCTAATTTTAGAGAAGTAAATGCCAAAAAAAAGGAGTGGCACCAGCACCAAGACTTGAGTCCCTCTGCTACTTACTGCTGTCTTTGTTGAGATATACTCCTCTATCCTAACTTCTTGAGTCTTATCTGTGAGCCAGATGGCTACCCAGTGGGTGACAAAGGAGTTTATACCTAATTCTGAGAGTTTGTCTACAATGTCATACTGGAGTATTGTGTTGACTAGTTTGGCAGGTCAAAGTTGGCAGTATGCACCATTTAACCCTCATCCATTGCTTTAACTGTCTTGAGGAAGTACACCAGGTTGATTAGTCATGACTGCTCCTGATGACAACAATCTGGGTTGGATCCAGTGACTGAAGATTTCCTATGTCACTCCTTATCTTTTCCATGATAATTCTTCCCATGGCTTTGGATACGAGACCAGTCAGATTTATGTGTCTTTAGTTACCGAGGTCATTTGCATATATTCCATGGGCATCCTCTACAAAAGGTTTAAGGTATTGCACAATAAAGACCCTGACTAGGCCTGTTTTGTAGTTTTAACTAAATGGATTAAGTACTTTGACTTTGATGTTATTTGGGATTTTTTTCTTTTTTTGCAATAACCCTAATGTTTGTGGAAAACAGACTTATAGTTTCCAAGTTATTGCTAAGTAATTTACTTAGGTTGTATTGACAAGCTCAGACAAAAAGAGCAAAACATGGCATGTCTAGAATTAATAGATGATTTTTGGCTTTATTTTCCTGAATGCACAAATAAACACTTAAAAAGTCAAGAGTTATGGACAATCACAAGCTATATAACTGAAACATTAATAAGATCTTTAAGGGGTCATTTGCATATATCCCATGAGTCTCCCCTAGTGGAGGTTTAAGCTATTACACAGCAAAGTACCTTGCTTGGCTGAGTCTTTCTTGACGTTTGTATGTATTGATGCAGATCAGATGATGATGGAAGCACAATATAATTCAGAGTAAACATTTTCTTCTTATTGTACAATTTATTAATTTTGTTTGTCCGCAGTATGGGCTTGGTTCTTTTAGAGACTTTTAAATATAAAAATAATTTGTGAATGGATCAGTTCCATGACTGAATACAGTAATCTGAAACATTTGGAATAATATTCAGTGAGAAGCATATTATTCCAATCATTACAGAAAAAACTGTAGTAATTAAATCCTGTTTTGTAGAAGTTCATAAACCTGGTACCATTGTGCATTGTAATGCAAAAAACATTGGTACTAATACAAAGCTTTCTGGTCAGTAGCTTTAGCAACTTTCAGTGCAAAAATATTGACAGATCTTTGTAAAATATCTTTAATGATAATATATAGTAAATAAAAATCGCAACAGAAAAATTTACTACTTGCAAACGATAATTTTGATTAATAGTTTAGAGTATTTCTTCAGTGTATTGGAATAATATTAAGGCACTGCATCAATCATTATTATACATTCAGTGGAAAAGATACCATCTGTTGTAAATCATCCTGAAAACTTTCATGCTGAGGTCTACTTAAATTTGATGATGTAAACCATCCTATAATACTTAACTCCAACCTTGTATAATACAGATGAGGCTAACATCACATAATCAACATGGAGAAGTATAACACTGTTAGTGAGGCCTTGTATAATACAGATGAGGCTAACATCACATAATCAACATGGAGATGTATAACACTGGTAGTGAGGCCTTGTATAATACAGATGAGGCTAACATCACATAATCAGCATGGAGAAGTATAACATTGGTAGTGAGGCCTTGTATAATACAGATGAGGCTAACATCACATAATCAACATGGAGAAGTATAACACTGGTAGTGAGGCCTTGTATAATACAGATGAGGCTAACATCACATAATCAACATGGAGATGTATAACACTGGTAGTGAGGCCTTGTATAATACAGATGAGGCTAACATCACATAATCAACATGGAGATGTATAACACTGGTAGTGAGGCCTTGTATAATACAGATGAGGCTAACATCACATAATCAACATGGAGAAGTATAACATTGGTAGTGAGGCCTTGTATAATACAGATGAGGCTAACATCACATAATCAACATGGAGAAGTATAACACTGGTAGTGAGGCCTTGTATAATACAGATGAGGCTAACATCACATAATCAACATGGGGAAGTATAATACTGGTAGTGAGGCCTTGTATAATACAAATGAGGCTAACATCACATAATCAACATGGAGAAGTATAAAATTAGTAGTGAGGCCTTGTATAATACAGATGAGGCTAACATCACATAATCAACATGGAGAAGTATAACACTGGTAGTGAGGTGACTTATACAATCCATTATCTACATTTTCATTTAGTTTTCAGAAAAAAAACTGAAAATATAAACAATACTTGTCACTATACTAGGTTTCAGTAAAAAGGCAAGGCAAACTATCAAGCTAGAAAAATAATTAAAAACAATTATAGCAGGTTGAACATTGATTAATTATTTTCTTAATACTCCGCAGTTCCTGCGTTATGTAAACTCACAGGAATGTATGGCTAAATTCCAAAAAACAATCTCAGTGTTTCAGACTGCCATTCTATAGCATGCTGTACCTTTAAAGGAACGATACAAACTGTCGGGCAGTACCAACATATTGGATGGTGTTGAGCATTACTAGATGTCCCACATTTGCTAAGGACATCAGTCACATACAAAAGGCTTCATAACTCTGTAAGGTCCACTATTGGTCATTGTCATTGCTGCCCACCTGAGAAGGTATTATTATACTTAGAAAGTGGACTATGCATGCCATTAATATTAAATGCTAATTATCATAATGCTTGCATATTTACATATTGCTTGCGTATAAAATTGTCTCTCTACTGCTTGTAACTAGGGTGCAGAATGTTAATATCATACATACATGCACACATCAATACACATACTAAAAGATTTATATGGTATAGTAATTTATTTTTATGCAGCAATTTTATTAGAAATTGTTTAGCCGGTCAGAATAGGGAAGGCAGAATGTATCATTCTGGCCATTCATTTTAACACAAAGTAATGGCTGTTGAGTTTAACGGGAAGTAATGCATGTTGAGAGTCAGAATTCATAGTGCCTAATCTCTTAGGGTCAGAGTGATGGGTAAGGCAACAACAGGTTGAGGGCCATTAAAGACACAACCTCTTCTTAGACAGAATAATCAGTATTGCAGTGTTAGACAACCAGGGGACTCTGTTTAAAAAAGGGGCAATTTCCATGTAGACCAGTCTGCTGTTAAATCTGTTCTTGTCTTATCCAGTTATGTGCACTACATAAATGAAACATACCAGTACAGCTTGGGTTTTACTTCTATAAAATATGATGGGAAGTGATGTCTGCTGTACACCATACGATACCTCATTTGATGATATTCAAATTCCAGTTTTGGTGTTTTCTATAATGTTACATGCACTGAATTCTTTTGGTGCCATGTTATTTGGCAAGTCTTTGCTGTCTTTGGCATTCTCACAATGGTGTGTCAGTTTCCATTATGCAGAACACCTACACCAAGCAAAATTTAGGTTGTTGCCATACTGGTACAGGATTAGAATACATGCATTTATTTTACTTTGATTACATGTTTTACATTCTATTACTGTAGTGTTTTAGCACTAACTTGTTTGGTGTATGGGATAGTTTTTTCCAACTTAATTTGCTTTATACTCCCCATCAGACCTGCCACATCACATCCAGGTCCCACATCAAGGTCATGGTCAAAGCTAAACTGGTACCACCCTCCATTGTCCATCTGTACCTCATCATCATTGTACCCCTTATATGAGCTGTGCATTATAAGACAACCCCCTTAATCTGCATGTACCCCCTACCTAAGAACCAGGACACCTTCTTCTGGGGATTGTGACACTAGTCATGCATTGATATTCCCTCGGAGTTGACTATGTAGAACAGTGGACCCAGTCAGGCAGGAAGCAAGTACTGTACTACTGAGAAAGCAGCCCAGACTCGGGTCAAGTTGTTGATGGGATGAGATCCACGTCAATTTATCAGAGCTACATTCTGTAGTCTCATCCCTCCCATTCAGTTTATCACCTGCTATTGCACCTGCACTCCAACTAGGAACTGATAGAACAGTGGCTGTTTCCTTTTCCCTCCATCACTAGGAAGGAGTGTCCCCATGATTGGTCAAGTCTGCTTCTCTTTGGCCTGTAGTCTGGCTACCACTATCATCACTAATCTCCTGTTGGTAACACCACAGCCAGGAACAGATGACTAGATTTGTGCCCAGATTTATATGTGCTCTTTCTATTTATTTAGTTAGCTAGTTAGTTATTTAGTTAGCTAGTTAGTTACTTGTTTTAGAGATTTACTTGTCAGGTATAACATTATGACTTGTTTGTGGTAAGGTAATCCTTAAGAGCACCATTTTCCTCAACTGTTGTGGAGACTCTTGTTTATTATAACATCTCATTTTAATTACTTTAAATTTGTTGTGAAGGAAAGCATTACCAGCACTATCAACATTTTTTAACCTACCAAAGTTTTAGTTTATAGTTTGCCAGTTCCTACATGTTAAATCAGCAGTCCACAGTTATCACTATAAATAAAAAAAAAATATCGCTGACAATTATTATGTTCCATTCTAAAGAAACTGCCAAACCTTCTACACTATATGCATATTATAGTATATACTACAGTCAAGACATGCATACATAAAAAAATGCATAAAACTCTTTACATTCACCCTATCAAAATATGCATTATTTGAGACAATTATGCATCTTAGTTTATTACCCTATAATAATAAATACACAATAGAGTTGTTATGTTTTTCTTAAGCTTTTTTTTTTTTTGCTTCTTAATTAAATATCGGTATATACATTATCTTAATAACTGCTGAACTTACATTGCCTCTTAATGTCACTCTTACAAAAAGCAAATGAAAATGTTATCACTGATTTGCTATCATGAAATTATTCTTAATAAGCTAAAAAACAAAGCAGCTGGCAAATAATATATAATATTCATGCCTGAGCAAAACCCTAATGTGACCATAAAGAATAAAGGGAAGTCACATAAATGATTACCTATTCTTGGAATAGAATTTACCTATATATCTGCCACTGTATGATGAAACGTAAAAAGAAAGTAACGTACTCAACATAAAACAGATTAAATAAAATGCTAAGTTACTTGTTAAATAGCTCCTAAACTGCTATCATTACTAATACTAAAATTATATCTCTCACTGATATGCAATAATACAGATTTAAACAGGAAAGGGTCTGAAAATAAAAGCAATATGACAAACTACTTAAAGGACAGAAATTTAAACTTATGACCACAACATATATAGCAATGACAGCCTGCAACACCATATGATCTCCAGATGTAGAACATGTAGAAGCTGTAAATGTCATTCATGTCTAACAAGCTGTGAGCCAGTCACCCAGTTCTACTCATATTAGTGCAGTATGACACCTGGCTGTTTA
>NC_056746.1:1317247223-1317337223 GCF_019279795.1 Protopterus annectens | reverse complement strand
TCACCATTAGAATGTTGTCTTAACCTTAGTTATATGAGTTCACCAATCACTTCGGAAACCATGTTCATAGCACCCTTCATAACGTGCCCATCACCACAAACCCGATGTAAAAGTACAACCTCACATTTTCAATAAATGAGCAATTGCAGTAACATACTCTTCCCTATGACTAAATATTGTCTCAGATTGTTGCTGATGATGTAATAAACTGCGCTTTTTTGGAGATGGTGGACACGCAGTAGTAAGTCGTAGCCGTATTTCATCCACTCTGTTCTGTTCCCATGCAATAGCACACAACACCATGTGTAGATCCGATACATGCTTACCAGTTAAACATTTAAATATATGATGCTGCACTTTCACGCATTTCTGGGTCCTTGGCAGAAATAACGGATTCAATATAGAAACATTCCAAAACTCTACGGGAAACAAAGGTGGAAACCTGATCTTACTAGCTGATCTTGTGGAAAATTATCTCGGTTTACCCAATAAATACCACTCACTGAAATACAGCAAGAGTTCCTTGCCCTCAACAGGAAAAGAACACTTAAGTTCATTGACTGTTGTAGTGACATCCTTCTCCTCCAAAAATGCTAAAGCAGCCAGTGTTTTTACAGACAGCTGGAACAAAATACTACTGTTACTCAAGGAAACGAGACCTATGCTCTGCACTTTCCTCCACAGGTTCCTCCCAAAGTGAAATAAACAGCCTTTGCAAATAGCATTATTGATATTCTGCTAATGCTCTTTACAGCGGCAATTTCGAAGTCACACAGTATGTAGCTTACATGGCACATTAAATCATATTCCCCTATGAAAGCAAACACACATTGCCACATGTAATTATAACCTTTAAAACTCTTTTTAGTCATTAAACAATACAGTGAAGGAAAGCTGTTTGCAAAGGCACCATACTTAATGACAGAATGTTGTTGTTTGTTGTTTGTCTTTTGGCTTTTCCCAGTAAGGGGTTGCCACAGCGGAACTCTGGTCCCCTAATGACTGGCAGTAGATTTTTACGAAACGCTGAGGTGCCAGCTTGACGCCCAATCTTCAGCGAAGGCACGCCCATTTACGCATGCATGTCTTTCGAATGCTACCCAACCGTGGGGAGGACATGCAGACTCCACACAGAAGGCACTCCCAAGCCCAGCCGAGAATGAATGGGAGAACCTCTTGCTGTGAGGTAACAACACTACCGCTGACAGAATGTATAGTATATAATTCCTGGCAAGCAGTACCTCTCACAAAGTAGGTACCGCCCATCAACCAAATGTCAGACTGTGCTAGATCAATTAGATTTGTCGTAGTGCTGAACACAAAAACAACGTTCTCACTATACTTAATCAGACATAGATTTCTGGATAAATGTACCTTCTTTTAGTGGATAATCCATGACATTTCGGGTCAATAGCATCAAGTATGCATCTGTGAGTTTGCCTTTGCATTGTAAACGCACCCTCCTCACTTGTTGAAGTAATGCACATCGACTGGAGAGACTAGATGCATACTTTAAGGAGGACGCTATGGCATCAACCACTATGATGCAAAGGGAGTCTCTTGATAATGTCACCCTCTCTTTTAAACTTACAGCAACAGCATACTTTTCCACCTGTACGGGATCCCCTCCATGATGATGACTAACGGATTTCAGCACTTCCTCCCCCATAGTCACACAGGCAGTGATTGCCCTTCCTCTCCATTTTTCAGTTATATTTTTTGTAAAACACCAATAATTCTTTTGTTTGGGGGACTTCTCTAGGTGGTAAGCATAGCCATCTAAAACCAAAACCTTCTTACCTCTCTGTGAAACAGTTGTCTTGTATATTTGTCCCAGCACTCCTGGAGGTAGTTGTTCAGCATTCGCCATTTTTTATGTGGGTACAATGTACAACAGGTTAGTCCTGTAGTGCGTTATATGTTGTGACTTTGTATCGCATAGGATATTTCCTTTGTCGATCATGTCAGCTTTGTTTAAGAGGTGTTTCGACATAGTCTAATTTCGCTAAAGTGTGCTCGGCTAAATGAAGTTAGATGTAGTGTAAATTCGATAAATAAACATAGACCCATACATATATATATATATATATATATATATATAGATATATATATATATATATATGTATATATATATATATATGTGTGTGTGTGTATATATATATATATATATATATATATATATATATGTGTGTGTGTGTGTATATATATATATATATATATATATATATATATATATATATGTGTATATATGTATATATATATATATATATATATATATATATATATATATATATATACACACACACACACATATGGATCTACTTCTGTTTATCGAAAAATCACTTTTTCAAAAAACAGAAAGCCAGATCCACTTTAGCAAAAGTGCATTTAAACGAAAGTGCACTTTTGTGAACACCAATTCACTGAATCAGAAAAAAAAAGAAAAACACTAAAAACACATTTTTGCAGAGGTGCAAGCCCCTCTGCACCCCCACATCCCTGCTACTTATATATACTAACTCCGAGATCACACTACAGTGGGGAAAAGGATATATTTCCTTATCCCCACTGTACTGTGCTTTGGTGAATCGGTATTTGCAAAAGTGCACTTTCATTTAAGAGCACTATCGCTAAAGTGGCTTTGGCTTTCTGTTTTTCAAAAAAGTGATTTTTCGATAAACAGAAGTAGACCCATATATATATATATATATATATATATATATATATATATATATATATATATATATATATATGGATCTAGGACGTTTGCTCGACTGAGAAAATGATCGAAATCCAAACGGCCGGGCATACTTATGCAAACGTGCTTTTCACCAAAGAACTATGACTGTTGCCGAGGCTGTACTACGGTACGGGTAAGGGAAATTTCCCTTTTCCCCACTGTAGTGCAGTCTTGGAGGGAGAATATTAAAGTAGGGGTGCTTGCAGGGGTTCGAGGCCCCTAGCTAGAATGTAAATGAAGTGTTTTTTTTTTTTTTTGTCACACGCTTTAGCGAAAGTGCTTTTTTTGATAAAAGCTCTTTCATTAAAGTATGTTCAAGTTTTATGGATTTGGACGTTTGTTCAGTCGAGCAAACGCCCTAGATCCATATACATACACACACACACACACACACACACACACACACACACACACACACATATATATATATATATATATATATATATATATATAGTGTGTGTATGCATATATCAATCTAGCTTGACTATTTTTTTGGGCCTCATATATATCTAATATATATATCTATATATATATATATATATATATATATATATATGTAAATACATAGAAACAAAGTACCAAAACCATCACAGCAGCAGGCATAAATCAAATACTTTAATAAAGCAAAATAAATTACTATTATACACATAAAAAGACTAGCACTTTTGGGTATGAGCCCTTTTTCAAGTCTTAAAACTTCAAAAGTTCATGTTCTCTTAAAAAGTGTCTCTTAACCAATCACATAAAAAGATGTATATAAGTCTCTCTCACACACACACATATATATATATATATATATGTGTGTGTGTGTGTGTGTGTGTGTACTTGCATAAGTATATGTATGTATATATAGCTACACTGTAGTTAAGATACAATGTGCTGAAGCTGTGTGTGTGAGATGCTATTTTTTTAAGAAGACTTGTATGACTTTCCTGTTTTTACAGGTATCAGGACCAAGGACAAGTGTCCGGTTTTGTTTGTTTTTTTTTTTTTTTATTTATTCATTCATTTACTTATTTATTGACATGTATTAACCTGGAAAGTCTGACTGGGTGTGTTTCCTATTTTCAATGGAGGCCCAGGAAGAAAAGCTCCACAACAAATCAAAAATTATACCAAAGATTAACCAATATTTTTGTAGTTAAGCAAACTACAATATATTCATTAAATCAAACAAAAGTAGTATAAAACATGGCGATAATTGTTACAAAAATAGTCTGTAAGGCAGTGGAGGCAATAAAACATATTTGATGTGTTGCGATTTAAATTTGGAAAAGATTTAGGGGAGAAGAAGTGGTTGGGAAGGAGATGGGTGCGAGTGCAGAAGTAGACGGGTAAGAGGTAAGGTGCATTAATAATGGGGCAATACTTTCATAACACCTTTATAATATGGCATTTTTGGAATGCTCTTTTGATGCACTGCCATTTAGACTTGCCAAAGATGAATGCAGTCTAACTATTCCCTTGGCAGCTTGTACCTATTCTGTACAGTGAGCACCATAATCTGATTCTTTCTTTTTGTTTTATTTCTTTATTTTTTTTCTTCATTTTGTTGGGCAATGTCAGTGATGCTTCTGCTGTTCTCCTGTGTGACGTACCTTGTCACAGACGTATTCCTGCAACCATTTGTAACTACACAGATTTTATTGCATTAGTTAGGTGGTTCCTTGCTCACTATTTGCTTGCACTACTAGGACCTACAAGAAGGTCACAAGAATTGCTGCAGGAGTGCAGAGTATAGGTACTGTGTTTCTGCAGAAATGTATGTTAGTACTGGTGCAGTACAAAACACATCTGGTTGTTAGTACTGGTGCAGTAAAAACATATGGTTGTTAGTAGTGGTGCAGTACAAAATATATTTGGTTGTTAGTACTGGTGCAGTACAAAACACATCTGGTTGTTAGTACTGGTACAGTACAAAACACATCTGGTTGTTAGTACTGGTGCAGTACAAAACATATCTGGTTGTTAGTACTGGGCAGTACAAAACACATCTGGTTGTTAGTTCTGGTGCAGTACAAAACACATCTGGTTGTTAGTACTGGTACAGTAAAAACACATCTGGTTGTTTGTACTGGTGCAGTACAAAACATATTTAGTTGTTAGTATTGCAGTACAAAACACATTTGGTTGTTAGTACTGGGCAGTACAAAACACATCTGCTTAGTACTGGTGCAGTACAAAACACATCTGGTTGTTAGTACTGGTGCAGTACAAAACACATCTGGTTGTTAGTACTGGTGCAGTACAAAAAACATCTGGTTGTTAGTACTGGTGCAGTACAAAATACATCTGGTTGTTAGTACTGGTGCAGTGCAAAACACATCTGGTTTTTAGTACTGTGCAGTAAAAACACATATGGTTGTTAGTACTGGTGCAGTACAGAACACATTTGGTTGTTAGTACTGGTGCAGTACAAAACACATCTGGTTGTTAATACTGGCACAGTACAAAACACATCTGGTTGTTCATACTGGTGCAGTACAAAACACATCTGGTTGTTAGTAGTGGTGTAGTACAAAACACATCTGGTTGTTAGTACTGGTGCAGTACAAAACACATCTGGTTGTGTAACTTTCTGTATGAAGATGTATTGCTTTCAGTACCACACAAAAGCCAAGCCTTCAGCAACTGGTGACATAACCTCCCAGGTATAGAACAGTTGGAGTAATCAGCACACCACTAGCAAGCAGTGAAGATGGGGATGGAAGATGGGGGATGTGTATGTGGATGGGGGGAATGGAGGATGGGTAGTGTATGGCAAATGGTGGATGGAGGATGGGAGCATAAATGGGAGATGGGGGATGTGTATGAGGGTGTGGGTGGAGGATGGCGGACATGTATGGGGGATGGGGTAGAAGATGAGGGGCATGTATGGGAGAAGGGATGGGGATGGGAATGTGTATGGGAATGGGGGTGGAGGATGGTGGACATATATGGGGATGGAGGATGGGGACATGTATGTGGGATGGAGGATGGAGGTCATGTATGTAGGATGTAGATGGGGATATGTGTGGGGATGGGGATGGGAGATGGAGGATGGATGACATGTATGGGAGATGGGGATGAAGGATGGGGGATGTGTATGGAGGATTGAGATGTGGATGAAAGATGAGAGATAGAGGAGGGTGGACATGTATGGGGGATGGGGAATGGAGGATGGGGGTCATGTTTGGGGATGGAGGATGGGGATGTGTATAGGCAATGGAGGATGGGGGACATGGTATGGGGATGGAGATGGAGGATGTGAGACGTGTATAGTGGATGGAGGACGGGGACGCGTATGGTGAATGGGGGATGGAAGATGTGGGATATGTATGGGGGGTGGGAGATGGTATCTGTATATCTGTATCATTGACAATAGATATAGAACAGTTTTATGGTGTAGCACCTCTTCAATGCAGTTGAAGAGTCTCTATACTGATACTCCTTCAGAATCCCTGGAGTTTTAAATTAATGGTTAGCTTTTGTTTAAAATGTGTACATCTGTTAGTCTTCATAAGCAAAGTAAAAGTTATTTACCCAGTCACCCTCTACCCAGTTGGACTTTGAATAATATATCTAAAATGTCTTTTTGGAAAACAAAATGTGCAGGAACCATACAATTTACAAACACAAGAAATACCCTTCTACCTTTTTTCCACCATAAAAATGTTCTGCACTAATTAATAATATGGCTGCAATGTTTCTGCAATGTCAGTAACTGAATATTTGGATAAATGGTGAAATGTTTTTTCTGAAAGTTATTTTACACCGCATTTGTTGATGATCAAGCCCCACCTAAGTTTTACAAAGTCTGTTCAGTTATCAACACGTAGAATTTCATGCAGTCTCAAGGGAGAAGTTCTCTGGGGGGGGGGTGGCATTATTCAGGAATCTATGCGAGTGCTTTGAATATCCACCTTCAGCTTAAAAATTATGAAATTTGTAATGGCCTTAACCCCACCCCTAGGTAGGATGGGATAGAAGCTGTATCACCCTAGAGGCCGACATTGCCTTCTCTTATGAGTACACACATCAGCTAATAATGTTACCTCCATGCATTGGTTTGTTAAACCTAATGGATGCACCCTGGCTATGAAATTGCATCAACACCCCTCTTCTGAGGGATTATAACAGTGGCGATCAGTTCCACATCAACCTCCCTACCAGCTGTGTCAGGCATCTAAGCTACTAATTATACTGATATAGCTTGGGTCGGGCACATTCAAGGCATTCATTTTGTATACCACCAGAACTAGATAAATGGGAGGTGCATTGAAACTATTAGATGAAAGGCTAATAAGGGTGGTCCAAGGTAGTGGGCTATGTACATGCTGGTTTACAAAGTACATTCATAAAGTAGGAGAAACAAATACGTTTTTGTACTTATCTTCCTCAAGTTGCGTCAAGGAAACAGTTGTAGTACTTACTTCCCTCACTTGTCTAGAGGAAATAAGTGATTACCCAGGCATGTCCAAGGCACAGCTCTCAGTGTTCTCTCCCATCTACCTGATGAATCTGGGCATCTTGGAGCAATGCAGCAATTGCATCATGTATGCAGACAACCCTCTCCTCCTACCACCCAACACTTCAACCTGTAAGAGATGCATTTATCTAGACAAACTGGAGGCAAAGCTCTCTCAACCTAAGACTGAACTTGTCCGTCAGGAGGAGAAGGTAAACACTTGCTCCACACCACACTCATCACATAGTCCCACTATGCCAACACCACCAAAACCCACACATAGATAGACAAAAGTATTCTCGGAGGCTCTCAATAAGAATCTGTCCAAGCAACAGAGACCTCCAAAGCAGAAATGCAAGCATCCTCCCTCATCACAACCCAAAAGACACATAACACACAGACTCAGTGTGCCACTCAACCACAGCCCATAATGCAAAACAACGTACCTAACACATTGGTCACAGGTGACTCTATAGTCAGGCACACTGATGTTCCACTCACCAGAATAGACAAGGAAAAGGTTACTGTTAGCTGCCTGTTGGGTCTCAGGATCTGCCACATAACCCATGCACTCAAGTCACTCCACAACAAGTACAAATATGACTCAGTCATTGTCCATGTTGGTGTAAATGACTTGAGATGTACCTCTCTGGACTACATGACAAGAGACATGGAGGAGCTCTCCGATCTTGTAATCCTGGCAGGTATGTCCCTACCACAGTACAAGGACAAAATGATTGACTTCAACAATTGGCTAAGCTTCTGGTGTCATTCTAAGGGGATACAGTATTTGTCTGCCTGGGACAACATGGTCGACAGACCATGATGTTTTGCCAGAGATGGCCTGCACCGGTCACCCCTGGGATTCTGGATACTGGCTAAGGCTCTTGCCGGCCCTATAGTGCCTTTTTTAGGCAAGGTTCAAATGACAAACCCACCACCATAACAGATACAGGCAAGCAAAAACTGAAGGTAATGCTACTCAATGCTAGAAGTTTAAACCTCAAAATGCACTCACTCGGGCACTCCTTAAAATGGAGAAGATCGATATCTGTGCAGTGACTGAAACCTGGTTCAAGGCTCCAGAGAGCACCCCTGCATTACCAGGATATACAAGAAAGAATCTTCACTTGGGGGGGTGTGGCCAAGATGTCAGAGAGATAACAGCACTTTTTTGATGCTCTGCTTAATAGAAATTTCTCTGACAGGAAATTTTCTTAATATTATTTTAAAAACATCTAAGTTTTCTTTCACCTATATATTTAGATACAGTGGATTATTTTTTTCTACAAATATTTCAATTTTGGTGAATAGAAAGTGAATTACATCCTGTCAGAAATACAGCAACTGAATATAACAGACTCTCTCAGCCATGAGTCATTCAAAAGCCTCTCTCCAGGAAACTTCCATGAAGAAAGAATTACAAACAATAATATCTAGTATTCAAGATCTTTCCATGAAAATGGACAATTTAGAAAAAATCATGGAAAACATGAAGAAAGAAAATAGAAAGCAGATTGAAGAATTCAAGGAGATAATTACAAGACCACAGACCAGATAACAGAAATTGAAGAATCTCTTAATGAAATAGATGGAAGACAGCATGAAAATGATAACCAGATTGACTTCTTACTAAAGCAAAACACTGCACTTTCAGATAAAGTGGAGGACCTAGAATCAAGGTCACGAAGAAATAATATTAGAATATACAGCATACCTGAAAAAATGGAAGGAAATAACACAATACAGTTCTTGAATGACTGGTTGCCTAAGACACTAAACCTACCTGAATCACTCTCTTTTGGGATAGAGAGAGCTCACAGGTCATTGTCAAATATGTCTGTGTCAAAAAATCCAAATGCTTCAAGATCCATTATTGTAAAATTTTTATCATCTCAAGACAAGGACTTAATCCTTAGAACAGTGTGGGCAGGTAATCCTATACAAATTAATGGCCGAAACATAAGATTTGACAATGACTATACCTCTACTATAATAACTAAAAGAAAAGCCTGCATTCCTCTCATTAAAAATCTGAAGAAAGCTGAAATTAAAGCACAAATCATTTTTCCTGCCAGAATTAAAATACATCTATCTGAAGGAATAAAAATATTTAATAATCTTGATGACGCCTCTGAATATGTGAAAAAGAATAAGATTTTGGAAAATACTGAAGATATGGACATCTCATTACCTAGTTTAAAAAGGCAGGCAACAAATGGAAAAATGTTATCGATTGATAAAACAAGCAAGAAGCTTAAGGGTAAATAATACAAATGAAGCTCTTCCACAATCCCTTCAAATCCCAAAATTTTCATGCTATAAATCACCTACGTCTGGGAAAAACATACATGTTAAGGTAAAAATCATTTAATATTTATTAAGTATGCTTATTTATTTATTTATTTTTAAATTTATTTGCTATTTAAAAGCCTTTAACACAAATACGCTAGAATGTTAAACATAGATGTTAAAATTCTAAATCTTCCCTTGATAGAGTGTATTATTAGTTGACAACTACATAGAGGCAATGTAGCAATACCATAGAAATATTGGTTAAAACAAGAACCCCCTTAATACCGGATACTGTATGTGTATGTGTATTAGATTCCGATGATATAGATCGCTCTGATAAGTGAAATGAAAGCTCCCCATCTCAGTGCAATTAAATGAAAGTGTAGCCCCTTTTTTTGCATCAGTGGGCTTTCTCCCCTGTTAAATGTCATGTTATGCATGGGTCCTTTTAGATCTAATGGAGATAACTTAATGTGACTTGTTCTAAATAGTTTAAAAGGTATTGGAAATTGTTCTTTATCATAATAGAGAAGATCGTTTTCTTTCTAAGAATCCGTCATGACATGTAAAAATACATTCTCACACACTTGAGAGGTTTGTGTCTTTACTAAATGTGGTTTGTGGGTCCATCTGCTGACGGTGAGGGAAAAGGAGAGGTATTTTCTGATGAAAGCTGGTGGAGTGTGTGTTGCAGGGACAGGAGGGTTTGTGTGCTTGATATCGGATACATTGGTCAGTAAAATTGATAGTTACAGAGAATTTTATATCTATATAAAACGGGGCAAAGTTGTTTTTTTTTTTATATTGTACTTCATATACATGCTTTTTGAGTAACATATTCTGTTTTTCTTTTCTCTCACAAAATGCACATCATGAGTATCTTGTGAACAGTTATCATAGCTTGCTGCAGCTTCTCTAGTGCGAGCTTCTAACTGCCAAAATTCAAATGTTAAAGGAGAAGGAAAGAAAAAAATAAAGAAGGCTGTTGCCTCGAAACTTCTTGGAGAGATCTTCTTTGTAATACAAGAGACTTATGCATGTACTCTCTCAAAGTCTCTTTTGTCATAACTTTGGTTACGTATTCACACGCTTACTAGACCTTGAAAAAAGAAAAGAAAAAAAAACAAACAACTGAATGCATACCTTAAGGAAGAGAAAAAAATATATAAAAACATAGACATATATAAAGGTATATTTTTAGGTCTTTTATGTGACCAATTGTTTGTATTGTCCCTTCATAATAAGTTTTTCTTTTTTGATGAGTTGTTTTTACAAGTAGTTTAGTAGATTTAGTGGCAGCTGTGGCTAACAGATACAGTGATAAACATAGAAACATAGGATCTTTTCTCTTTTTGTTTTTTGAAAGCATGTGCAATGGTTATAAAGTTATAAAAAAAATAAAATACATTATCTATTGGGGTTTGGTATTATTTATTTTAAAATTTTTAGATTTTTTTTTTTATTTTTTGTATTTTCTTGCTCTCATCTTCTTATTCTTCCCCAATCTTATTGATTATATGAGTTTGTTGTTGATGGGCAATACTGGATGATTGGGGATGCCAAAGCGTAGACACAAGAATTACAAAATAATAATTCTGTAATAAATAATATAATAAATAAAATATAAAAAAAATTGGTTCCAAAAAGTGATGCTTTTGCCTCACTAGTCAGTGATAGTAGTAGAAGACTGTTAGGAAGCGGTGCAGAGTGGAGATGGCTACTCTTGACTTATAGTTACTACTTTCTTCAGGACATGAGGACAGTTGTTATTTCCAAAGGTAGCCTTTACTTTTTAACTGCTTTTCTAATTAATAGTTTGCATTATGTTGGATTTATAGTGAATGGTGAAATTGGGTTCTACTTAATCCACCTCCAGCTACATAAGTGCATACTACAATCTGACATTTTCACTAATATTCATAAAATATTGAATGTTTTACTGTCTGTAGACTACATTTTCTAGCAAAAGATATATTGCATGTTAACCACTGCCACTCTAACTGAAAAAATATTGGTAAAATCTGTTAATGTATTTTGTTAAAAAGGACAACTTAAGGGAACACATTATTACTATAACCTCTAAAACTGAAATGTCTTTGAAGGTTAAAAGCTATGACTTCATTATATGATATTTTTATCAAAATCAAGCTGCACTACATAGTTTCTTTAGACTCACATCTTTGGAAAGAAAAGCTAATGTTTTTGATGATTACACAGATCTATATACCTACATAGATATTTGTGCAACTAAAATATTATCTTCTCATGTAAAAAATTCTCATTAGTGCCTCTTTATTTTAAATATCTTTAATACCTTAAGAAATTATTTAAGGTTAATCAGATATGTTTTTTTTAAATAAGCCTATAGGCTATATATTAATATCCTGATTCTATAGTAAATATTAACACTGTTGTGACAGATAAGTTCATACTGGAATGTTTTGCTACATGATACATTTTCTTATTTTTATACATAAACTTCTTTACTGAATTCCTGGTTAAGTAGGTTTTGATCTAATGTAGTATAATAGATTAAGATCTGTATTAGTATAGAATAGACATAAATTAATATGATATACTATGTCATGATACAAGTTTAATGACACTGTTCTTAAAAATTTTGAAAATTACATTATTTATGGTAATAGATGTTTTTCCACAATATCTCCTACATAGTAATACCTATTCATCCTGGAGAATTAATAGGTTGTAGTTTGTTGATTCAATAAAATATTAGGTAGTAACATTAGAGAACGATAGTCTTGAGCACTAAGGATGATAGAGGGTGGTATTGATGACTTCTTCATCAATCCAGGAACTAGATGTTCCATGGTTAGTTTTGTATATAGTTATATTTTCATCTTCTCTGAATATTACTTGTTAATTAAGTCCAGAATAGTATTTATCCATCAAAAGCTTAAAGTAATCAATGTCTGGGATTAAATGTCTGTCTCTGAATACAAATGGTCTTAATAACCCTACTAAAAGAGGAAGGTTACTCAAATACCTAGCATCAAATAAAGCTGACATTATATTTTTGCAAGAAACGCACATTATTCAGAAAGATCTAGAAAAAATGTTTTTTAAAGGTTATAGAGAAGAGGAACCATGATTTTGTGGAAAAATACATTACCACTGCCTAAAATAATTAACAGTTTCTCTGATAAAAATGGTATGTTGTGTCTAGTAGTATTGGAATTGAATAAGAAATATTTTACTTTAGCAAATATGTACTAGCTACCTGGTATTGGTGCTAAATCTGCAAATAAATATTTGGAAATAATAACAGCACATTCTAAAGGAGGTATCATTTTGGCAGGTGATTTTAATTGTATTATATCATCTAAAGGTTCCACTAATGTCAGCAATATTAAGATACCAGCATCAGCCAAAAAATTGATAGATTTTGTCTCATTTCATAACCTAAAAGATATATACATGATCAAAGAGCAGAGGTCTCTCAATTTTTATTCACTTTTCTTATAGATATGGTACACAGATGACTATTGATAAAGTGTTTATATCTGACAGCCTATTATCTAAGACTCAAGATGTAGTGATTACATCATGCCCTCTGTCAGACCACAATGCCATACTACTTAAAATTAAAATTAAACCAAATTATCTTATTCATTGGCAGAGACTACCAGCCTATATTATTAAGATAAAATGATTCAAAGAATGGTTTATAAAGGAAGTGAACTATTATATTGAACTTAATAATAATAATAACACAAATATAGTGCTTATTTGGGACTCTTTAAAATCTTATATATATGGTTAAATAAAAACCTGGTATTTACATAAAAGGAAAGAATGGGACAAAGAATTATTAAATCTACAATTGAAAATTGACACTTTAAAAAAGAATATATTTTATATCTGTGAATCACAACATTTTATTCTGACTTGTTTAATGTCATATATTTGTATTTTAGTGTATTCATTCATATTTATGAGCACTGCCAGATTCCCATTGGTTATTTCAAACAAAGGTCAGCATATATATATATATGATTGTTTGTTGTGTTAGTTCTTGTCTGATGAAGTCTGATCTAAGTGATTGAAAACGTGTTATTTGTTTAACGTTTAACGTACAATAAAGCTGGTATTGAAATTCTAGTTGTCTGGTGCAGTTCGTCCTCTTCGCAGTGCACTTTTCGTTTACTAGTTTGTTATTGCACTGCGCTTCATATTTTGTTTATCACTTTAAAAAATAACTTACACCCCAAAGAATTGGGCTCGAATCTGGAATTAAAACAACTAAATCTCGAATATTTAGAAATTCGTAGTCATAAAGTAGCAATTAATTTAGAGAGGTTAAAATTGCAATCTTATTCATCTAATCCAAAACATATGCTTAGATTAGCAGCCAAAATGAAAAGTTTTCACAAGAGTAAACACATAATTGAAATATTAGACACATCTAAACACAATTCAAAACCTTCTTCAGATCTAGAAGATATTTTATAGATTTTTCGTTCATATCATGAAACAATGAATAAAGCAAACTTAAACTTTACTAATAATAGTTCAAAAATAGAATTTCTAAAAAACAATATAAACAATAAACTTTCTAAAGAACAAAATAATAGATTACTTAAATCAATATCATTAATAGAAGTTACAGAAGGAATACAAAATCTTAAAAATAATAAAGCCCCTGGTCTTGATGGCATAATAGGTGAATTATAAAAAAAATTCTCTGATTCCACTTTGAAGATATTAATGAAAGCACTTGAGGAATTTCGAATAAGTGACAAACTTTGTCCTTCTTGGAAATATTCGCTAATTTCTCCCATTCTAAAACAAGATAAGGACTCCAAATTTGTTTCATCATATCATCCTATTTCCCTATTAAATATAGATTATAAAATATGTACGTCTATTTTAGCAAACAGATTAAGTCAAATGATGCCGACTTTAATAAACAATGATCAAACAGGTTTTATACTGAACAGAAAAGTTCAGGATAATACTATTAGACTATTAACGTTAATAGATTTTTGCAAATAAAAAAAAGAATTATCACTCATCAGTCTAGATCTCGATAAGGCATTTGATTCTGTTAACTGGACATACTTATTTATAGTATTAAAAGAATATAATTTCTCCTCGGAAATCTTAAACTTGTTAAAAAAATTATATGAAGGTTCTATAGCGTATATTAAAATCGGTGCTTTTTTATCTAGCCCACTTAAAATTCTAAAAGGCACTAGACAAGGTTGCCCTTTATCCCCACTACTATTTGCATTAGCAATAGAACCATTTGCTAATTTTATAAGAAACAATATAAACATAAAAAGTTTTGATGTTAATGAGAACTATTCTTCTAAAATTTTACTCTTTGCAGATGATATCTTATTAACTATTGGAAATATTGATTCATCTATTGACCACATTATCAGATCATTAAAACTCTTTGAGGAAATCTCAAACCTTAGATTTAACCAAAACAAAACAGAAACTATTCTCATCAATAAAAAATGAATAACACTCTAATACAATAACTTTAACTGGACCAATGATAAATTGAAATATCTAGGGGTTCATATTCTGTCTAAATGGAAAGACACTATAAATATAAATTATACAATTTTATTAAATAAAATCACAGAATACATTAATAGATGGAAGAAAATGTTCTTTACTATAGAAGAAAGATTATCTCTGATAAAAATGATTCTATTACCAAAAATTATTTTTTATCTTCAAACACTATTGGCTCCTCCTTCTAGAAAACAACTTAAACACATAAACACTATATTAATTAAATTCCTATGGTATCCTCAAAAACCAAGGATTAAATATGATTGGCACTATAAAAACTGGATTGAAGGAGGTATTGCTTTTCCAAATTTTGAGCTTTATGCTGATGCCATTATTCTTAATATAACAAGTCTGTGGCTAAGTCCAAAATACCATTCAAATTGGAAAAATTTACACAAAACAATACTATTAACAAAATTTGACAAGTTTTTCAAAAACATATATTGTTCTGAAAATATTAAGCTATTTATAGTTATTAAAGAATTCTTCTTTAACAATGAGCAGGAAAAATCACATCTTATTCCTATAATTAAATATATTTTACAAAATTTAAAAAAAATAATGAATAAGAATCTTTTGAACAGCAATTTGTCCATTCTAATGTTTCCAATAATCTTAACCAAGGGATGCTTTGATTCCTTTAACATGATGAAAATAAAAACTATGGAAGAAAATATGTTATTATTCTGGCATCAGATTTTAGGAACTAATAATATTCATGATACTATCTACCTTTTAGCCAGGTATAATATCTACCAAAATAACTGGTTAAATATTCAAATTTTCAAAGAATTTATTTTAACGGAATTTAAAAGACATCATTTTCCTGCTATAACAGACCTCCCCAAAAAATTATCCATCCTCTTTGACTTCACCAATATAGGCTATAATAATGGTATCTCATTGTCAAGATTTTACAACATTCTTAGATCAGATCAAATAATATTAGATGACAATTTATGGAAATATATCAACAATTTCAATAACTCCCAAATACATATAAATGATAAAACTTTAATTCTCAGATCTGTTTACCATACTTCTTCCACATATTGGAACATTTTTACATGGAAATTCATTCATAGAAGTTTTATTACACCAAAGAAAGCCTCTAGAATAAGCAAGAAAGATTTTAATAGATGTTGGAGATGTGAGGAGCTAATAGATGCCAATTGGGCACATATGTTTTTAGAATGCAGAACAATAACCACATTTTGGATGGAGTTTAACAATTTTATTAAAGCTTTGTGGTCAGACAGATGTGAGATCTCTGATTCTATGATACTTTTTAATGCACCAATGCCAAGGTGTGTCCCACTGAATCAAATGAACCTCCTTTGGACTCTACTTGCTATAGCAAGAAAAGCTATTACTAGAAATTGAAAATGTAAAAATAACGTCTCATTCAAGGAATTTATAGCTTTTACTAAGATTATTTGTAGTAGGGAATTACGAACAGCTATGTTACACTCCTCAAGCATGACTCATAAACAAATTGCCTGGATAAAGCTTAAAAAACTATTAGATAAAATGTAATGTTATTGAAGATTTGGTATCTGTTTTGGACCTTGTATATAGTTTTTGTTAAAATTTGATATTACTTTGTTTTTTCTTTTTAAAAATTGTATTTATACTATTGAAAATCAATTAAAAAAATGAAGAAAAAAAAGAAAAGCTTTTACAAAAGATAAGTAAAAAAAAAATCTTCACCGGGATACGGCAGCTAATGATGTAAAATTGTAAATATCCAGAGAAAAAAAACGTTGGTGGCACACAGCAGGTACGTTAGCAAAAGTACGTTTAATATAAAAGAACACAGAGAAAGTAAGCACTTTCACAGACAACTCCTGCTTCATCAGATTAACATTAAACAGGTTTAACAAAACATTTTAAATAGACTCGTATATCACATAGCAACCAATAAAAACACGACATAAAAGCATGTGGAGTACAAATTAAAGTGCTAGCACTTCAAGGTGCTAATGTTATAAAATGAAATAGTCAACAACTATACAAATATCCTAGCTATTTAAAACTCAAATAATACCTTCATAAAGCCATGTATTAAAATTATATATATATACACAAATATATTCATAAAATACATAAGTATATAATCTGTGTGTTCAAACAATGCAGTCCATATAAAAAGTATAAAAATATATAGAGAGAGGCTAAGCACAGTAAATATTACTAAAAGGTATGTATTATTTATATACATTACATACAAATATTAATGTTTCTGTGATCTTGCTCTTAAAAAAGGTTTTAAGGATACTTTATTATGAAGTCCAGGTGGTACATCCACCTGGAATTTGAGTATCCATTCCTGCTCAACACCTTCTGTATGACTATTCAAATTCCCTCCTTTTTTATTAACAGGGACTATTTTAAGAACAAAAAAAATTAAAACCAAGTGTGTGACCTTCTTCTTTGATGTGCATTGCAAGTGCACTGCTTTCCTTAGCATTCCTGACATCCCTTATATGCTCCAGTATTCTGTCTTTCAAAGGACGATTGGTCTTTCCTATGTAAAAAGCATAGCAGATTGTGCAATAACTAAAGTAAACCATGTTCTTCGTTTGAAAATTAGCATAAAAATTAGACTCAAAGGTGAACCCCTTGTGTGGATGTAAAAAGCGGCCTCCCACATGTATATATTGATAGGCTGTACACCTCCTACAACAGTATGTACCTAACCTGTCAGATTGATTATATTGTTGTACATTGTCAATCTTGTAGCAGAGCTGTCTTTTCAAGGACCTGTTGTTCCTAAAGGTGAATCTAGGTTCATGTCCTATAACTCCATTTAATTATTTAACGTTAGAAAGAATGTCCCAGTTATTCTTAATAATATCACCCACTATATTAATATTACTAGCATATGTGAGTGGCATTCTAAGTGCATCCATCTCAGAAGTATTATTAGGGCCTGTATAGATGTTATCACTACTACATACTCCAACTTGCATATTATAATATGGTTTACACCTACCAATTCTCTCTCTCCCTGCTAGTTCCAGTTGTGTGCCCCTCTTGATATAAACTCTTGTTTTAGCACAAATAGTGCTGATTGTAAAGCAATATCCTCATTATGCAAATGCATAACATGATACATTTGCCCTTTCAGGACATTTGCTCTAGTATGTTTAGGGTGCATACTGCTGTTATGAAATACAGTATTCTTCTTGATGGGTTTCTTATACAAAGTAGTCAATACTAAATGAAATGCATCTCTACTAACCTTGACATCTAGAAACTCTATGTCCCTGTCAGAATATTTATGAGTAAATTTAAGGAATATAGTCACATTGTTGATGTATACAGTAAATTCCTTAAGGTGCTCCTCTGTATCATGCCACAAAAGGAAGATATCATCCACGAAACGTTAATACCAGACAGTGGATGTAGCAAATTCATTGTTGTTAATCACATGATTAACCTCCAACTGAACGAGAGAGAGGTTGGCGTAGCTGTTGGCACAGGTAGTACCCATAGCCACGCCAACCTTCTGTATATACTATTTATCTCTGAACATAAAAATGTTGTTTTCTAGTATAATCTCAAGCAGTGCAGTGCACACACTAAACGAATCTTATTAGGTTGCATCTTCTTTTATGTAAAAAGTCTCTAACACTTTCAATACCCCAGTCATTCGGGATTGTTGTAAAAAGTGATTCTATGTCTAATGTAACCAGCCAGCATGGATCTGCAAGTGCTTCAAGGTGTACACCTAACTCTACAAGGAAATCCTTAGTGTCCTTTAACACAGTTGTGCATCCACTCCAGAACGTAAGGTATTCTCTACAAAAATTGAGAGAGGCTCTGTAGCCCATCCCCTACTGGACACAGTTGGGCGCATAGGGGGATTAGCAAGTTGTTTATGAATTTTTGGTAACCCATAAATGGTGGGAACCATTGGAAATTCAACAGTAAAATACTCAAAAAGTGACTGTGTAACCATACCTGTAATAAGAAGGTCAAAGACTAAAAACTGTATTTTGTAAATAACTGCTTTATCCATAGCACATGAAATGACCTGGTAGGTCCCAACATTATTAAGTAAGTCCATCATTCCTTGTATATAAGTGTCCCTGTCAAGAATCACTATCCCTCCCCCTTTATCTGCTGGACATATCTCTATGCATGTTAATGCTTTCAAATCAACAAGTGCTTGTTTTTCAACAACAGACAAGTTATTAAAACCATTTTTATGATTCGTAGCAAGTCTTTCTATAATCTGTTTCTCTCATACATCTACAAATACATCAATAGTAGGATTATTGGGGGGATATATGCACTTGTTTTTTTAAAAACACATTGTTCTTGTGTATTACCTTGAAACATTGTTTTAAGAGTTAAAGTCCTACCAAACAACCTCAGTTCTTAACCAGGTTAACCTTATGAGCTGGTATAAAGCTCAGGCCTCTATCAAGCAAAGTCTTTTGTGTATCAGTTAAAACATATGATGAAATATTAAAAATTAAACCTACTTGGCCCTCTTGCCATTCTGCATTTGCTCGTCGACACTGTGTGGTCGTCGCAATGTTTTCCCATTGAATACACAATTCCTGGATCTCCCTCTGATAGGCAGGGGGTTGTGTAATAAAAACTATTTCTGTATTGTATTAAGTACAGCTTCTGCAAAAGTAGTGCAGTTTTTTCCATTATTACCATAGTCCTTGCTGCCTGAAGCTATACTCGGTTCCTTGGGTCTAACTGCAGGTATATTGACATCATTAATGCTTGCTGTTTCTTTTGCTGTTACAGTTTTGTTCATATCATTAGTTACTGCACGCATGCCCTGATCAGTTAAGGCAAGCCTAGCACTAGTAAGTGAACCTGGACAAACTGGAGTTGATACAGCAGCATTCGAATTGTTTGTCATTACTTCTGCAGGAGCATTTAAGAGCATACAGGATGGAGTTACTGCTGACACAGTCTCAGCATTATTATAATAGGTGTTACACCCTCTTACTGTACTCCTAGGAGGTGCTTCCGCATTATTCCCTTCCCTTTTCCAAGAAAAAACATTCCCAGCTGCAAAATCACTAAGATCTCTTTGTATTTTCTTAGTCTTGACACTTGATAGCCTCTTTCCATACATAGAGATATTTTAGGCTGTCAAGTTTATCAGCTACAAAATCAGCAGAAAAGTGTGTAAGCATTTAATTCTGCATACCCTGTATGTCCTTAAGTAGTGCAGATTCCTCAGGGTTGAAAAATTCAACCAGTAACTGCATGTACCTCACACTACAGTCAAGATTAAGGAGTTGCCAACATCTCATTAATTCAGGGTACAACTGTCCATAACTGGGCATGGTAAGCACCCTAAGCCCCCTCGGCATGATGTTCAGATAAAGGGATTCTTCTATGTGGAAATGCTGCCATTGTAGTTGTTTATACTTATAAAGTTTGTTTTCAAACACTTTATATATTTTAAGGACATTTTCTTGCTCATTATTATCAATATGTTGCGAGCTAAAATCTTGAGGCAAGTATGTAGCTTCTGACAGCAAAGGATTAGAGTGCAAGTTCAGAAGAGAATCTAGTCAGTCACACATTCTTCCGCCACAGTCATTAACAAAAGGGAGCCCTACATTCGTGGCTACTCCTGTATTTAGCTTTGTAGCATTGCCTTCTGCCATGTCCAGTGAAGATTAAGCAAAATAAGAATACACAAGAAAAAAATCTTCACCTGGATACTGCAGCCAATAATGTAAAATTGTAAATATCCAGAGAAAAAAACGTTGGTGGCACACAGCAGGTACGTTAGCAAAAGTACGTTTAATGTAAAAGAACACAGAGAAAGTAACGCCCACTTCATCAGTCTAACATTAAACAGGTTTAACAAAACATTTTAAATAGACTCATAGATCACATAGCAACCAATAAAAACAAGACCTAAAAGCACGTGTAGTACAAATTAAAGTGCTAGCAAACCAAGGTGCTAATGTTATAAAATGAAATAGTCTCGTAACCCCTTGCCACAAACGATTCAGTAATATTTTATATATACAAATTTCAAATAGACTTGTCATTAATGTCGGCTATGAAATTATCTACCTCAGCCTGACTTGCCTCTAATGACAGGTCTGACTATTTGAAATTTGTAAAGGGTGGTTGTGGACCAAGTGTTAACTTCTTGGATGTCAATTTGACATGAAATGTTGATGATAATCAGTTTGATAGTAAAATATTTAGGAAAGATACCTTTACTAATGGGTATCTGCACTGTCAAAGTAATCACCCACAGATACCTTTACTAATGGGTATCTGCACTGTCAAAGTAATCACCCACAGATACCTTTACTAATGGGTATCTGCACTGTCAAAGTAATCACCCACAGATACCTTTACTAATGGGTATCTGCACTGTCAAAGTAATCACCCACAGATACCTTTACTAATGGGTATCTGCACTGTCAAAGTAATCACCCACAGATACCTTTACTAATGGGTATCTGCACTGTCAGTAATCACCCACAGATACCTTTACTAATGGGTATCTGCACTGTCAAAGTAATCACCCACAGATACCTTTACTAATGGGTATCTGCACTGTCAAAGTAATCACCCACAGATACCTTTACTAATGGGTATCTGCACTGTCAAAGTAATCACCCACAGATACCTTTACTAATGGGTATCTGCACTGTCAAAGTAATCACCCACAGATACCTTTACTAATGGGTATCTGCACTGTCAAAGTAATCACCCACAGATACCTTTACTAATGGGTATCTGCACTGTCAAAGTAATCACCCACAGATACCTTTACTAATGGGTATCTGCACTGTCAAAGTAATCACCCACAGATACCTTTACTAATGGGTATCTGCACTGTCAAAGTAATCACCCACAGATACCTTTACTAATGGGTATCTGCACTGTCAAAGTAATCACCCACAGATACCTTTACTAATGGGTATCTGCACTGTCAAAGTAATCACCCACAGATACCTTTACTAATGGGTATCTGCACTGTCAAAGTAATCACCCACAGATACCTTTACTAATGGGTATCTGCACTGTCAAAGTAATCACCCACAGATACCTTTACTAATGGGTATCTGCACTGTCAAAGTAATCACCCACAGATACCTTTACTAATGGGTATCTGCACTGTCAAAGTAATCACCCACAGATACCTTTACTAATGGGTATCTGCACTGTCAAAGTAATCACCCACAGATACCTTTACTAATGGGTGTCTGCACTGTCAAAGTAATCACCCACAGATACCTTTACTAATGGGTATCTGCACTGTCAAAGTAATCACCCACAGATACCTTTACTAATGGGTATCTGCACTGTCAAAGTAATCACCCACAGATACCTTTACTAATGGGTATCTGCACTGTCAAAGTAATCACCCACAGATACCTTTACTAATGGGTATCTGCACTGTCAAAGTAATCACCCACAGATACCTTTACTAATGGGTATCTGCACTGTCAAAGTAATCACCCACAGATACCTTTACTAATGGGTATCTGCACTGTCAAAGTAATCACCCACAGATACCTTTACTAATGGGTATCTGCACTGTCAAAGTAATCACCCACAGATACCTTTACTAATGGGTATCTGCACTGTCAAAGTAATCACCCACAGATACCTTTACTAATGGGTATCTGCACTGTCAAAGTAATCACCCACAGATACCTTTACTAATGGGTATCTGCACTGTCAAAGTAATCACCCACAGATACCTTTAGTAATGGGTATCTGCACTGTCAAAGTAATCACCCACAGATACCTTTACTAATGGGTATCTGCACTGTCAAAGTAATCACCCACAGATACCTTTACTAATGGGTATCTGCACTGTCAAAGTAATCACCCACAGATACCTTTACTAATGGGTATCTGCACTGTCAAAGTAATCACCCACAGATACCTTTACTAATGGGTATCTGCACTGTCAAAGTAATCACCCACGGATACCTTTACTAATGGGTATCTGCACTGTCAAAGTAATCACCCACGGATACCTTTACTAATGGGTATCTGCACTGTCAAAGTAATCACCCACGGATACCTTTACTAATGGGTATCTGCACTGTCAAAGTAATCACCCACGGATACCTTTACTAATGGGTATCTGCACTGTCAAAGTAATCACCCACGGATACCTTTACTAATGGGTATCTGCACTGTCAAAGTAATCACCCACGGATACCTTTACTAATGGGTATCTGCACTGTCAAAGTAATCACCCACGGATACCTTTACTAATGGGTATCTGCACTGTCAAAGTAATCACCCACGGATACCTTTACTAATGGGTATCTGCACTGTCAAAGTAATCACCCACGGATACCTTTACTAATGGGTATCTGCACTGTCAAAGTAATCACCCACGGATACCTTTACTAATGGGTATCTGCACTGTCAAAGTAATCACCCACAGATACCTTTACTAATGGGTATCTGCACTGTCAAAGTAATCACCCACAGATACCTTTACTAATGGGTATCTGCACTGTCAAAGTAATCACCCACAGATACCTTTACTAATGGGTATCTGCACTGTCAAAGTAATCACCCACAGATACCTTTACTAATGGGTATCTGCACTGTCAAAGTAATCACCCACAGATACCTTTACTAATGGGTATCTGCACTGTCAAAGTAATCACCCACAGATACCTTTACTAATGGGTATCTGCACTGTCAAAGTAATCACCCACAGATACCTTTACTAATGGGTATCTGCACTGTCAAAGTAATCACCCACAGATACCTTTACTAATGGGTATCTGCACTGTCAAAGTAATCACCCACAGATACCTTTACTAATGGGTATCTGCACTGTCAAAGTAATCACCCACAGATACCTTTACTAATGGGTATCTGCACTGTCAAAGTAATCACCCACAGATACCTTTACTAATGGGTATCTGCACTGTCAAAGTAATCACCCACAGATACCTTTACTAATGGGTATCTGCACTGTCAAAGTAATCACCCACAGATACCTTTACTAATGGGTATCTGCACTGTCAAAGTAATCACCCACAGATACCTTTACTAATGGGTATCTGCACTGTCAAAGTAATCACCCACAGATACCTTTACTAATGGGTATCTGCACTGTCAAAGTAATCACCCACAGATACCTTTACTAATGGGTATCTGCACTGTCAAAGTAATCACCCACAGATACCTTTACTAATGGGTATCTGCACTGTCAAAGTAATCACCCACAGATACCTTTACTAATGGGTATCTGCACTGTCAAAGTAATCACCCACAGATACCTTTACTAATGGGTATCTGCACTGTCAAAGTAATCACCCACAGATACCTTTACTAATGGGTATCTGCACTGTCAAAGTAATCACCCACAGATACCTTTACTAATGGGTATCTGCACTGTCAAAGTAATCACCCACAGATACCTTTACTAATGGGTATCTGCACTGTCAAAGTAATCACCCACAGATACCTTTACTAATGGGTATCTGCACTGTCAAAGTAATCACCCACAGATACCTTTACTAATGGGTATCTGCACTGTCAAAGTAATCACCCACAGATACCTTTACTAATGGGTATCTGCACTGTCAAAGTAATCACCCACAGATACCTTTACTAATGGGTATCTGCACTGTCAAAGTAATCACCCACAGATACCTTTACTAATGGGTATCTGCACTGTCAAAGTAATCACCCACAGATACCTTTACTAATGGGTATCTGCACTGTCAAAGTAATCACCCACAGATACCTTTACTAATGGGTATCTGCACTGTCAAAGTAATCACCCACAGATACCTTTACTAATGGGTATCTGCACTGTCAAAGTAATCACCCACAGATACCTTTACTAATGGGTATCTGCACTGTCAAAGTAATCACCCACAGATACCTTTACTAATGGGTATCTGCACTGTCAAAGTAATCACCCACAGATACCTTTACTAATGGGTATCTGCACTGTCAAAGTAATCACCCACAGATACCTTTACTAATGGGTATCTGCACTGTCAAAGTAATCACCCACAGATACCTTTACTAATGGGTATCTGCACTGTCAAAGTAATCACCCACAGATACCTTTACTAATGGGTATCTGCACTGTCAAAGTAATCACCCACAGATACCTTTACTAATGGGTATCTGCACTGTCAGTAATCACCCACAGATACCTTTACTAATGGGTATCTGCACTGTCAAAGTAATCACCCACAGATACCTTTACTAATGGGTATCTGCACTGTCAAAGTAATCACCCACAGATACCTTTACTAATGGGTATCTGCACTGTCAAAGTAATCACCCACAGATACCTTTACTAATGGGTATCTGCACTCTCCAACCAATCACCCACAGATACCTTTACTAATGGGTATCTGCACTGTCAAAGTAATCACCCACAGATACCTTTACTAATGGGTATCTGCACTGTCAAAGTAATCACCCACAGATACCTTTACTAATGGGTATCTGCACTGTCAAAGTAATCACCCACAGATACCTTTACTAATGGGTATCTGCACTGTCAAAGTAATCACCCACAGATACCTTTACTAATGGGTATCTGCACTGTCAAAGTAATCACCCACAGATACCTTTACTAATGGGTATCTGCACTGTCAAAGTAATCACCCACAGATACCTTTACTAATGGGTATCTGCACTGTCAAAGTAATCACCCACAGATACCTTTACTAATGGGTATCTGCACTGTCAAAGTAATCACCCACAGATACCTTTACTAATGGGTATCTGCACTGTCAAAGTAATCACCCACAGATACCTTTACTAATGGGTATCTGCACTGTCAAAGTAATCACCCACAGATACCTTTACTAATGGGTATCTGCACTGTCAAAGTAACCACCCACAGATACCTTTACTAATGGGTATCTGCACTGTCAAAGTAACCACCCACAGATACCTTTACTAATGGGTATCTGCACTGTCAAAGTAACCACCCACAGATACCTTTACTAATGGGTATCTGCACTATCAAAGTAATCACCCACTATGCAAAAAAAAATATTTTCAAAGGGCAATATATACGGGCAAGTCAGATGACTACAAAAGATGTGGATGTTGAGGATGAATTTGAATATATTACTGAATTGTTTGTGGCAAGGGGTTACGAGATTAACTATGTGCCTACCCCCCCATTCTTAGGAAATCTGTAGTGAAGAACAAAATAGGTTTAAATGAAGTGGAAATTAAAAACAGGGCAATATTTAGTATAGATATGACTGTTGATTGTCCTCTTATTAGGAACATAGTGGGTTGGAGGATTTTGGAGGGTAATAAGGACCCTCTGGATGCAATAGGAATGAAGCCCAGTTTTGTGTACCGTAATAATTATAACATTAAATAATTGTTGGAGAGGGATGATACTAAGAACTCTCATAGCTTTTGAGGCAATACAAACAAAGGTTTGTGCAAATGTGGGCAGTGCAATTTATGTAGATTTATATTAGAAGGACCTTATATAATGTTGGCTCATTTACAACAAACTTTTAAGGTTCCAGGTTATTGTACTTGTAAAATCAGGGGAGTGATTTATATTAGATTGTGTAGTGGATGTGATGCCTATTATGTGGGGATGACTACCCGTAGCTTAATGGAGCATATGAGAGAACATATTAATTATATTAAGGTTAAAAATGACAAAAGCACACTCTATAAGCACTCTATCAAATGCACGAAATATAAGAAGTTCTTGTTTTCAGTACTGGAATTAGTAGAAGGTAAGCTGAGGGGTGGAGATTATAAAAATTATTTAGAACAGAGAGAGACATTATGGCAGATGAGGCTAGAAGCTGATAAAAAGCCTGGGCTAAATGAAAGCATTAATATTAAGTATTTTTTAAAGAACAGAAAATTAAGGGTTAAAAAGAATGGATTTTTATTATTTTATATTCAAAGCGTGCACAGACTCTCTCTCTCTCTCTCTCTCTATATATATATATATATATATATATATATATGTATGCATTTTATGATGAATTATTATTATTAGCTGATTTTTACTAAGTATAGAATGGGTTAATGAAATGTTTAATTAAATTGATGACATGTTTAATTGATTAATTAGTTAATTTTTAGGATATATATATTGGTAGAATGTTTGTTTATGTGTTTTTCTGATGAGGTCATTCTGACAAAAGCATGTAATAAAGTTTCTGTACGCTAAAGTGAGTTTCTCCGGCTTTCATTGACGATCATGTATCCTTGCCTGTTTCTGAAAACATCCCAGGCTGCGTTCTACATGAACTTCAGAATGAACTGCCCCCCCCCGCCTAAGCACCATGTTCAGTCATAGCCTCACAACAGGCTTTGTACCTACTGAATGGTGCACAGCAACAGTTATACCACTCTACAAAGGGGGAACCACCATGGACCCCAGGAACTATCACCCTATTAGCCTGATGAGCCTGGTTTGCAAGGCCATGGAACATATCATCATGGAACTCATAAACAAAGACATTGGTAACCTCCAAATTCTGGACCTCACCCAGTTCGTGTTTGTGAAGGGCAGATCATGTCTACTAAACCTGACTGACTTTTTTGAAAGAGTCACCAAAGGCGTAGATGAGGGTAAGGCAGTTCACACAGCCTATCTTGACCTCGCCAAAGCTTTTGACACCATCCCCATTTTGAAATCATAGACAAACTCACTAATCTTGGTATAAACTCATACTTCACAAGATGGGTTACCAACTGGCTCACTGACAGAACCCACAGTGTAAAAGTTGCAGACTCCAAATCTGACTTCAAACCTGTGACAAGTGGAGTACCACATGGTTCTGTCTTGAGTCCTCTCCTGTTTGGGATCTACTTCTCTGAAGTACAGGCTAACACAGAGGGCCTCTGGCTGATGAAGTTCGCAAATGACTGCAAATCAGGTGCCATAGTTGAGTCTCCAAATGACGTGGACATCCTACAGAAGGGCCTCACTGAGACTGATGCCTGGTGTCAGAGCCATGGCCTCAAGCTCAATGCCAGAAAAGTGCATTGTCATCCCCTTTGGAAAAAACTTTGTAGCCATGAACTACCACATAGGTGTCAGTCCACTTAATGCCGATGGTGTGATGAGACCTTGGGACTCAGGTGGACAGTAGTCTCTCCTTTGATATTCACATTACACAGTAGTCAGGAAATCCTTCTATGTGGCACACCTCATCACGAAAGGGTTCTCATCCAGGAAAAAAGATGTCATTGTTCCCCTCTATTCAGCTCTCATTAGACCCATTATTGAGTATAATGCCCCTTTTGGAATGTACCTCACAAGACATCTGCAATAGCTGGAAAGGCCACAAAATTACCTCACAAAGAGGATTACGTGTCTCAAGCATATGCCCTATGCTGACCGTCTCAAAATACTCCAGCTTTACTCAGTAGCATATCGCCTACTCCGAGGTGATCTCTGCCTAACATACAAAGCTATGTCAAACCCAGAGTTGTTGGACATGTTACACCTAAAAAAATCCCAAGACCTAAACCTTGACAGCACGATAAACAGAACGTGCTGGAGGGATAGATCCCTGTCCCAGAGACTTCCCATACTCTGGAACAAACTACCTATCTATATCAAACAAAGCTCCTCATTAGCACTCTTCAAGAAAAATCTTGATGAGTGGATGGGAAATAGGAAATTCACCCCGAGGATCACTTCTGTGGCCCTGCTTAACAGGGGCACAGGGAAACAACCTTCTTGGGTGGCGAAAGCCAGGGAACCTTGTTGGCTAGGCTTACATAGGCCCTTGGGCCAATAGCCTAGTACCAACCTATGAACCTAAGTGCATGTTCTGTTAAACAGAACTGGAAACAGTCACACATTTTATTGTTAGGTGTACTACACTCAGTGGCTAAAGGTTTGTATAATGAAATGCATACTGAAGTGACAAGACTATTCCACTAGGAATAATTCAAAATTACAACATAGAAGTAGCTGAGAAGCATTAGAAACATGAACCATGAAGCATTATTGACAATGATGAAGTATACATCACAAGATGTCACCTAGTACCAACAGTTCAAAAAAGATGCAAGAAAAAACAGATGTAATAGTCCAAGAGAAAAAAGAAATTAACATTAATTATTTAAATTGCTATGCAAAGTTGTTATAGTTTTTAATGTACAGAGAGATGCAAAGTCATAAAATAGCAGTATCTGTAAGCAGAAATTAGTACAATGTGGAAGAAAGATACCCAGACCATTCCAATAGTAGTAGTAGGTGCAACAGGACTAATAAGAAAATTACAATCTACTTGAATATGCTACCAGTACATTTAACTATGAACTGCAGAAGGAGTCAGTTGTGGATACAATGTTGGTGTAGAGAAGACCACTCTTGGCTAACATCAAAGACCGAAGCAATATTAATTTCATGGCCTCAAACTGTACCTTGACTTAGGAAAGGGATCTGTAACAATCATGACCTCAGAAACCCAAAACATTTGGAGTATTAGCTTAAAGGTGGTTTTATACCAACCTATTTCATTACTTCTGATACAAACCAAACAAGCTTCAGGAAGACAAATTTGCAAAACTGTGCAATAGAAATGTCTGTTGATAGTTAAATATATTGTCTGACAGTTCAAGTCACACTCTACAAACTGTTTAATAAAACTTTTTATACTATTATTTAACATGCAATGATTGTACTTGGCCTGTCCTTTATCTTTGCATCCATATTTAGACTCATTCTTTTGAAGTATTTGCTTTCCTAATATACACTTTTATCTGCTGTTCTGTTAACTGTAACATAGTACTTTTGATGTCAAACTATATTTACACCAATTTACATGTTTATACGTAATTGCTTTGCACATGGCCCAGGAGCCTAATGAGAAGTGTAGTCCAATTTTCCCAGCTACCCCAGATCACTGTCTGGTCTGCGTCTCACTGAAAGTAAATGGTGCCTGAGGGGATCAAACCCTGGACTATGAGCAGCAGCTTCCATACAGCTCATATAGGATCATAAGATCATAGGAAGTTGCTAGGCTAATGGCCCTGGGGTCCTTAACAAGCCTAGCTAAGTTCTCCCTTATTTCCATGATCAGCACCTATTGCCTCTGTCCAAGAAGGACACAGGTGGAACCCCCGGGTGAATTTACGGTTATCCATCCAATCAGCCAGATTGCATTTGAAGAGGGCCAATAAGGTGCTCTACTTGACATGAAGTTGGAGTCTGTTCTAAAGGGGTGGTAACCTCTCTGAGACAAAACTGTCCCTCAAGCAGGTTCTATTAAAGTAACCTGTGTACTATTTGACTTATGGAGATGCAGCATTTCCAGTAAAGCAGGGTCAGAGATTGCCTTGCATGAAGACAGAGATCACCTCTGAGTGTTCTGTATGAAACAAAATAAAATGACAGTGATTTCAGACAATCCACATAGGACAGATGCTGAAGACCTAGAATTTTCCTTGTGAGGAATCTTTGTGGTCTGTCCAATTTCTGCTGTCATTGACCTGATGAGGGAAGAGTACAGGGAAGTTATAACTTCTTTTTTTCTGGAGGCAATGCCCTTACTTAAGAGAAGAGCAATATAGAATGCCCTTCTTACCACTGGGGATACATGGTGGTCAAAGGTGAGGTTGCTGTCAACCTGAGTGCCCAGGTCTCTCACCACTGAGTGCGAACTTAAGCCATTGCTGTTGATGTGGTAGTTAGCAGCAGCATTGCCTTTGCCAAAAGGGATTATAGTACATTTAAGGATATAACCTGTCTTGTTCCTTTACACTACTGTATTCATGCTGTTGTAATTATAGTGTATAATTCTTCTTAGTGTTTCATTTGAAATGTATTTATTACTCTTATATTCTTTATTTGTATACATGTGTTGTGATTATTTTCCATTTAGGCCACTGAAAACAGTATTTCCTATTTAGATATTCCTGGTTAGAAAACATAAATAAATAAATGAATAAATAAAATACTCAGAGAGAACTTGTAGTCAAATGCTGGTCAGTATTTGCTGTGGCAATACTAACGACAGGATGCTGACCACAAAGGTTTCATAAAGCTCTGTTTCCCCTTCATGTACGACTGCTGCATATATACCTATTTATGTGCAGAACATTGGTTACTGTTCTTTAATATTATCTATCAATATCATACCACTTGCCAGTAGATTTATTTGTGAGTCCTTCATGTTGCCTTGTAGTATGCAAAAAGTCTGCATCTTAGATGCCGCAACAGTGCATGAACAAGCGATGGACTTAATACAGCATAAGTGAAAATGAGCATGTCTGCAACCTTTTAACCATAATTTCTACTTCCCCCTAAGCTTTGAAAATACTGTACTCTTTTCATGTTTATACTGAAACCATTTAGAAGACTGAACATATTTGAAAAGTAGGTTAACTCTGCCAGTCTTTGAAGACACTGAAACAGACAGAAGAATTTTACATATACATATGAAGTCAAACAGAAATGCTTCCATTTCATGACACAACTGAAACTGAGCGAGCTACTTTCTGTAAGAAAGTTAGCAGACCTCATTATGAACAAGAAGCTGTGTATGAGCTGTGCCCATCATATCATGAAGAGCAAGAAATATTTGAGAATTCTCAGGACTTATTTGGAGAAAGTTGACAGTTTTGACATATTCATGCAACACCTTCTTTAAGGCTGCAGGCGCTTTCGTACCTGTTGGTGCCTCCTGATAAATGATGCAAAGTATGGATTTTGCTGAAGGTGCTACAGCTTTTACTTGTGATAACATCACTGCTAGGCCTGTCATAATGCACACCCCATCTGTGCTGATTCCTCCACATTGGGACCTGTCAATATCAGTCATTATTTGTTAACGTTTCAGTACTTCAGAAACAGTCTGTGCTGTTGTACAAGTTGGCAGGGAATTAAGGATGTAGAAATTTTCCCAAATCTGTGTTGATTTTATATATGATGACTGTAATGAAATCTGAGAGTAAGTATTGCTTGTAGATACATTCATTCGTAAGATATAACATTTTTCTTTCCTAACTTTTTTTTTTTCTTTTTGGCTCTTTAACTGACTTTGACCAGCACATATTCCAGTCTCAAATCCTGAATATCCTTAGCATCCCCTATAACATTGATAGGAATCTCCTCTTTGCAGGGGGAGGGGGTATCTTATAGCTATAAATCTAACCCTGCAGCCTTGGTGATCAACAGACAACATAGTGTGCATCCTACATTACAGTCGCATGGCAGTATGCTTGGACTTATACCATCTTTGAACGGAGTGCTGATTGGCTGTCATCTCAACAGCTCTTCAGATACTGGGACCAATCCTATTGTTTCACTGATGTTCCAGTTTTGAGTTTACAATCAGGCAACTACATGATAATGGGGCGTTATGATTGGTTACTCCTACACTGAACCCCCAGCCGACTTATCTAATAACCTGTGTTGCCAGAGTCATAGTTAGGTCCCTTGGTGCCAACACCTGCATTTTCAATTTGTGTAACATTAATGATGGACTCACTGATATAGAACTTTGTAGGTGTGCCTGCTGTTCCTGAGATCTGGGTTCAAGAAGAAACAGAAGCATCAGTGTGTGGGTGGGGGTGACTTCATTTTTTTCATTCTGGTGTTGGGTTCTAATTTCTAAGGTATAAACCTATACATTCACAGGAATTGGCTACACTGTACCTATAATCATGCAGCCACATAAGTTTATTAGTTTCTTTTTATCCTTGCTATGGGCAAATTCACCATCGTGGAAGTGTACTCATCCTGTGTCCAATGCGGTGCTTTTTCTTTATAGTTTTACCCTTCCGACCAACTAGTACTTGATCACAGAAACACTGTAACCCCACCCACCACAACTAAAATGTGATTACATGATCACTTTAACCCCTCCTACTACAACTAAACCATGATTACATGATCACTTTAACTTTAACCCCTCCCACCACAACTAATACATGATTACATGATCACTTTAACCCCTCCCACCACAACTAAAATGTGATTACGTGATCACTTTAACCCCTCCCACCACAACTAAAATGTGATTACATGATCACTTTAACTTTAACCCTCACACCACAATTAAAATTTGATTTCAAGAGCTGTGTTCACAGCTGCAAGTGATAGCCCTTGATATACTGGGTTCATGGCAAGTGAACAATGACTTTGTCTGATGACATTATAAATACAGCTAGTCACCATTCCCACAAGGGAGAAAATATACTAGACCTGATCATCACAAACATCTAAGCAAATCTTTATTGTTAAAAGTTATGCCACAAGATATCTTAGTTTGGGCTGATATTATTTGTAACCAGAACTATTGGAATCCATGGAGATATTGAAGGATACAACCTTTTCTATGTAAATCCAATTGCTTTCCTTGATTATATATTGTATGTTCATGATCATGTATTGATACCATTTGCCATGCCCTCCTCTATGTTTCAGCTTTAATGTTTTCCGTAGTAGTTAATTCTTATTGTCAGCAGTCAGTGGCTATTCATTTGACTAACAGCAACAGCTTTTTTTGAAAAGCATGACCTACAGAACAGATGATTAAAACTCCACCTAGATGAGTATCTGCTAAATGCTGATACTCTTGCTCCCTCCCTAATGATGCAAACATTTCACCTGGAAAACAACCTTAGTAAACAACCACCTCTTTTCTCCATTTGGCTCATCTGATTAGAGTTTTCTGTTAATGCATGTTTGTTATGCTTTCTTGTATACCTCATGCTGTTTATCTAAACATGCAGAGTGACAGCTGGCAGGTTGAATACACTGTGCTAAATTTAATGCTGCTGTTAATTTTCGAAGACTGCAGAAATTAAGCCAGGCCTTTAATAATTCACATTATAGGCAAACAGTAAAAAGCAATACATATTGCATACTGGACCCAGACTGCTGCTTACTCCCTTATGAATTGATGAGCCACAGTTGAAGTATTTTATATATATATATATATCAGCAAGCCTTAAAGTTTGCATTATATTTCAGTGGTAAACAGTTCAAAGACAATTATGCTGTTCACAGTGAAGCATGCTTATTACTAGAATTTAAAAATAGATTGCATATTTATTTATGTATTTATTATCTAAAGACCAAACAACACTTGTTTACGTGTTTAGAGGTATGGAAGACATTTTGAGCTAGCTGTATAACTTTTATATTTCTTTGAACACCCTGTATTATCTTAAAACACAAAAAAAAAAATTAATATTTTTGTTACCTATAAAAACTAATCTGCTAGACAGCATCTGAGTGGAGCACTTAAGCAATTAAACTGTATTTACATGAAAAGGCCATTGCTTTATAAAGGCTGATTTCCTGCTGCTGTTGTTCTTTACATAATACTATAACTAAAAAGATCAGACATGACTACTATTTAGTTCTCGTTTGATTAATCTGTTATGAGTGAAGTATAGATTGCTGTCATACAGTGATCTAGTCAACAAGGCTACAGTGCAGAGATTTGTAGAAATTTGCGCAGGCAACTGCATTTGTCAACTATCATGTGCTGCTTGCTAAAAGAATTGCAGCTGTGCATTAGTTCTAGTAGGTGTAGTGTAGTACTATGGCTTACTTGCCTCACAGATCCCAAAGTCTAGGGTTCAATCCTGATCTATGTCTGTGTGTGCTGTTTGCATGTTCTCCTCTTGAATATTTATTCTCAGTATGCGGTTTCATTCCACCTCCCAAAGTTATACTAGTTGTTGTGTCTTTCGGCTTTTCCTGGTTAGGGGTCACCACAGCGGAACTCCGGTCTGCTAGTGATTGGTAGTTGATTTTTACGTGCCGAGTTACCAGCCATGATGCACAACCTTCAAGGAAGGTATGCCCATTCATGCATGTCTCCATGCAGAAGACGCTCTAGTTGAGAATCGAACCAGACAGCATCTTACTGTGAGGCAACAACGCTACCGCAGCACCACCACTGAATTATATTCCTTGTATAATAGAGCACATTTTTAATTTATTGTTTTGAACATTTTTCCGGTAAGCAATGATACAAAATGTATTAACCAATAATGACAAAACTGCCCAGTTCAGAACATTTCTATCATAAAAGTCTACTCAAACTTCTTCAGTCCAGCAGTATCAGTAAATATGAACGATCTCTCCAGAAGTAAAAGTAATTTAAATAATTCCATATTAAAGAGATCTGTAACTAATGAAGAGATTGCCCCTAGCAAACAACTTTAAATGTCGTTCATCTACAAATAAAGTGCCTGTTGCCCTTGAGAAATAAATTGCCTGTTACATTAAAAAAAATGGTAAGCTAGTAATATTGCAATAGGGAATGGATGGCAAACTGATAACAGGTTCATAGTTACTAGGTATCTCTACCAAAGAGGGCATTCTCAGGACTGCAGCATCCACCCCCTTTAAAAGCACAACACATGGAACAGTATCAGCAATCCATCTACATACTGTGGGAGTAGAACCAAAAGCCCTCTGCATCAAAAGCAAGTATTGTACATGTTGTGCTACTAACACAAACAGACTTGGCAGAAGCAGCACTAAACATCTCTCCTGCTGAAGACCTATGCAGCACAAGAAATCTGGAAAAAGCCAAAATTTATTGGGGAGGGGAAAAACCAGTAAAAAAGTTTAAACATTGCTTGTATAATTTGAGAAAAGTTGCTAGAATAAAATGATTTGTGTTACCAAGCATTTTATGAAAGATGGGAAGACTAAAACTTAAATGGCTATCATTATTTAGTGAATTTGGTTCTCACTAATTTGCTAGAAGACCACATATTTTAAGAGGAACAGACCAAAGAGTGGTGTGGGTAGGGAATTCAGGCTACCTGTACCTAAGGTACACGGTTTGAGCCTGAGTAACACTAGCCACCAGGTATAGTGAACTGGAGCATTTTCACTGATGCACACACACACACACACACACACACACACACACACACACACACACACACACACACACACACACACACACACACACACACACACACACTACAAGACAGTAGAACGGCCAGCAGCACTTCAAGACAGTTAGGGGTATAGAGTTATTTACTTGAGCAGAACACACACCCAGCTAAATACAACAACTAATGAAAGGCTGGACTTACGAGCAGCAGAGAGTTATTTATTTGAGAGCAGAGAGAGTTATTTATTTGAGCGGAATACACACCCAGCTAAATACAACTAATGAATGGCTGGACTTACGAACTTTGCTTTTAGATTATGTTCAGTCAGGCAGACAGCACCCAATACACAACAACGGCCAGCAGTCATCAGATAAACATTAGAGTGGCAAATGCGGCAGCAGACTAATAAATACACAATGGCCAGCAGATAAATATTAGAGCAGCATACTTACACAGTTACGGCCAGCAGATACGTCTTTTGCACACAGATTTTAATGCACAATTATAGGATTATATGGGCAGCAGATAAACAATGTGTACAAGACTTACAAACTACGCATGGACTTTTGCACAATTAAACAGTTCTTGTTTCTTGCTAGAATAATGCATAGTTACAGGCTGATAGATAATAGCAGTTTTTTTTCTTACCTGTCCTGGAGGCTGGGACGTGCAGGCAGACTCTGCAAAATTTAAATTAAGCCGTGTGCTACTGTTATATTCCCTATTTCCATTAGAATCAACAGGCAGTAGCTGATTTCATCACGCAGGCCCCTGTAGGCTGGTGATGTGTGGTGATGTCAGCTAAAAATTTAAAGTAGTAAACAAAAACAAAAAAAAAAAAACAACAGACTGGGAAATTTGGAAATTAACGGGGCCAATCAGGAATTCGTGGCACCCCGATATTTTGCCCTCAAAACTGGTAAATACCAAGGAATTTGGTATGGTTGAGAGGTATGGTTTGCCCTTTTCAGCAATTATGGGGGGTATCTATAATTAATAGGCAGTAAGGAGGTGGTTTGTTAGCACTAACCAGTTCTATTATTTTATTGCTTTAACCATGGGTTGCTGAAAATATTTGGTTTAATATTTTACTTAATCATTTAATTTATTGGCTGTTTTTATTGATTGCTTTACTATATTTAGTGAACACATACTATGTACTTACTCATTATAGCTTTTTCTGAAGAAGTTTTTCTCACTAATAAAGAATGAAAGTGCTCCACACTGGTTCAGCTCAGTTCTTTTATCGAGGGTGAACAAAGTTTTTTTTAATTTTTTTTATTTAAGTTTACTTTACCAGTTTAAATTTTCAGTTGCTTATTATAATATATATATATATATATATATATATATATATATATATATATATATATATATATATATTTACCTATCAAAACATCCTCTAGTACATTTTGTTACAAAGGAATGTAGTAAATTTCTAAAAGACAGACACAATGAATTCAGGAAGCTTAGACAAGTTATACATACATCTTTTCAAAAGTGCATAGGAGTTTCAAATTCAGCAGAACAGCTTACTAAAGAATGTCAGAAAGACCATGCAACATTACTGGAAATTCAACAGCAGTTGCAGGATAAAGGAAATAAATTAGTTGAACTGAAAGAGACTGGGAACTTCCTGCATACACAGTTAATCTGTGCAAAAGAAATATATTTTATAATATGTTTATGTTTTGAAAATGGTTAAACATACATGGTAGGATGGTAGGATCTGATATCTGGACAAATCATTCTTAAATGTTTTACTTTCATTCAGTTAAAGCAAGACATCTATCAGTACTACAGTAAAGTAAAGCATGTGAATGCCATTCATTAGCATAGTCAAAAGGTAAACAAAACTGTTCTAGTGTATTATAATATATAAAATTAAATAAAAATAGATGAGTAAAAATTTAAAGTCACAAGACATGACATGCTTGTATAAAGATATTCATATACAAGACAGACATGCATGTGTGTTCTTTTCATCTAGAGTACATTTGTTTACAATGCACAAAAGCAAAAGGTAGACAATAGCAAATATAAATAAACATATGTTAGAATTGTATAGTAACACCAAACAGTTAAAGTTCTGAATTTTAAAAATAAATAAAATCACAGATGGTATTATTCAAACAGTTTTTGTAAAATTAATGGCGGGACAGTTAAATAGTTAAATAAAAAAAATAAAAAAATACTGAAATCCATGTACGCTAATTGTAATGTAGTATAAATGCATAGTTATGCAAATCACAATCACATTAAAGGAAAAATGCTAAAAGAATTAATTATAGTTTACAGAGTATGAAATGTGAGCTTAGACCTTCCTAGACTGAATGAATAGTTACAGGAAATGCTGGAAAGATAAGATACAACAAGATTGATTGCCAGATAAGTAGCTTGAGTTTTTTCTAAAGCATCATTGTTATTAAAACATAATTGTTAAAATGTTTACAGGCAACACTATTTGGTAATTGTAATAAAATGCCACAATTGTGCATAGATGTCACTTATAATCTGTTTGCAAGTAAATGTTAAAAGGACAAAAAAAGCCTCAGTTGCATCAAGTACAGCCAGCAAATGGGCTATAGTATATATATACAGTTCAAATCAATTGTGCAGGAGGGTGTAAATGCCTACTAGTGGTAGTAAACAGCAAAAGCTTTATAAAAAATTATCAAATCAGACAAAAGTTCATAATTTAATAAAATAAATGAATAACCATAGTGTTAGGCTGACATACATTCTATTCTTACAGCATAGGGCAGGAAAACAGTGCTGAAGTACTACAGGGGGAGGGGCACTTTCTCAGTTTTACACTGACTGTATAAGCACTACTGCACAATGGTCTAAAATAAAGCTACAGAAAAAAATAAACACGCTAGAGGAAAAAATATCTCATTCCTTCTTGACAATACTCTTTTAGGGAGAGGAAAAAACAGGTATTAGTGTATTAGAAATACTGGTAAACTGGATTAAACCTGACAGGATAAGATATCTTACAAGTTGTTAATAGCTATCATAATGGTTATTATTGTATTGTTTAGAATTAAATTGTATTTACAACTTGTTAAACTGTAAAGCTATACAAGAGGTAGTTAAAAAAAAACAAGAGATGATTTAAAATTGATAAAGCTATACAAGACAGAATAAAGATATGCAAAATGCATAAATGTTTCTAATAGCAAGAATGGTCACTATTTCAATATGTTTTTGGCAAAACAATGTTGGTATAAGAAAGCATGAATATTTTAATTGCTGAGTATGTTGTTTAAAATAACAGGACATATGAATTTGGTATCAGTTCCACTAGATATTTCTAAAGAGACAAACATTTTCCAAGATTTTGCTTAATATTAATGTTATTAAATTTATAAGATTAGACTAAATGTACTTTATAGTCATTGTATGTACAAATGCAGAAGAATTCAGTACAAATGAAATTAATGTCTAGTAATGAATATGTGTGAAAAAAACATATTTAAAGAAAAAAATGGGTCCAGGATACCTACTAGATTGAAATGCATGAACAGCAAACAGTCTATGTAAATACATACTGTACAGGATACATCGTAATAAGTTCAAAAGTAATTTGCCAAGTTGTAATATCACTGGTTTTACCCCAGTAAAATAATTGCTTTCAAATATTTATTATCTAAGCCCAGTTCAGTATTTTACCAAGATGTTAATGGGCAGTTCAAAGACATGACCACAATGTTATGGTTAAAATGACATTGAAATTGTGTGTTTTCAGTAGTGTATAAATGCTTGCAGTAGCACATGGTTACTGTCTCTTATAGTTAATTCAACAGTTGCAAAGAGTTAATGGAACAGTTCTAAGTCATAAATTAAATTCTGTGATTGCAAAAGAATAAATTGATCATGTTAAAAAAAAATAACATTAAAGCAGACACAGCTCATAACTGATAAAATATTTTCACAGAATGGTCTGCAAAAGAAAAAGTTTGAAATACATTCAGTTTTGGTAGTAATACTTTAATATCATTATATTAACTATGTAAAATTACATTTTGATTTGTTGTATCAAACTAAAGGTTTGTTTCTTAATGTGTTTTCTATATAAAATGTTTTGAGTATGTTTAAAAACAGAGGGAATTGTTAGATTTTATGAATATAAATCTGAAATTAATTATGTTGTAAATATGCTGAAAGAAAAGGCTTGCTGAAATGCAGAAACAAAGTTTAGTAATATGTGATCAGCAGTCATACTAAATTACCATGGCTTGGAAAAGGAATCTGCTGAATGGATATTTTTCCCTTACAGACTCAAACAGGATGTATGCAAGAGCAAAAATACAAAATCTGCTTTTAAAGAATGGACATTTTTCCCTTACAGACTCAAACAGGATGTATGCAAGAACAAAAATGCAAAATCTGCTTTTAAAGAACACTGACATGCTTTTCTGCATATAAAAATGGACACAATATGTTTCCTAAAACAACAGGATATGTTTATGACACTGTGACAATGTGTTTTCTCAAAAATATGTTTTTCTGCATGAAAAACAGGATATGGCACAAGAACAGATGTTTTTTATACAAAGATCCAAATAAAATACAGGATGTTCACACTGTCAGAAAAGCTGATCTCTGACAATGTGTTTTCTCAAAAATATGTTTTTCTGCATAAAAAACAGGATATGCTTATCAGCATTTGCACAAGAACATATGTTCATATACACAGATCCAAATAGAATACAGAACAATGTGTTTCCTCAAAAATATGTTTTTCTACATGGACATCAGGACACTGTTACAGGATATTCACACTGTCAGAAAAGCTGGTCTCTTACAAGACATTGTTAAACAAGGAAGCTTAGCATTGTTTCTACAGGACTAAAACTGTATATAAAGAGCTGTATAAATCCAGCTATGTTAGAGGTATGGTAGGGACACAAGTCCTAAGGTAAATGTTATATCTCTCACATCATCTGTACTATATGAGAAGTAAAGTTGGAACAGTACTTTTAAGCTGCAACGTTTGTCCAGTTTTATTTATTATAAAAGTTATTGGTTACTGCTCTTAAAGACAAGTGCTGCAAAGTATATTCTCTCATCAGTGTATATTCTGCAAGTTTCTGTATGCAACAGACTGTGAATGCAAATATAACCAAACTTTGAATTTTAGCAGAATCCAGCCAGCAAGACTGAGTGTCTTAAGAACACTGCAAATCCATCCCACAGCAGCAAGCAGTAAGCAGAGAGAGCTCAAAATATTTTTTCACATAACATCTAAACTCAAAACATCAAGACCATAACATCTAAACTTCAAAACATCTAAAACTCATAACATTGAGTCTCAAAACATTGAAAACTACAAAGCAACTATAAATAACAGCCCACAGAGTTTTTACTGTTTATGCAGATAAATATTAGAGCAGCATACTTACACAGTTACGGCCAGCAGGTAAGACTTTTGCACACAGATTTTAATGCACAATTATAGGATTATATGGGCAGAAGATAAACAATGCGCACAAGACTTACAAACTACGCATGGACTTTTGCACAATTAAACAGTTTTTGTTTCTTGCTAGAATAATGCACAGTTACAGGCTGATAGATAATAGCTGTTTTTTTTTCATACCTGTCCTGGAGGCTGGGACGTGCAGGCAGACTCTGCAAAATTTAAATGATGCCGCGTGCTACTGTTATATTCCCTATTTTCATTAGAATCCAACAGGCAGTAGCTGATTTCATCACGCAGGCCAGTGATGTGTGGTGATGTCAGCTAAAAATTTATAGTAGTAAACAAAAAAAAAAAAAAAAAAACAACAGACTGGGAAATTTGGAAATTAACGGGGCCAATCGGGAATTCGTGGCACCCAAATATTTTGCCCTCAAAACTGGTAAATACCGAGGAATTTGATATGGTTGAGAGGTATGGTTTGCTCTTTTCAGGCTTTTCAGCAATTATGGGGGGTATCTATAATTAACAGGCAGTAAGGGGGTGGTTTGTTAGCACTACCCAGTTTTATTACAATTTTATTGCTTTAACTATGGGTTGCTGAAAATATTTGCTTTAATATTTTACTTAATTGTTTAATTTATTGGCTGTTTTTATTGATTGCTTTACTATATTTAGTGGACCACACACTATGTACTTACTCATTACGACGTTTTCTGAAGAAGTTTTTGATACTAATAAAGAATGAAAGCACTCCACACTGGTTCAGCTCAATTCTTTTATCGAGGGTGAACAAAGTTTTTTTTAATTTTTTTTTATTTAAGTTTACTTTACCAGTTTAAATTTTCAGTTGTTTATTATAATATATATATATGGTTACCTATCAAAACATCTACTCTTCATAACATCTAAACTCAAAACATAAAGACCATAACATCTAAACTTCAAAACATCTAAAACTCATAGCATCGAGTCTCAAAACATTGAAAACTGCAAAGCAACTATAAATGACATCCCACAGAGTTTTTACTATGTTTATGCAGGGAGGCAAGCCCCCCTGAACCCCCATGTTGGGGGCTCTACCCCCCACACCCCCCATAAATTAAATATACCAACTCCAAGGTCGCACTACAGTGGGGAAAAAAGTTAATTTCCTATCCCCATTGTAGTGCAACCTTGGAGTTGGTATATTTAAATTATGGGGGATGAAGGATGGAGCCCCCCCACTTGGGGGGTGCAGGGGGACTTGTCCCCCTGCATAAACATAGCAAACAGTGTGTGGGATGTTATTTATAGTTGCTTTGTAGTTTTCAGTGTTTTGAGAATTGATGTTATGAGTTTTAGATGTTTTGAAGTTTAGATGTTTTGACTTTAGATGTTATGAAGAGTAGATGTTTTGATAGGTAACTATATATATATATATATATATATATATATATGTGTGTGTGTGTGTGCGTATAAATATATATATATATATATATATATATATATATATATATATATATATATATATATATATATATATATATATATAGGTGTAGCACACCCAGTCAAATAATGTCCCAACACCCGTCTGGTTGACAGAAGTGTGATATTGGCAGTCCACAGTTAGGGTAATATTTAATTTCCCTGGGGTTTTGCATTCTTGGTGTAAGTATATATAATTAACGGTGGGTGCAGGGAGGCTTGCACCCCTGCAGAAACACTTGTCATCAGTTTAGTCCACTCCATGGTAATCCTCAGAACATGCACAGAGTGCGTCACTATTGGTGACATCAACTTTATAATGTCAATTTACTGGGGGTCAGCGCACTGTCCCTTCAATCCAGTGCTGTACACCAGTATATTTACATACACTCCCACATGGGCACGTGCACACACACACACACACACACACACACACACACTGGCAGGATGTACTGTATCTTTAATCTATAATAGAATAGTGCTTATTCTGAAAGCTTTCATATGAAGAATGAATTTTGTTTTATTACTTTTCTGTCTTTCTAAATAAAATTAATACCATATTTTATCACTTCTTAAAATCCAGTTACTTCTTTAAATGTAATGCCAGGTTGTCAAAGTAGTAGAATTTAGGACTTTAAGGCCAGCAATATAAAAGTCATGCAACACTGTGAGCTAAACTATCTGTGTAGGAGCTTAGTTTTTATAAATAATGAGAAGATGAGAATTACATTAAACAATGAAAAGATCAAGGAGATATCATCTAAAAGCAGAATTTAATTTGTAACTATTATTTTTATAGCATTCAAACTGTAACTTACCCTAGTCATATAATACTAACTGATTTTCTAATGATTACATTTCTTTTCCAGCTATTGCTAGCCTAACTGGCTTTTTTGTTTCTGTGCATTTGCTATTTAGTTTCGTTGCAGTTCATATAATATACATTTGGATTTTAAGAAAAACGAGTTTTCTTTAATGTTCTTGCTGATATTTCAGGGCTATTTATCAATGGCAATATGGAGTCTACAAAATGATTTGTGAAGATTATTCTTCTGTGTGGAGTCTGCATGTCCTCCCCGCGGTCGAGTGGGTGTTCGAAAGATGTGCATTGAATGGGCATGCCTTTGTTGAAAGTCGGGCATCGGGCTGGCAACTTGACACCATAAAAACCAACTGCCAGTCATTAGTGGACCAGAGTTCCGCTGTAACAACCCCTAACCGGGAAAAGCCAAAAGACAAAGAAACATTCACAATATTATTTCACAATTTGATTTAAAAAAGTTCATGGCTGTATTGTGTGGTATAGGTAGTCATTGTATGTTCTGAGGGAATTCATGTCAATTCACCAACCCCGATATTTACAATTGCCATATAGCAGAGCAAAGGTCCCCTGAAAATCATTTCTAGTGAACCACAGACAAGGAGCTTTTTTGCAGTTGGGCAAAGTTTGTCCCTCTGGGGAAAAGACAAGGCTCGGTTCGATGAAAGTTGTTTTCAGTAGAGTTTATTCAATAAAATATTGTTTGTACACAGTGTTATTAATTGCCTGCCACATTTCCATCTAAACTGATCTGATATTAATAATCAGCCTGAGAAGCATGCAAATTCTCACTAATGACTTGTGGAACAACAAATTAATGCCTGTGCCATTTTGTATAAACAGTGTCACTTCTGTAAAAAATTGCTATAATTAAATATACCATTAAATACATCCTACAATTTATTTTATTTATTTATTTATTTATGTATTTATCTATTTATTGACCGGGATAGTCCGACTGGATGCATGTCCATTTTCAGCGGATGACCGGGGAGAAAAACTCCACAATAATAATAATTGTACAGTAATATTCCAATAGCCAAAGGATATAGATACAATATGTCAGATAGTTCACCACAGTAGGAACACACAGACATATGCTAAATGTTAATAGAGTGAAAAAAATATGAGATAGAATCATTTCACAAATTTAAAGCACATTAGGGAAACTATAGTGTAGGGAAATGTTAAACTCAGCAGGCATAACTGTACATTAAGGTATGACACATCAGATGAGTGGAGTATCTGCTTGCTGATAGTTGACTAGCTAAGAAAGGACAAAAAATGTTGAAAACTGAGTTAGTCAGGGTTTAGGCATGGACAGAGAGAGTTAGCCCTTATGTATTTTTAAGGCCTTTTTTAAATAGGGAAAGTACTGCTTCTTAGATAACTAAATAAATTGTATTAACATGTTGTATAATACTTGCTAGATGATTTATTTTTATATTTGTTCTAAATAATAATTGGCATATGACGCTGATAACAATGTATTCCATTTTGAGAAAGAAAATGCATCTGTATTTATTTAAAGTAGTTTACCCCCATCTGTTCTTTGAAATGAGTGCTGCATTTGCTTTTGTCATAGGTTTTATTACAATTCAATTATAAATGTCCTGAATACATTTTAGACTGTGTCTGACACTGGGAAAGATAAGATTTATTAGAGGAGAGAAACTGATTAAGTGTAATACAAAAAAATACCATCAAGAGGCTGGCTGAGGAGAAAGGAAGAGAGAGAGACAGAAGAGATGAAACTGAGAACAGGGAGAAAAGAATGAGGTCTGATATAAATGATAAATGCTGTATGTGAGAAAGTGATAAGACGTGTGAGGAAACATGAATGATTATGTTGCGTGGAAAAGTCTGGAAGGAAAGGATAAGAGATGCAGCACTGATGGCACAGAGGTTTTCCATGTTTATGATTTAGGGGGAAACAAGTAAGGTTATAAAGTGAATTTATGAAGTAAAAGGGCCATTTTGAATGTGTGAGTGAAAGTCGTCATTGCGTCAGTGATGCTTGCACTCCTCATGGCGTCAGTGATGCTTGCACTCCTCATGGCATCAGTGATGCTTGCACTATACAGACAACTAACTGTAACCAGGCCCTTATCTTTAACAGGATAATGCATAGCTAACTACACCCTTTAGTTTGCAGAGCAACTATTACTGGGGTAGTTCTGTTTGTAGTCATAGAACTATTGATTGTAGATAGTTTACATTCATCAGCTTTTGAGGAAGATGAAGCAGTGTTTATGGATTCTGCTGAGGCTTTATATTCCTCATTCTAGGGAGCTTGAGGATTGAATTTTTGACTACCCTAGCATATGTTAGTTTGGTAAACCTGTGTCAAGGTGTGAGTGGTAGTATATGGTGCTCACTGACCAATCTAGCTTGGGAAGATAATGGTCTACAGATTATCTAGATATTTGCACCTGTCGCAGATTGAATCATTTGTGACAAGAAATAGTTAATTGTCTGTGAATCTTTGGCAGGTTCCACACTTCCTATGAATGTCAAGTGTTGTAATGGTGGCAGCATAAGGGCCACAAGCAGGTGAGTCTCTGCCTGATATGGTTAGATGCACCCACATATATAGATGATGCCTTGATTTAAGGCAGTCACAATGGAAGTAGCAGATTACTGGATCTACCTTAAGTTTACATGACAAGCAGAACAATAACAACAAGAACAGTAAATGTGAGACTATAACTCAGCAGGTAGAGCAAGCAGCTAAAATTACAAGTGGTCAGCCCTAATTGGCACTGCATTGTAGTTATATTAGGAAGTCTGTGGTTGTTGTTGTGTCTTTCGGCTTTTCCCGGTTAGGGTTTGCCACAGCGGAACTCCAGTCCGCTAATGATTGGTAGTTGATTTCTACATGCCAAGTTACCAGCCATGATGCACAACCTTCAATGAAGGTACGCCCATTCACGCATGTCTTCATGCAGAAGACACTATAGCTGAGAATCGAACCGGACAGCATCTTACTGTGAGGCGACAACGCTACCTCAGCACCACCACCGAGGGTAAGCATACTGCAACTTACTGCATAGCTAACAGTAGCTAGTACAAACAGGATAAAGCACAGCTAATTGCACCCTGTAGTTTGCAGAACAACTAACGTCAGTTAAGGTTAACAAAGAGACACAAGACTAATTAAAAATTATGAAAACTGCATGGCATCAAGTAGCACATGCTAGTGCCTGAGTAAAATTAAATGATGTGCTTCTATGCAGAGCACATTGCACCATTGTGAAGCTCGTGCAAGTGCCTGAGTAAAATGAAATGGCGTGCTTCTGTGCAGAGCACATTGCAGCATTGTGAAGCTCGTGCAAACATGCTTAGTTTAGACAGGAGCAGGAAGCAGCTGAACTAGAAGCCGAAAAGATCCTGCTGGCAATAACAGCAGTCCTCTTTCAAGGCTCTAAAAAAATCATAGCCTGAGAAACAGCCTACTTCCTTCTCACCACAGTAGAGAAAAGAAAAACAGTTTCCTGACAAGATTACTTCTCCAAAGGTGGCTGATATTAGCTGATGGGTAGTGGTTTAGGGTCTGTAAAACCTTAAAGTACCCCTTGTGTTGGGAATAAACATGATGAAATGGAACCGCATTGAGTTTTCCCTCATCCTCTAGGGCCAAACCAGTTGCACAGACTAGCACTGTGCTCTGACAATGCAATACCTAGCCCGTTACAGCTTGTGCTCTGGGTTTCAGCTACTCATACTGTTTTCTTTTCTGCTGAAATGTTTCTTCAAATTCTTAAAAAGAAAATGTGTTTGCTCATGTTTCTCCCCGTAATCTGTCTTACATCACAAGCATTGTTCCTGTGTTCATGTATATCTATTATTCAGCCTGGCAATAAAATGTCCAAACCTCATATGCTTTATTTTGTTTTGCTCAGAGTAATATTTGCATGTTGGCTTTTATAAATTCTATACTTTTATTAAATTCCGTATATAGGTTCTTCTATAATGTTGAGCTATGTGTGTATTTTCCTGAGTTTAATTTGCCCTAAGATTGAGATGTATAGAATGTTCTCACTCATGATATCCAGTAAACAAAAGGAACTGACAGGTAAATTTAGCATTCACCTGGCTTATATTAGCTCATTGTTAATATAAGTCAATTACCATCTTCATGGCTTGCAAATAAGAGCCATGTTTGTGCCTTTCTGCCATTTTCTCTGCCTGTTAAGATTGTTGCTTGTTCTGTACTTTCTTTCCTTTAGCTGTATATCATTTTTATAGTCTTATTTGTTGTCCAAGTGATTAAACATTCAAGCAAGTTTTGCTGTGTGCATTTGTTTAACTGTTTAAATCTATAGATCTTTTTTACCTGGATTATCTGGGTCACAGTCGAAAATTCTTATAGAAAAAACAAATCACACCCACCTGGTCAGAATAGATAAATGAATAAATTAATAAAAAAAATAATTGCAATTTTAGGTCGTTATATTTAATCTTAGGTCACTTCTCATCTCATTCAATAAATTACTGTACAACTTTCAAGCCCAGCAGCCACCCACCAAATTGTAACACTAATTTGCTGCCCACTGTGAAGGAGAATTATTTTTTTTTCAGATTTAGGCCCAGCCTTGTCACTCAAAATTCAGATAAATACAAAATAGCATTGACAGCTGCTACTAGAATTACTGGAAACAACAGTCAACTTTTCTGTCAGAACTCTACCAGGACGAAACAGTTTTACAACCTTTTCTTTCTGAAACTGTTAAATATGCTAAGAAGAATAAAGCTGTCAAGAAATTAGATTGTTCAGAAAACCACTAACAGCACAGTGTTTTCCAGAATTTGCATTAATCGTCAAATGAAAGCAGCAGGAAACAAGAAAAAATACTCACTAAGGAAAATAAAAACAGCATGCTTGCTAACAAAGAAAATGTATAAATGAGGAAAAATAATCCACAGCATATGGAAAAGTAGGACAGCTAATCTCGAGGAAATTAATCAGTGTTCAGATTTGGAACGTGGCAGGATTACACAAATCAGGCTGTATAAAAACATCTGTTTGGCTTGCAAGCCTGTTACTATTTCTTCCATTGTGCTCAGACCTAGACAAACAATCAGTGATCAGACTCGGGCATTTTTCTGAAGTTTCCGTCAAATGGGCACTCAACTCACCTTGAAATGTGCTATGGAAAATAAAAAAAAGACAAGAATAGTGTAATACTACAAAATAGACAGTTTGACAGAAATTGTTTCTCCATTGTTCTACAACTTTTTCCCAAGGTAGGTTATTAAAACAGCATGCGAAAACATGCATTTTTTTCTGAGAACACAAATATTTATTTTTTAAAATGTTATACATTTTCATAGTATATTAATTTCTTTAGCCATATGAAGTTTTGACTTTCCTTTTTAGGATGATAAGAAAAAAAAAATCCTGGTTTCAGTATTGTACTCAGTTAGGCACTGCCTAGTATGAGAGAGAAGTTTAATGTGTGTTTCCCAGCTATAAAGAAATAAAATACTATCCATTCGGTAACTGTGTCAGTATGAAGTTCTGAAGTTGACAGATACTTAATGTCCGGGGATGGTTTCCACAGACTAAATACCACCACAGCAGGAACAACAGTCTAGACTCTAAGGCATGTAAATGTTGCTTGCTAACATGTAGCATTGATTTCATTTCGGAAGTATTTATAGGCATGACATTTGGGAATAATATAGGAAAGAAAGAAGAAAGCTCATTCATGAAACCTCATTTTAGATCATCAGGAATCCATAACAATAAGCTGATGAAACAGAGAGGAGGAAATTTCCTCATAAGGGAGTCTTATGGTACCTTCATAGAATAACAAAAAGCTATTCACAATGTTTGTTTCATCACATTATTACTTACAAGACAACAACTCCTTCACATAATGATAGGAGGTTATAATGATGAAGAACATGTGGCACAAACTCATTGGCTTTGGATAAATCTATAAATATTGTTACCCATTAGTTTATCTATAAAGATTGTTACCCATTAGTTTGTGTGATTGTTACCCATTAGTTTGTGTGATTGTTGCCCATTAGTTTGTGTGATTGTTACCCATTAGTTTGTGTGATTATTACCCATTAGTTTGTGTGATTGTTGCCCATTAGTTTGTGTGATTGTTGCCCATTAGTTTGTGTGATTGTTACCCATTAGTTTGTGTGATTGTTACCTATTAGTTTGTGCGATTATTACCCATTAGTTTGTGTGATTGTTGCCCATTAGTTTGTGTGATTGTTGCCCATTAGTTTGTGTGATTGTTACCCATTAGTTTGTGTGATTGTTACCCATTAGTTTGTGTGATTGTTGCCCATTAGTTTGTGTGATTGTTACACATTAGTTTGTGTGATTGTTGCCCATTAGTTTGTGTGATTGTTGCCCATTAGTTTGTGTGATTGTTACCCATTAGTTTGTGTGATTATTACCCATTAGTTTGTGTGATTGTTGCCCATTAGTTTGTGTGATCTGAGGTCTAAAAATGAGTTCAAGGTCTCTGTAAGAAGAATGGTAGTGCTGTCACTTGTTACCTTTTTCATTTTTTATTGAATTTTATTTTTATTTTCAATACCATCTATTATCTGCAGAGTTAAGACCCCAGTATCTCATGTTTATTCCCTATATATTATTTATTTGTTCTTATTACAAGAGTTAAAGCTATGTCACTCTCCAAGTTAATCACAGTGTGTGACTGGGGTAATGGTAATATAGGTCTTTAGCTCCCATCTAAACACCTCCTAAAGATCTGCGACCATGAGCGCGCAGATGTTTGCAGGATAGATATTATCACTTACTTTGCTGTTTGCTTTCAGTTATTGATACCACATTGTTTAATAAGGATCAAAGAACAACATGGACCACCCCCACACCCTCTAGGGAGGAATACAAGCCTTTCAACCTTTTGCCATTTAAACTCCCAACCCAGCAGTTGCTATTATTAGAATCTGGATCAACAAAATGTATGTGGAATCCACAGACCTAATTTGTTGGATCTGCTATCCTGGAATTAGATAAGTAAATATTCATCAAAATATATGTTCCTATGTTGTACACAGTACCTCTTTTAACAAGCAAAAAAATCTTTGTATTTCATATATGGTACACAAAGGGCTGGCTAAAAGTGTTATTTGTTAGTGATGATTTTTGCAGTTACAGCTCCCCACTGGTTTACAGACTACATGCCCACCTATTTTTCAGTGTATATCTTCTTTTATTTCATTATAAAAGGGCACCATCAGATTACCACACCTGTCTTGGACAACGGCCTATTTTCAAATGCACTGAATGAACTGTTTAAAACAATACTTTGTTGACTTATTTGGCTATATATAGAAATCTTTGTATCTTTATTCCTATGGTAGGTAATATATCTGGTTTGGCATGTCCATGTATCTAGGACCATCCATATAGGTAATAATGTATTGTTGCAATGATTACTTAAAATAAAACTTGCAATCAAATTAAAGGAAAACAAACTAGGCAGTTATTGTTTTGAGCAACAGTGAACTAAGAATATATAAAAAAATAGAAAAATAAGATAAACCTCTGCTCATATAACTAACTAGCTAACTAGATAGCTGTTTTCACTTGAGCACTGAACCAGCAGCCACATTGGGTATACATCACTAAGGCATGGAACCATAATGGGCTGAAGCTGAAAAAATGCTACCATAATATGAATTCCATGACTATCAATTCTAAATGCTTGGCATTTATTGGCATTTAGCTATAATGATGTGAGGGAGAGGATTCCATTTTTGTAAAACATTAATTTTGTGGAACATTTATTTGGCTGGCTGTTAGTTTCTTTGGCCCCACAAGTGCAAAACAAGTGATTAAGAAAGGAAATAAGACAAGCAAATACTGAAAGCATAGCTGAGGGTTAGAATATTGGGAAAGAGTGAAACCTAACAGTCTGTTGCTAGAATAGTAAAATCCACAAAGTGACCAAACGAACTAAGAAAATACAAAAGAGTTCCAGGCAAACAAAACTCGGTACTTGACTTTAAAAACACAAAATGGATTTATTACATGAAGCGCTTTTTGTCCAGTAAAAGAACACAAACTTGCTAGAATAGATGCAAAGAGAAGGTATGAGTATGTACCAAGGGATGCAAATGAGGGATGTGGCACAAGAAGTTATAGGGCAGAGTACCAAGTGTAAGCTACATGTAATATATAATTTAGAAAGGTGAATAATTCTTTGTTTTAGACTTGTAAAGAATGAACAGTGCACAGAACATTTAGGCAAAATAAGGAGAGACACTAAGAGAGAGGCATGCAGTGAATAATGTGCAGACATTAAAACATTGCAAAATGGTGAATTCAGAGAAAAGAAATTGAGAAGAACTTCAGTGCTGGTGAATCAGTAAAAGGGAAGAAATGACAGTGGGATGTGAAAGTATAATGCTACCGTATACTCAGTGAATTAAGACAGGGGGTGGAGTACTGCGGCTTATGTATCACCTTCGGAATGGGAAGACTCTAAATGTATTAATGGCTTAGGGGTGCATCAATTTTAATTTTAACTGGGATATATTATGAATGAAAGCAATGCACTTAACAGTAAGGAAGAGAACTAAGACAGTCAGGAATATCTACTGAAAAAAATGAAACACTGGCAGGGATAAGGAAAAAGATTTAGTAAATACTATATAATAGATTATGGTACAGAAGTCTGTGAGTAGCAAAAGAGGAATAGATAGTCTCAATCGGTTATCCAGCAACCCTGTGAAGCTTCCATTACAAGTGGATGAAAATTATCCTACAGAGGATCAAAATCCCTGAACTAAATCCATTCCACCAAAAAAGACTGAAAAAAATTCTTTAGTGTTTTTGCAGGGGGCAAGCCCCCCTACACACACCACAAACATATATATAGCAACTCAACAGTCACACCAACTCAAAGAAGGGGGAAAATTCACCAAGGAATGACATCAGTGCCAGTACAACTCACCGACAGCGATTTCCTATGGAGGATCTCCAATCCTCAGTAGTTTTAATTTCAAGCAAATTAGCCTTGAGGATTCCATCTTCATCTACCCATAGGTAAAAGATCTGTAAACTACAGAGATTTTAAAGAGTATAAGTTTAAGGGAAAAGCAAAAGGCAAGCAAATGTTATTATACTAGAGACCTAGCAGTGTATAATATGCAGAGAAAAAAACTGCCAAAGGTAATACAATGAAGGAATTGAGTAAGTCAGTCTGTAAATACTTACCTTTTCTAAAACATAAATCCTCAGATAAAGTTCAGTCAGTTTTTTAAATGGTGCTTTGTTATTCTTGAATTACTGAAGAAGACAAATATGTGTTTGATTTCATGAAAATGCAAGCATTTTTCTTTCCTCTAATTAATGAGAACCTCAAAGGAGTTTATAAGAAGTTGCAGGGAATCTGATGGAGGTATGCAACCATGTAAAAAATGCATGTAGTTTGCCTCTCTTCCCCTTTATAAAACACTGCATTAATGAAAATTTCTGTTTTCAGTCTTGAGACTGCTGTCTTCTGAACTTGCTACAGAATGTAATCAGCCTCCTAGGAGATATGTAACTCTTGTATATGGAGCAGGACAAGCATAGTAAATGAGGCCCCTACATACAGATCTAGAATTAATATCAGGGAAAATCCAAAACAACTCAGAAAGGCATTCTGATGCAATCTGTTTCCATTGCAAGCAGAGAGGATGTCTGTAGTTTTGCTGTGAGCTCAACAAACACAAATTTACTTAAGTTATTACACTCAGAATGTTTATACAGTGCATTATTTTCCTTTTTTGAATGTCATATACATGTTCATAAATTTGTGTTTTTGATGCACGCTCATTTTTCCAATGTAATAACTAGTGCAACTTTCACATTTAGCTAAATATACTATTCTACTAGTGGTAGAATTAACTACTCTATCTTTCATTAAATTGTTTAAAATAATTTATTTTTCTTTTATAATAAAGTAACATTGACTACAATACCTACAGGCAGTAGTACCCTTACTATTCCTCTTATGAATAATAGATTTATTCTCAAATAATTCCTTGAAATTAGCAGCAGTTTTAGTAGTAAAAAGGGGGTTAATGCTTTCCACTTTATAAATATCTGGATTTACCATAAAAATGTTCCAATTCCTTCTAATAACATTTTAATCTCTTTCGAATGCATTTTTAATCTCTTTAGAATATGAATTATACTGAACAACATACATTTTCTTGTATAGTGATGATCCAGAACCGTCATTTTTGCAATTTAAACCAATACATAAAGTGGCTTGTATCTACCACCCCACTCTTTATAAACCTCTTCAATAATCTCTTCCACAAATTTGACAGGATAATCTCTAGCACAAAACATATCTCTTCAAACTACAAGTTCATCCCTGACGTCCTCATAATGTAAAGTCATCCTTGCCACCCGAATCACTTGCCCCTTGACCAAACTTCTTTTCTTTTTCACTGGTTGGCTGATTGAATAATGTAAGTAGGAACTGCAGAAGATGTTCTCACAATAAATATTTGACTTAAAACCGTCTTTACAATGGGAGATATATTATCCAAGTAACTAATCTTAGATGGATGACATACATAAGTACACTTAGAATAATCTGTGGTGTTATTTAAGTATTTCACAAATAAATCAACTTTGCCACTATTACCTTTCCATAAAATAAAGATGTCATCCAGGAAACAAATATAAGTACAAATTCTTAGAAAAACTACTAGCAAAAATGTATTTACATTCTCACCCAAGTAATAAAAGGTTAACCGTACACAGTGGCACATGGCACACCAATGGCCACACTTTTAATCTGTTGAAAATACTATCCTTCAAAAAATACAAAATTATTTTCTAAAATAAGAGTCGTCCTTTTCAAAAATTAACATTATTCAATCATGTGAAAGGGAAGAACAAGAAAATAAGGTTTCTTCAAACAATTCAAAGCCTTAATATTTAGGGGATAACCGAAAAAAGGGCTTTCACATCTACAGTTACAAATAAAAGATCTTTTTCCTATATATAATTTTTCAGGTTTCCTAAGAATTCCTAAGGATCTCTAACTAAATGGGGGGTGCTATTTACTACATACTTAACCCATTTATCCAGCAAAATAGATATTAGATGAGTTTTTGAACCACCTGCCGATACTATTGGCCTAAATGGAGGGTCTATAAAATCTTTATGAATTTTAGCAATTCCAAGAATTGAGGGGGTGACTAGTCTAGGGTTCAACAAAACCTCATAAGTGTCTTAGGTGATCTGCTCATTTAATACATATTCCTCTAGATAAGAATCAATCCTGTTATACGCTATATTTGTCTGGTTTTTGGATATTTGAACATATGTGTTCTCATCAAATAAAATACTTTACATAGCATTAGCGTAATCTTCTACATTGTAAATAACCACCGCAATATTCACCAAGGAACTTGCCCTACTCTTTCCAGTATATTCTATATCCACCTGAGCCGCGACCAGTTCAGGCAGATGAGGCCTCGGTTTAATGTCTCATCATCATACTGAGTATTACAGAATATGGAAGGTAATGTATCAACATGAAAAACAACAGTGTGACTGATGCTCGTGACTTTAATTTGATGCTGCATAAAGGAAGCATACTTAAGGTAAGGATACAATAGAAGAAATGTGGCCACTGTTGGCCTAGTGCAATTTTCATTTAAGGACATGTGATACTTAAGGTGTGCCATAGACCTTATTAATATTTGTGGAAAAAATAGATGCAAATAAATGAATTATCATGTGTGTCATAATAATTTGTTTTCAAACATAAAAAAGGAACTAGCACAGGAATCTGTTTAGTTCCAACCTCACCACCTTGAGTGTTGAGGAAAAAATAAAAAGCAGATAAACTAGTGGTCTTAAAACTTCATTGATGAGCTCAGTCACAATAATTTCCAAAAATCATGAAACACAGGAAGTGTTCCAAAGCAACAAGCCTTTATTCATCACAGACAAGTGATCCTCAGTAACAAAAATCAAAAATATTTTAAGAATGTTAAACACATCACCTCTTATATACTTAGAAGTAGGTATGGAAAATATTTGTATTGTTTAATTTTAAACCAGCCTATTCATGGCGAACAGTATAAACAAGGCCATAAAAAGTGCATTTTAGAACATCGAGTACCCACCCCACACACTACTACTACTTAGATCAAACTAAATCCTAGTTAATGAAAACTCTATTTGCAACCCACATTCCAAGATCAGGTATTAAGACACGCATGACATATACATAAAAAGATATACATAAAAAGACAACTAAAATCGCTTTCAGCTAACTAATGCAATAAAGCCTTCATCAGGTCTGTGGGAAGAACTAAAAGAACTAAAATCAAGAAAAAAAGAGAGAGAAAACACATAGCTATCTAACCATAAACATAATAAAACAAGAACACTATAAATATTAGCCAAAAGTGATTTTAGTGAAAGTCTTTTTTATATATATATATATATATATATATATATATATATATATATATATATATATATATATATGTTATGCTTTTCTTAATACCTGATCTTAGAATGTGGGTTGCAAATAGACAGGTAGTTTTTTCCTTAAGTAGGATTTAGTTTGATCTAATAAGTAGTAATGTGTGGAGATGGGTACTTGTTCTGAAGTGAACATTTTAAGGCCCTGTTTATATTGTTTGCCATGAATAGGTAGGTTTAAAATATAACAATACTTGTATTTTCCACATGCACTTCTAAGTATATAAAAGCTGATATGTTTAACATTGTTAAAATATTTCTGATTTTTTTGTTACTGGTAATCGCTTGTCTGTGACAAATAAAGGCTTGGGTTTCATGATTTTTGGAAATTATTGTGACTGAGCATATCAACAAAGTTTTAAGATCATGAACCTGTTTTTTATAATTGTTTGTTTACTCACAAGTCACTTCACAGCTGCTTATAGCTATCATCTGGTTGTTGATGAGTTGTGAAGTACGTGACATGCTAAAATAAAGAAAGAAGGAAAGAAACAGATTTAAAACTACAGAAATGACAGCTGTTACTATTAAGATGAACATATACTGCTGATGTCAGACATAACCTGATTTCTCATATTTGCACCCTTGTCTTTTTCCTAGGTTAGTTACTTTATTAGCCCACAGGAACTTCTTTTGAGCTGACAAAACATTCCATGCTTTGCAGCTTGGCAGTGACAGGAAATATTTAGATCTTTCTAAAAAGCAGGTTTTAATAAGACTATAAATTCAGTGTATGATTTTGAAAATAAAACAGCTTACTTACAGGTTGCTGTGTAAAAATACTGCTGTTTAAAATCTGGTGTAAAAATATAATGTATCCTACAGATGACCTGATTTGAGAAATGTATTATACAGTATTATATAATGGAAACTCGGCAAAGCCGAGAAACGTGCAAGCTGATTCGCTAATCCAACCAGCGTGCACATTGTAAATCGAACATAACTAAAGGAAGTAGTCTGGCCGCTAACGTATCATGTTGCATTGACTTCAAATGAAGACAACCCAACAAAAAACACCTTACTGGCAGACGTAATACAAAATAAATCTCCAGACAACTGCAAAGTGTATTTCACCATTAAAAAAAAGGTACTTGCGTATTATTGCAACCATGTATTCCCGCCAGCACTTTAACTCTGTTATCGGAACCAAGCATTCACACCAGCACTTTAACTGTGTAAAAAAGTCTTTTGTCTTATGTTTAGAGCTAAAATATTGCTGGTGTGCTGCAACTACTTAAATGTAATGGAGCTGGAAGATGAGTTAAGACTCTAGTTTACATATCGTCACAACCACACATTCTTGCCAGCACATTGTTTTATTGAGAATGGAGTCGTTTTGTTTCTCGGCAGGGGATTTTCCAAGTAAGTAGGTTTGTGTGACGTATATCGCAACTGTATTTTCTTGCAACCACACTATTTATTTTATTGAGAATGGAGTCATTGCTAATCCTGAGACTAAGGAATGAAATGCTAGACGTGTGACGATGACTATGATAAAGTTTAGAAAGTAATGGAACTTTATTCTCTCACTTAATTGATTAAAGTGTAAGGAATACATTTCATTGTTTTCACAAAAAAAGAGATGCTTCTCCCATCCAGGGTTGTGTAGCAGCTCCAACAGTTTTTTAACTCTTAAAGTTGCAGTCAACTTTGTGTTGTAAAAAGAAGTTAAGGTAAATTATATTCTGTACTTCAGTAATGTCCAGGCATAATCTCCGCTGTTATACAATATTTAGGCTGGGAAGAGACGAAGGCAGTACAGAACCTTGTATAACAAAGTCCAACTGTGGCCCAAAGGTTTTGTTCGCTATTAGGGTCGGAGAGATTTTGTTGTAGTGAGTGCCATGTGGGTTTTTGTTTTGATGAGTATTCCACCATGAGGATGCATACCCTGTGGAGCAAGGAAGGAATTAGTAACATAAATAATGTGCTTGCATAATATGAGTGGTTGTGATAATAACAGTGTGGGCAAAAGGTTTTGTTAGGTATTAGGGTCAGAGAGATTTTATTTTAATGAGTACTATGTGGGTTTTTGTTTTTATGAGTATTCCACAGTGCGGATAAAATAATGTGCTGGTGAGAATGTGTGGTTGCGATAATAAAATAAAAACAAACATAATTAAAAAAAAGTTTAAAAAAGAGCTCACATGCATACAAGAAGCACACTGTAACTGCTCTGCTTAAAACACCGTACTGGCAACCACAATAGACATTCACATTTCTGTCATACAGCAAATACAGTAAGTGCTCGGCTTCATAACATTCATTGCTATGCAAAACTAACTTAAAAGCATTACTAGAAAACATATCGCCATGGACTGTCATCCTTTATATGTCCCTAACTCTGGCTTCACATAAAAGCTAACAGTTTCAAAAAATACAGTTTAAATATTCACTGTAGCTTCATACACAGTCAGTAAGGAAAAGAATGTAAATAACTACATGAAATGAAAAAGCAATTACAGTACGTTCTCCCTGTCAATTCTAAAAACATACCAAAAGCTTTACAAATTACATTTACTTATATAATTATTTCCTAAGATCTCTTGAAAAATTAATAATAACTTGTATTTAAATTAAAAGGAAAATAAAATAAACATTGAATATGAAGTAAACATGTGGACTATTTTTATCTCACAAAAAGTGGAAGAATACAAACTAAAGCAAACAAAAACCTAAATAACAACAACACAAAAATAACACAACACAGAACTAACATCATTGTATAATAGCAATAACCCATGGCTGGGTATGGGTAATGCTGGATTTACCCATGGTTGGCTTTGTTTGGTCCAACCGTGGGTAAATCCAGTATTACCCACACCTAGCCATGGGTTATTGCTTAAATATCCATTCCTAGGATCTCAACATGACAATGTAATGCTTTGCACATTCTGGCTCTTGGACGTTCCTATTAGATGGTCTATAGAACTAATTTTAGAATACTGGTTTTCCATGGCTTTCCTTAAAGTGTCCAAAACATAGTTGTTCATTTTTACATTTGATCATTTTTTTGCATGCTACATTGGTTCATAATATTTGCCTGCTACACATTTTAGAAAAGGATGTTAGCCTGAATTTTGTATTATAAATTGTAGTCTGAAATAGCAGCATCTTGGAAAGACAGTGGCATTTGTGTGTGTGTGATTTTTAAGGTTATTTTTTTTTCAGTGTTGGAGCAGTCTCAGTGTGAGAATAGCATATTAAGGGACAACATGGAGTTTCAGAATTTAACATTTTTACAAAGCTGCCTCAGCATACCCTGCACATGTTCACATGTGATACACCCCCGACAAAGTCAGTTTTTATAACTGTTACCGTGCATCGGGACTTTCAGCAGTTGGGTTTCAGTGGATAATAGTAGATCCATTTTCTCAGCTGTCCCCTGCTATCCCTCTCTTGCTCACCTGTTATGCACATTATATAGTACCTGCTCTTTTTTCTTATTATAAATGATTATGCTCATGGTCAAGGTTTCACTGCTCCCTATATGAAGAAAAAAAAAACAAAATAAATATTTCTGTCTGTGATACTGTAGCATAGCTGGGATGGGATGAGAGGTGCAACTGCTCTGGGTGCAAAGTGTTGGTTGCATGATCAGCTGACCGTGATGTCTCTTTAATGCAATACTGGCTTTTAAAAGCCATATTGCATTTGCAGTCAAACCTGAGCACAGTAGCTCTCCATGTGTGGTCTAAACTGCAGCAACTGCTTTTTTTTAACTAAAACCTCAGCACTATAGCACTGCATGCTACAGTTTAAAAAGAAGATTTCATTTTTTTTAACTAAAACATGAGCACATACCACTCTGTGCAGGCAGAATATGAACTGAAGCAACTGTCTAATACAGTTTAAAAGACATTATGTATTTATTTTTTTAATAAAATAAGTTGAAGGATGGTTAGGGGCAGGGAACAGAAATGGGACCTGAACTGTGGGGTGTGTAAATATAACTATCATTTCTATTTATTTATTTTTTATGTATTATTTTGCACTTGAAGAGCTGAAGGGGTGGGGTGCTGGGTCATAGTACCAGCTACACCTCTGCTGTGATATTCTTATAAATGATTATTAGCTAATTCCACCCAACACCTCCCCGTTATTCATTCAGTATTGTCAGCCTTACAGTACAGCTTACTGGCATGCCATATCTTAACCTGCATATATATATATATATACACACACATATATATATATACAGTACAGCCTACCGGCATGCCATATCTTAACCTGCATATATATATATATATATATATATACACACACACACACATATATATATATACAGTACAGCCTACCGGCATGCCATATCTTAACCTGCATATATATATATATATATATATATACACACACACACACACACACACACACACACACACACACACACACACACACACACACACATATATATATATACAGTACAGCCTACCGGCATGCCATATCTTAACCTGCATATATATATATATATATATATATATATATACACACACACACATATATATATACAGTACAGCCTACCGGCATGCCATATCTTAACCTGCATATATATATATATATATATATATATATATATACACACACACATATATATATATATATATATATATATATATATATATATATATATATACAGTACAGCTTACTGGCATGCCATATCTTAACCTGCATATATTTTACATTATTCATATATATATATATATATATATATATATATATATATATATATATATATATATATATATATATATATATATATATATATATATATATATATATATACACACACACACACACACATATATATATATATATATATATATATATATAAATGTATGTATATCTGTGTGTGTGTGTGTGTGTGTGTGTGTGTGTGTAGTGTATCAATATAGATAGATAAGATTATTATATGCAAGTATCTGTGTGTACTTCTAACTTCCTTTTTATATATGTGTGTGTGTGTGTGTGTGTGTGTGTGTGTGTGTGTGTGTGTGTGTGTGTGTGTGTGTGTGTGTGTGTGTGTGTGTGTGTGTGTGTTTATATACACATGACTGCATATACGTTCAGATTTATTTTATGATTTAATTACTCAGTGCCTGTCAAAAATGTGTTCCATGTTCCTTGAAACCTTGAAGTGGTTAAAACATGTATTAGTAAATGGAAGAATAAATGTTGCTACAGTGAGTTTCAAGATTCATTATGTTTCTGTGATAATCACATTCTTTGCAGCAATGTCTCACACAGAGAAAAAAGCTAATTTTGTAATGCTTGTTTTAAAAAACAAGTAGGAAATAAGGTTAAAAGCACCCTATCTTTTCAGAACAGGCTTTGAGGAATTAGATGCTTTTAAAAGAGCATTAAAAAAGAAAGAGTAGAATTATTTGTTCGAGTTTCTGGGTCTAGAATACTAAATGTTGTCAGTTTAGATATTCTCCATTTAAGTATATTCACTTTATATGTGAATTTCCAACAGCGCTAATATTTCATTATGTGCACTAGCTTTAAGGTTTTAGGGTGTAAATTATATAGAAATGCAGCCATCCATGCAAAAGAGCTAGAAACTGAAATTATTAGGTATAATTCACTTTTCTCCTCTGCTGTGGTGTTTGTGGAGCTGTTATCAAACACATTATTACTGTGCAATGGTTAAAGCTCCAGGAGTTAAATTAAACCATTCTAAAAAAAAGTTTTGTAAGCAAAATACAGCTTATATCTGATGTAAACATTGATTCAAAGAAGCACCACATTATGGAAAGCATTTCCCTGGTGTGTAAGATCAGCATAAGTCAGTTTATGCTTTGCCTGTCTTTTTCACTGTATACAGCATTTCTGTTAATGTAAGAAAGCCGGCAAGTTCATGGTGAGCATTTCTCACTCACAGAAGCCGTGGCAGAAAACTGCTGCTGCAGCATTAAATGCTCCATTTGAAATTCTGTCCCCATAACATCCAGACCTTTACTGTAATTATAAGTATTGTATTTCCATGTATTTAAATCTATGGGGATTACATTCTGTTCCTTCAGAAACTGGTGGTTTTCTAAGGAAGACTCATTTAATCATCTGACTGTCATAGTCAATATGCCTCAATCATTCATCTAATAAAATGTTTGTTTTTTTCTGTTCTGTATGCCCCACCCCCACACAATTTGTCCCTATTAGTTCTACTTAGGCATTCGTTTGTGCCTTTGGCAATACAAGCAAAATCAAATTTCATTGAATGTCAAGCTAATTCATCAATGAACATTTACTTAGACCATATTATGAATTTAATAGCTTATCGTTGCTTTGCTAATCAGAATTTTAATTTGATTAGAACTAGGTTTGGTATGTAAAGAAGGAAAGTTCATTAAAAAAATAAAAATACCACTCACCTTATATTCCTTTCATTCTCAAAAGTATCAAAAGGTGATCCTTAAGTAACCTTATAATATCTGGGCAATACTTTTTTTAATTTTACCTTGCTAACTATTTTTATCCCTTGAGATAGGGTTTCTCTGACAGTAATAAAACGTGGTCCTCATTCACCACATGTACTTAAAATGAATATAAAAAGAAAATTGATCACAATCATTTACATCTTTTCTTCTTACTGCAGCATTTTAATTCTGGCATAGCTAATTATGCTCACCTTAGAATGAGAATGTTCTCAAGTCTGCACACCAGCACATGTGAACATAAACTCCTGCAAGTAAATGCAGATGTGAATTTCTGTATCCCATCGGTTCTCCATGTGTAATTAGAAATAAATGGAATGAAACACGCAAAGCACAACAATGAGAAAATAAAATCATGTAGCATGTGAGCTGCATGTGTTTTTTTTTTTATACTGAGGACTGCTGTGAGGATTGCAATTGTGATGTTCGCAACAACAGTACTAAACACACAAATGTAGTATGTGCACACAAATGCTATTTTTCAATACCCTGGAGTACTTCCCTTACTCTGAAATACAGCTATTTCTGAGATAGTATATAGAAATAACTGGGATGTAGAGACTCACGGTCATCATGTCTTAGGAATATAAAAGGGAAAGTCCCTCTGCAAAAATGAAGTAATGATATTACAGTGAGTTTCATGTTTCACTGTTTCCATGGCACTAACACTTTTTTGAATATTTGAGGGACTTGCATTTATAGCTCTACAGTTCTGATGGGCAGCCGTGCCAAGCAACCCCACTCAGCCAGAAGAAAAACACAACTACTGTACTATCCAACATGAAGCAAATCAGACCTTGAAGGAGAGGTTTCAAATGTATCACTTTTGTAAGGAGCGGTGCACAGGATTCTGCTGTAAATACTTTGGTAATGGATGAAGTCAGATACACATGATGTAGGCAGATCTAGATGAAATGCTGTGATAGAACTATTTTTTTTTTCATCTTGATGTACTAAAAATGCTCCTTAACAAATCACACAACTCAGTCTGTCTAAGTCAGTGGCACAGTATATGTACCAGTAGACCATTTGCTACATGGTCCTGATAAACAGTGTGAGGCCTGTGACAGAAATAACAGCACAAGGACCTTGGTAGACGCAAAGGTCTCAAACTTGTGTAAAACACAAAAAGCAGCTTCCCTGGTACAGTCCATTGAGAAGGATGATACCACTCCAACATGGATGGGGTTGTCTAGGTTAATAGACCATTAACAAGCATGACACCACTTCTTTGTAATGGGAATCACAGCACTGCAATGATAATTTTGTGTTTATGTATGACAGATGTATATGGTACTTGCAAGATATTTGGATTTGGCTTGTACTTCTGGCATTGGCTGTTTTACACATATACATAAACATATGCACTTGCACGCGCACACACACACACACACAAGCACATGCATCTGTGTGTGCATGTGTGTGTGTGTGTGTGTGTGTATGTATGCACATGCCTTCCACGCATACATCCGATGTCTAAGTAATAGCCCATGCAGCGGCATGTCCTGAATAGGTATTGCTACACTTCTAGGGTGTTGACAGATGAGCCCACTGCTGAATTACTGGTATTAGATCTGATCTCTCTACATCATAAATTATGTTATTGGTGTTATAAAATGGTATGATATTTGTTGTAAATGGAATGCAATCAGCCGATTTGTGAGGGGAGTTTAGGCATGCATTGAATATATTTGGACAATCCTGTCAGACAATCAGATTGCAGTTTATGAGATTATTTTTATAAATGGTGTTTGTGTGTGTGTGTGTGTGTGTGTGTGTGTGTGTGTGTGTGTGTGTGTGTGTGTGTGTGTGTGTGTGTGTCTCCGCGTGTTTGTGTGTGTTTGTGTGTGTGTGTGTGTGTGTGTGTGTGTGTGTGTGTATGTGTGTGTTTGTGAGTTTGTGGGTGTGTGTGTGTGTGTGTGTGTGTGTGTGTGTGTGTGTGTGGTTGGGTGTGTGTGTCTCCGCGTGTGTGTCTGTGTGTTTGTGAGTTTGTGGGTATGTGTGTGTGTGGGTGTGTCTGTGTGTGTGTGTGTGTGTGTGTGTGTGTGTGTGTGTGTGTGTGTGAATTGATGCTTTTGAAGTGATGTGTTGGAGACAACTTTTGAGGGTTACTAAATTTGTATCTTTGTGCCAGGTTTGCATAGATGTAAAATAGCATTGAATGATTGGAGTCCTCCTGATGTTTTAGTCATGCAGATGATGATCTAGTTATCAGTGCCTTGAATAATAGCAGAGCTGCTGGAGAATGAAGGTAGATCAGAGAAGAAAGTACTAAATAGCAGGAACTAGGATGCAGCTGTGGGAAATTCCAACCCACCTAGTGAGGCAGTCGTTAGCCTAACCATTTAAGAACTGCTTGTAGGATCGTTTTGTTGTGCTCTTTGCTGCTTGTTTAGTAGCATCCATTAACACTTTATATATTATGCCTATTTGGGTTGCTTTAATATGAATTGGTAATTATTTATCTGAATGTATTTCATTTTAGTAAAGCACAGTCCTGCACACAGATTTCATTAAATTAGCTTGAATCAGTCTCAGAACTGCTTATAGTACATAAGGAAGAGCAGGAGAAAAAATTGGTATATGAATGATGGTTGCAGGTTCAAGTCCATTCTGTTGATCAGGCTTCTATGATTATCTTTCACCGAAAAGTAAAATCGTCAAAGATTCCTTTTAGTTACAGAGCTAATCACCCTGTCTGACTTACAGCACATATCCTGACATAATTCAATCACACTTACACCTGCGCACTCTCCACACATTTTCCAAAGTAAATTCATCTGTATGTTAAGAGAAATCTGTCATCCTAGCTTGCAAAATAATGTGTTCTATTATAACATTTATTAAATGAAATCTATTAAATTATCTTCTCTCAAATATGTATTTCAGCTGGACATGCATTTCAGTTGCGCATGTATTTCAGTTGGTACAACCACTCATAGCATTGATGTGCTGACTCATTGTTTTCTGTCTCTTTTTATGTACACTGTATCTTATGATAAGGATTATTTGACCAGCCCGCCTACCATTTAACAAACATAAAATGAAAAGTAAATAAATAAGATGCCAAAACTATTTACTAAGCTTTGAAACGATGTCAGGGGCATTGCCAGCAGTTTTGGAATTCTCTGGTAACTTTCAAAATGTATTGCCCACTCTATGTTGTGTAGCAAACATTCTTACCCAAAATAGCGCATTCTTTCAACAGCATGCATTTTTATTACTGGGAAAAAATTCTGAATGGCAGGTTTAAAATGACTTGTCACTGTTTTTACATTTATGATTATTTTTTGTTGTAATACTTCCTTTTTTGGCATTGCCATTTTTGTTTAATGAGTCTATGATCATTTTAACTTTTTTTCTGTTATTTTTCTTTGTGTGATACTCTGCCTCCATGTACTCTGTGGAATGCCCTTTGACCTATGATGTCATAGAAGGAAGCCCACTAAGGCTGCCATTTCAGTCTGTGAAAGCAATTCTGAGGGCTGCATTATTTTTCTAGGGATATTTCGTTGGCATAATTTCTGAAGTTTCATTTCTAATCCTAACAAGGATGATCCTTATTTGACTTCTGCAGAAATTTCAGATAACAGGAATGTTGATGCTGATGAAGCTATGTGGTCTCTTTCATATCATAGTGAAAGGCATTTGGAAAATCTTCACAGTTATGGGTTCTGCTAGGATATAATGAATTTCCTTTGATAATGTTACAGAAACACACACAAACACTAGGGCAAGGGAGTGAAATTTGGTGCATTATTTAGATTCTTCAGTATGTAAAGTGAATTTTTTTTCTTAATAAAGTAGAAATGGTAGAGCAGGTATGTATTGCAGTTTGCAAGTGAACAAACGCTATTCTATTGAATTTGAATACATTTGCATTATTGTTATCCTATCATAGCTGAAGGAAAAACAAACAAACAAAAAAAAAGCCTGCCACATTTCAATAACCCCAGCCCTACTCTAGCACTATGTACTTGACATAGCATCATGATGAGGGAAGAGTTTCACAAAAAAATAAGATGTTCTTCATTTCATCATTACTGCAGTGACCTAAGCTGTATGGGTTATTTCTTGCCAAAAATGTAGGGCTGGCCAGCTTTCAAAAGCTTTAGGACAGCTTCTATGGCCCAAAACTGTTATTTAGCTTGAACTGAGCTGAGGAAAAAGTCAGATTAGGGAGCCAAGATTTTAGAGCTTTCCTGACACTGAAGAGAGTGCTCCTTTTGCAGGCTTGATAGTATTGGCGGTCATCTAAAACTATTTCTTGGCTGATAAGTTCCCTTCATGAAAAAAAAATTCCACTTAATTTTTGGAAAATGACTTTTAATTTTATGCACTAAGAGTTCATTTAAGCTGGTAAATAGGTTTTGCTGATGGTCTTGTGCAGTTTTATGTTTCTACTGCATTCATGAGCATTACCTGTTTACTTTTTAAAACAAAGTTCTTAAAAGTTATTTTAAACTAATTTTTTCCTCAGGGAAACTGACTTACTTTTGGGACTGGGGTAAGAGTGTTAAGTACTTTGTACAGTGTGTGTTTTGGAAAAAGACACTTTTTTGATATTTACCTGGCTCACCTAGTGCTGATGCAAAGCTTGTTCAGGAAAGCCGCAACTTGTTTGGCTTTTGCCATCCAAAATATATGAAGTTAGATAGTTTTAAGGGGCAGTTGGTTAGAGCAAACTGTTTGATTAGTGAAGAAGATAAGTTTTTGGAAGAAATTAAGTACATTAAGGAACTTTTTGTACATCAAGAATATCCAGAGAGTGAGTTAGAGGGGATAATTTTGGTTGTTTATGAACAAAGGGCAATTAGATTTGAACCCAGTGTTTACAATGGATTTTTGGTTAGAGAAAAAATGGTTCACTTTGAAAAGGGAAAAAGGCTAGCATTCCCTTTAACTATGGCTACTGATTGTGGGGCAGTGAAAAATATTATTCAAAGCAATTAGAAGATTATTCAAGGAAAGAGAATTAGCTATGGTATTAGGAGATTTTCCTAATTTTGTTTTTAAAAAATCATCCGATTGTTTGAATTGGCCATTGGTAGGGATAGGAATATTTTACAAAGGAATGTAGGGACTTTTGCATGTACCCAATGCCGATTCATTAGTATTATTAGTACTATTCATTTTGAAAATCTTAACTATACATTTTCAGCAAGACATTGTTGCAATTGTTGTACCAACATTGTTTATTTAGCTACTTGCAGTTCCTGTGGTTATGTGTGGAAAAAGTAGAAAGGAATTGAGAATTAGAATTAGGGAGCATAGCAAGGCCATTAAAGATCGAGATTGTAATAATGCTTTGACAAAACACAGTATGGTGTGTATTAATTTTTAGAAATTTCCTTTTTCATATTAGAGGAAGTTGATATAAATAAATTTCCTTTTAGTTGTAAAGGTTTGTAGAGACCAAAGAATTAAAATGGCAAGTTACATTAAGGGCTGATCAGCCCCCAGAACTTAATGAAAATGTTAGTATTAAATGTTTACTTAAATATCAGGTTAAGTTTACACATTTGTTATTATTTTTATTACTATTTTGTGTTAGATGTGTGTATTTTTGTATTTTTTTTAAAGAAATTGGTGTTAGAGGTTTTTAAAGTCGTGATTTTATCTAGTGAAATAATTGTTTTGGATGTTTTGGTGGGTTAAATGTTTATTAGTTCTGATGAATTTCCTTGTTATTAAAAGATTGGAACAAAAGTGCTAATACAAGTCTCCATTTTTTGGTTTCCATTTAGTTTTTTTTTTTTTGGGTGCCAGCTGTTAAACAGCTGTTTTTGGTTATATATATATATATATATATATATATATATATATATATAATACGCCAATATGGTATTAGCACAATGGGAAGAAACATATTTTGAGAGATAATATGTTTGTTGAGCATATATTTTTATATCGAAGGTTTGTGGGTGACCTGATATTAATTTGGATAGGATCTCCTGAATGCTTACAACAGTTTTTAAAATTCATAAATAATGCTACAGATTTCTTAAAATTTACGTATGTAATTTCTAGTCATGAAGTGAATTTTTTAGATGTTACAATAATGAAGGATGTGAACAGATGTTTTAGTACACAGTTATATAACAAACCTTGTCGGAGAAATAATATACAGTGTAGAGACAGCATGCATCCCACACACATACATACATATATATGTGTATATATATATATATATATATATATATATATATATATATATAGATATATATATATAAATATATATGAAAGAATATAATAAAAGGTCAGGGAATGAGAATATCTAGATTAGATAAAGATGAAGAGAGATTTGAGGATGATATAGACGACTTTAGAAATGAGCTATTGCAACGTAAATACAAAGTCGATGAGGTAAATGAAGGGATTAATAAAGTAAGAGTTCTAAGAAAGACTGTAGCTGAGCCGTATATGCTAAATAATACCAGCACACACAATGAGAATGAACATAGAGAAATGAATAAAGCTATACCGATTAAATTGCAATATTCAAGTAATATTAATCAGATACGGCAAATAATATGTAAGAATTGGTTTATACTGCAAACCGATAGTGAAACACAACATACAGTGGGTGAAAATCCCCGGTTTGGGTATAAGAATAAAAAAAAACTAAAAAGGTTACTATGTTATAAGAATAATAAGAAACAAGAAGCTAGAGTGCTGAATGGAAATTTAATACCATGTAGAAATTGTAGTATATGTAGAGTATTAGCTACAGACAATACATTTACTCACCCTATAACCCTCAAAAAGTATGTATTTAAAGCTATAACTAGTTATATTACTAGAGATTTGATTTACCTGGCAATATGTAATGCCTGCAATTCATTCTATGTAGGAATGACAAATAGGTCTTTAAGAGAATGAATTAGGGAACACCTAATAGCAGTAAAGAATAAAGATATAGAAAGAAGTGCTTTAGCTAGACATATAATACAGTGTGATGAAAGCCATGTATTTAGTTTTAGAGTTATTGAGTGCATTGATCTAGGTCCAAGGCTAGGTGATATTAAGAATTTCACGGAACAAAGAGAGTTAGGATGGATAATAGAGCTACAGGCTGATTGCCCACCTGGGCTGAATGACAGAGCTTCTATGAAACCTTATTTAAAAGCTCGCTCTTTAATATGAATTTTTCAAGAAAGTGTGTATGTATTTTTTATTCATTATTTAGTATTTATTATTCATTATTAATGCATTTATAGATGGATGTATTTATTGTCAAGGTTTTAACTTTATTTAATTGATATATCAATTTTATAATTATTCAATTTAAGACTATATAAAGGAAGTGATGTTTGTAGGTTTTATAGTTTGATGAAGCATCCTGTCTGATGTGAAAGTACAATTAAAGTGTGATTTTATACTTTTGCCTTGTTTCTTCACCACATTTTCCTATTTGGACAGAAATATGATATTTCCTACATACTCACATCGACATTACATCTACTGCATTTTCCAGTATCCCTGTCCTTATTACAGTGATAGTAATAGTGTTCAAATTTACTGAAATTCCTGTAAAATTTAATATTTTTTCCCCAAGGATAAATCTGCAAATAATCATTGATTCTTATAATTGGATTTTTCACTAGCTAGAACTTCAAAAAATTGTTGGTGGCAATCCTTTCCTCTGACTCCTCGTGCTGCAAACTCTCTCCTTCTTTTTCCGCTCCATATTTTTTTCTTCTTCTGCAGTCACTTTATTCTTCTCCTAGTTCACTCTCTCCCTCAGTCTGTTTTTGTCCTTCTTGTGTATGTTTCCACTCCTTTTTTATACTTTACTGTTTGGTCTTGATATTCCATCCAGAAGTGCCCCTTCTCTTATACAACTGATATTCAGGCACACACCTTCTTGCTGTATGTCCTTTCTTCTCACACTGGTTACATTGTATCTTGCCACAATCATTAATTAAATGAGATAAATCCCAACAAAGAGACATGATTAAGGCTGGCCAGTATACCTTAATGCCTTCTATGACCAGCCACAAAAATAACACTTGCCACAAATTTTACTGTGCTTTTCACATTTCAAAACAGAGCCCAACCCTCGCCCTTTACTCTGTAAGTTTCTCTCATCGCTAACTTTCACAGTGTTATCATCTGATTCACATAGACCCTGCATGCACTTTTTTTTAATCTTCTTTCAGTCCATTAGCTCTAATCTGCAAAGCAGCATTTGTTTAAACAGTTAAGTTACTACCAAAAAAAACAAATAATTATTCCATAGATAAATGTCTTTCTTTTTCTCACACAGTTCTAGGAATTTATAAGTCCCTCAAATCCCTACATGTATAAATGACCAAATTTCTTGAGCTTTAAATAGTGTAACAGGTACTAAATTTTCAGATACATGATCTCTGTCTGTTGCAGTCTCATTTCTGTTCTTATTCTCACAGTTCGCCTTCTCTTCTTTTTAAAAAGTTTTACTTGCAGTTTGTGGATGCTGTCCTTTTTGACCCTCTGTTACTGCTGAATAAGTCTTACGGAATATATTCCCTGGTAATATAAAGCCAAACTCCTCGGTTTGTTACTGCTTTCCTCTTTTACTTTCTGTCACTGCTGCATAAGTTCAAGCTGCTGTATTCTCTTTTGCCGCATCCTCTGGTTACTCCTACACATTACTGTCCTTCGCATGTCCAAAAACGTTATCTTCTATCTCACCGCATAAATAGTCGAATTGTCACCTGAGTCATACTACTCAATCCTTTTCAACAGAACATCAACTGCAAGTCATCCTTCTGTTATCTGCGCCATTTCAATAGACTTGCTTACTTCATGTTCCATTGAGACGGCTAAACATTGCTCATTTGTATCAGCCACCACACATGCATCTTTATCTGCATTCAGATTCTCCGTATCAAATAACATTTTCTCCAAATTCTCATTTTCTGCCTGAAGACTCAGTAGCCTTTCTTTCCTCCTCCATTCTGCTGCTTCTCTTAGACCCCTACTTTGCTGCTATAAGAGCCCCCCAGCACCATCTAGCAGCTCCAAAGAGAAATGAGTAAGGAGAAGTTTCCTGTTGCCCTGGGCAAACTTCCCCTAGAAGTATAAATACCACCTCAGGTATCCCTTAAAAGAGGCTACTAGCCTAATGATATTAACCTGGTCAATCAATGATGAACAAACAAACAATTGTTCACATCATTTTCTGTATAGAATATTTAGACTTCTCGGAATATATAGCTTTATGAGACATATGCAGACTTCCCTATTAAAGATGGTTTCATCTTGAATAGTATTGCATCAATAGGTGTTGTAACTAAAGAATTAAGGCCGTGTCATTAATGATTTCTTAGAAAGAAATCACTGGAAAGATGAAAATATTTACAATGTATCTACGGAGACTGCTCGGTACTTAGAATTGTGGGATGATTTTACATTTCCTGTATTAATGGCGATTTCATTTTGTTAAGCTAATACTGTATTACAGCAATAAATCTGGCTCCACTGTGATCTTAGTAAGAGTCCAAGTCAATCATTTACCTTTTTCTTACATTTTTGTTTGGGGCGGGTATTAAGACATATTTTTTTGTCAGAATACTTCAGAATTCTTTTATAAATAAAATATATCCATCGGCAATATATGTAAACCATCACTTACCAACTTATACTCTTAAAAATATTACTTTTTAGCATTTACAAAGCTCAATTTGGTTAGTGAGAAATTTCAAATAATTCTCAGTCTGTGATATATAGAACAAAGTGACTGACAAGGAAATGTCAGGATAAGCCAGAGCTGCTGTTCCGTAATTGTAATTACATGACGTTATCTCACCACACACTCTATGCTGACACAGTGACATGAGGGTTTAGTTTGTGAATCAGTACAGACAGTGACAGTCTGGCACTAAGGAATGACAATTTCATTACCCTCTGGTATATATTCTCCTTTGAACACCTGAACACTTGCAGTGAATTCAATGGCATTTTTAGCACAACTACTATTTAAAGTTATTTCCTTTCTGGCTGAAAAGTCTATACTCTGGGAAATGATTATCAAAGCACAAAGGAAGGGGTTTTGATAGTAAGCATAACTTCTTCATAATAATCTGTTAAACATGATATAGCAGTTATGCGCACTACCTGTAAATCTGTTACAAATAATATCACTAGAAAATGTAAAGGTGATTTTCTTCAAAACTCTCATGTACAACTTGGGTGTCCAAGAAATGCTCAAGCTACACTGTATTCTTTGTTAGTCTGAGATAGTCAAAGCCCATTCACTTCATCAATATATGTCTTATGATGGTTTAAATATGTCATTTAACTATTGGTTTGGACATCTGTTCTACACTTGTAGGTTCCACTGTACAAGCTGTCCTTGTGGGTCATTTTAAGCCTAGCCACTTTCATTTTTTTATGCTAAAGTTAACTTATCCCATTTGTCTAGAGATAGCCCTAACCCAGCCCAAGGTCAATTACGTGTCCATGATGAGAATAACTGGAATCGTACCATAGATAATGAGAATAACTGGAATCGTACCATAGATAATGAGAATAACTGGAATCGTACCATAGATAATGAGAATAACTGGAATCGTACCATAGATAATGAGAATAACTGGAATCGTACCATAGATCATGAGCGGTGCATCCATGGGATAAAGCATTTAGGGGGTGCCTCTGTCCATTGATAGTACAGAGGGAAGTCCTGAGTTAAATTTTCTTTTTCCCCATCCATAATCTAGGTTGCACTTGAATGTGGACAGGGATGAACTCTGTTTTATGTGGATGGCGAGTCTGTTCCATAGCAGCAGTACCCTCTGTGAGATGTACCTGTCCCTCTAAAACATTCTGTTGATGAAGCAGAAGAGGTTTAGATCCCTAGACTGTCTGATTGCATTTAGCTGATGCACAGTACATTCATCAGTAATGAGTCAGAGGATTCCTTGTGTGTCAAACACATGTCACCTCTTAGCAGTCTGTAGGATGCTGAGCATAGTGGCAGGGCTTTGAGTCGTACATGTAGGACATGTCGTTTAGGCCTTGTATCCTTTAAGTAAGTTATCTCTGTGGGTGTTCCAGTTGTTGCATGTGTCTGGACAAATGCATGCCAAAGGGGGTGTTAAATTCAATGAGTCACCTAATGAGGGGTGAGAAAAGGGAGACAATATCATCCCTTGAACACTTTGTTTATATGATGTGCACCACAAAAGGGGGTTCTTACAACAATGGATATATGGGGGTCAAAAGTTAGGTCACTGTCCACATAAGTTCCCAAATCTAAACAAATGAGAAAACTCTTAGGGGTGTATTTTCAATGTGGTGGTTCCCCAGGGTAGATGACTTCCCAAAGGATACAATAATGTTTTTTTGGCATTTAGTTTCAGTCCATGATTTTGGCACCATGTATTTATCTGGAATAAACTTTCCTGCAGGACGGATTCAATGACTGCACCTAGCTTGCAGTCATCTGTAAAAGTAGTCAGCCAAAGCCCTTTGGTATTGGCTTTTACTTCAGAAAAACAGATGCCAAACAGGAAATGTCCCAGTAAAAAACTAGGTGCACTCCACTGGCGGCTGGTCTCTTTGCATATTATTATTACTGTCATCATTATTAGTAGCAGTAGCTGATCATTTCTGGTAATTTCATTATGTGAAGAAGTATAAGGCAACCATTTCTGAAAAGCAAACATGTTTTCATTGTAGCTTTTAAAGCCATATCACCAAAATTTGCAGGATGCTGGGAGGATAAAGAAATACCAGAAAACTTACTGCCTCTGAGATACTGCTAGATCAACTTTAACTGTAAATGTCCACTTATTTAGGGAAGATTATAGTTCAGTGTTTGTTCCAACCTTATATATATATATATATATATATATATATATGTGTGTGTGTGTGTATATATATATATATATATATATATATATATATATATATATATATATATGTCTATATATATATCTATAAATATATATATATATATATATATATATATATATATATATATATATATATACATATACGTATATAAAGCTTACCTTATCATGTCTATCAAAGCTAGTTTGCCTCTACTTTCTATCACAAAAGGATAATACCCTGACTGTGAACCAGATGGCCCTTGAACTACTAGCAACCCAAGTACTGGAGGTGCTGATGGGAGAGAGCCAAGAGTGAACACTCAATGACTGGTCATCATTCTGGGGAAGGGTAGCAGTTTAGCATGTTGCAATAGCAGTACCTACTAGGGAGACAGAGAGGGGGAGAGAGAGATGTGCATACATGCAAATTATAGGCCAGGAATCTGTGCACGTAACTTGCCAGTCTGCACCTGAGGAGTTGACTTCAATGAACATGTAGAGAGAAATGCATGCTCACAGTGGAAGGCATAGGCAGACCTAACTTCTCCATGTGACATGTACTGGCCATCAAGGTTGGGGGCTGCTACTGGTAAAAGAGAAATCTTTTCCAGGTGAATGGGTGGTGGTCATGCTAAAACCACATCTTGACCAAGTGGTGTAGAATGAAAGGACATTGTTATGTTGGGGTCTAGATGGCCAATGGACATCAAGACAGAAAAGAAGACTGAAAAAGGAGCATAGAATAATGTTCATACAAGTCAGATACTCTGTTACACGAGCATAGAATAATGTTCATACAAGTCAGATACGCTGTTACACGACTATGGAATAATGTTCATACAAGTCACGTACGCTGTTACACGACTATGGAATAATGTTCATACAAGTCAGATACGCTGTTACACGAGCATAGAATAATGTTCATACAAGTCAGATATGCTGTTACACGACTATGGAATAATGTTCATACAAGTCAGATACGCTGTTAAAGGAGCATAGAATAATGTTCATACAAGTCAGATATACTGTTAAAGGAGCATAGAATAATGTTCATACAAGTCAGATACGCTGTTAAAGGAGCATAGAATAATGTTCATACAAGTCAGATATGCTGTTAAAGGAGCATAGAATAATGTTCATACAAGTCAGATACACTGTTAAAGGAGCATAGAATAATATTCAAACATGTCAGGCACGCTGTTAAAAGAGCATAGAATAATGTTCAAACAAGTCAGATACACTGTTAAAGGAGCATAGAATAATGTTCATATAAGTCAGGTAACGCGATTAAATGAACATAGAATAATGTTCATACAAGTCAGATACCATGGTAAAAGAGCATAGAATAAAGTTCATACAAGTCAGATATGCTGTTAAAAAAGCATGGAATAATGTTTGTACAAGTCAGATACGCTGTTAAAGGAGCATAGAATAATGTTCCTACAAGTCAGATATGCCGTTAAAGGAATATAGAATAATGTTTATTCAAGTCAGATATGCCGTTAAAGGAGCATAGAATAATGTTCATACAAGTCAGATACGCTGTAAATGAGCATAGAATAATGTTCATACAAGTCAGATACGCTGTTAAAGAAGCATAGAATAATGTTCATACAAGTCAGATACGCTGTAAAAAAAGCATAAAATAATGTTTGTACAAGTCAGATACGCTGTTAAAGGAATATAGAATAATGTTAATTCAAGTCAGATATGCCATTAAAGGAGCATAGAATAATGTTCATACAAGTCAGATATGCCGTTAAAAGAATATAGAATAATGTTTATTCAAGTCAGATATGCCGTTAAAGGAGCATAGAATAATGTTCATACAAGTCAGATACGCTGTAAATGAGCATAGAATAATGTTCATACAAGTCAGATACGCTGTTAAAGAAGCATAGAATAATGTTCATACAAGTCAGATATGCTGTAAAAAAAGCATAAAATAATGTTTGTACAAGTCAGATATGCTGTTAAAGGAATATAGAATAATGTTCATTCAAGTCAGATATGCCATTAAAGGAGCATAGAATAATGTTCATACAAGTCAGATGCGCTGTTAAAGAAGCATAGAATAATGTTCATACAAGTCAGATATGCTGTAAAAAAAGCATAAAATAATGTTTGTACAAGTCAGATATGCTGTTAAAGGAATATAGAATAATGTTCATTCAAGTCAGATATGCCATTAAAGGAGCATAGAATAATGTTCATACAAGTCAGTTACGCTGTTAAAGGAGCATAGAATAATGTTCATACAAGTCAGACACACTGTTAAAGGAGCATAGAATAATGTTCATACAAGTCAGATACGCTGTTAAAGGAGCATAGAATAATGTTCATACAAGTCAGATACGCTGTTAAAGGAGCATAGAATAATGTTCATACAAGTCAGATACGCTGTTAAAGTAGCATAGAATAATGTTCATACAAGTCAGATACGCTGTTAAAGGAGCATAGAATAATGTTCATACAAGTTAGATACGCTGTTAAAGTAGCATAGAATAATGTTCATACAAGTCAGATACACTGTTAAATGAGCATAGAATAATGTTCATACAAGTCAGATACGCTGTAAAAAAAGCATAGAATAATTTTTGTACAAGTCAGATACGCTGTTAAAGGAAAATAGAATAATGTTCATTCAAGTCAGATATGCCGTTAAAGGAGCATAGAATAATGTTCATACAAGTCAGATACGCTGTTAAAGGAGCATAGAATAATGTTCATACAAGTCAGATACGCTGTTAAAGAAGCATAGAATAATGTTCATACAAGTCAGATATGCTGTAAAAAAAAGCATAGAATAACATTTGTACAAGTCAGATACGCCGTTAAAGGATTATAGAATAATGTTCATTCTAGTCAGATATGCCGTTAAAGGAGCATAGAATAATGTTCATACAAGTCAGACACTTTGTTAAAGTAGCATATAATAATGTTCATACAAGTCAGATACACTGTTAAAGGAGCATAGAATAATGTTCATACAAGTCAGATACACTGTTAAAGGAGCATAGAATAATGTTCATACAAGTCAGATAAGCTGTTAAAGTAGCATAGAATAATGTTCATACAAGTCAGATACACTGTTAAAGGAGCATAGAATAATGTTCATACAAGTCAGATAAGCTGTAAAAACAGCATAGAATAATGTTTGTACAAGTCAGAAACGCCGTTAAAAGAGCATGGAATAATGTTCTTACAAGTCAGGCACACTGTTAAAGGAGCATAGAATAATGTTCATACAAGTCAGATACGCTGTTAAAGGAGCATAGAATAATGTTCATACAAGTCAGTTACGCTGTTAAAGGAGCATAGAATAATGTTCATACAAGTCAGATACACTGTTAAAGGAGCATAGAATAATGTTCATACAAGTCAGATACGCTGTTAAAGGAGCATAGAATATCTGTATATGTGTGTGTGTATGTGTGTGTGTGTGTATATATATATATATATATATATATATATATATATAAAGCTTACCTTATCATGTCTATCAAAGCTAGTTTGCCTCTACTTTCTATCACAAAAGGATAATACCCTGACTGTGAACCAGATTACCCTTGAACTACTAGCAACCCAAGTACTGGAGGTGCTGATGGGAGAGAGCCGAGAGTGAACACTCAATGACTGGTCATCATTCTGGGGAAGGGTAGCAGTCTAGCATGTTGCAATAGCAGTACCTACTAGGGAGACAGAAAGGGGGGGAGAGAGAGATGTGCATACATGCAAATTATAGGCCAGGAATTTGTGCACGTAACTTGCCAGTCTGCATCTGAGGGGTTGACTTCAATGAACATGTAGAGAAAAATACATGCTCACAGTGGAAGGCATAGGCGGACCTAACTTCTCCATGCAACATGTACTGGCCATCAAGGTTGGGGGCTGCTACTGGTAAAAGAGAAATCTTTTCCAGGTGAATGGGTGGTGGTCATGCTAAAACTACATCTTGACCAAGTGGTGTAGAATGAAAGGACATTGTCATGTTGGGGTCTAGATTGCCAATGGACATCAAGACAGAAAAGAAGACTGAAAAAGGAGCATAGAATAATGTTCATACAAGTCAGATACTCTGTTACACGAGCATAGAATAATGTTCATACAAGTCAGATACGCTGTTACACGACTATGGAATAATGTTCATACAAGTCAGATACGCTGTTACACGAGCATAGAATAATGTTCATACAAGTCAGATACGCTGTTAAAGAAGCATAGAATAATATTCATGCAAGTCAGGCACGCTGTTAAAGGAGCATAGAATAATGTTCATACAAGTCAGATATACACCGTTAAAGGAGCATAGAATAATGTTCATTTAAGTGACATACGCTATGAAATGAACAAGGAATAATGTTCATACAAGTCAGATACGCTGTTAAAAGAGCATAGAATAATGTTCATACAAGTCAGATACGCTGTCAAAGGAGCATAGAATAATGTTCATACAGATATGCTGTTAAAGAAGCATAGAATAATTTTCATACAAGTCAGATACGCTGTTAAAAAAGCATAGAATAATGTTTGTACAAGTCAGATACGCTGTTAAAGGAGCATAGAATAATGTTCATACAAGTCAGACACACTGTTAAAGGAGCATAGAATAATGTTCATACAAGTCAGATACGCTGTTAAAGGAGCATAGAATAATGTTCATACAAGTCAGACACGCTGTTAAATCTGCATAGAATAATTTTCATATAAGTCATATACACTGTTAAAGGAGCATAGACTAATGTTCATACAAGTCAGACACACTGTTAAAGGAGCATATAATGTTCATACAAGTCAGATACACTGTTAAAGGAGCATGTAATAATGTTCAAACAAGTCAGATACACTGTTAAAGGAGCATAGAATAATCTTTGTACAAGTCAGATACGCCATTAAAAGAGCATAGAATAATGTTCATACAAGTCAGATATGCTGTTAAAGGAGCATAGAATAATGTTCATACAAGTCAGACACGCTGTTAAAGGAGCATAGAATAATGTTCATACAAGTCAGATATGCTGTTAAAGGAGCATAGAATAATGTTCATACAAATCAGATACACTGTTAAAGGAGCATAGAATAATATTCAAACATGTCAGGCACGCTGTTAAAAGAGCATAGAATAATGTTCAAACAAGTCAGATACACCGTTAAAGGAGCATAGAATAATGTTCATATAAGTCAGATAATGCTATTAAATGAACATAGAATAATGTTCATACAAGTCAGATACCCTGGTAAAAGAGCATAGAATAAAGTTCATACAAGTCAGATACGCTGTTAAAGAAGCATCGAATAATGTTCATACAAGTCAGATACGTTGTAAAAAAAGCATAGAATAATGTTTGTACAAGTCAGATATGCCGTTAAAGGAATACAGAATAATTTTCATTCAAGTCAGATATGCCGTTAAAGGAGCATAGAATAATGTTCATACAAGTCAGATACGCTGTTAAATTAGCATAGAATAATGTTCATACAAGTCAGATACGCTGTTAAAGAAGCATAGAATAATGTTCATACAAGTCAGATACGCTGTAAAAAAAGCATAAAATAATGTTTATACAAGTCAGATACGCCATTAAAGGAATATAGAATAATGTTCATTCAAGTCAGATATGCCATTAAAGGAGCATAGAATAATGTTCATACAAGTCAGTTACGCTGTTAAAGGAGCATAGAATAATGTTCATACAAGTCAGACACGCTGTTAAAGGAGCATAGAATAATGTTCATACAAGTCAGATATGCTGTTAAAGGAGCATAGAATAATGTTCATACAAGTCAGATACACTGTTAAAGGAGCATAGAATAATGTTCATACAAGTCAGATAAGCTGTAAAAATAGCATAGAATAATGTTCATACAAGTCAGATACACTGTTAAAGGAGCATAGAATAATGTTCATACAAGTCAGATAAGCTGTAAAAAAAAGCATAGAATAATGTTTGTACAAGTCAGATACGCCATTAAAAGAGCATAGAATAATGTTCATACAAGTCAGGCATGCTGTTAAAGGAGCCTAGAATAATGTTCATACAAGTCAGATACACTGTTAAAGGAGCATAGAATAATGTTCATACAAGTCAGTTACACTGTTAAAGGAGCATAGAATAATGTTCATACAAGTCAGATACGCTGTTAAAGGAGCATAGAATAATGTTCATACAAGTTAGATACGCTGTTAAAGTAGCATAGAATAATGTTCATACAAGTCTGATACACTGTTCATACAAGTCAGACACACTGTTAAAGGAGCATAGAATAATGTTCATACATGTCAGATACGCTGTTAAAGGAGCATAGAATAATATTCATACAAGTCATATACGCTGTTAAAGTAGCATAGAATCATGTTCATACAAGTCAGATATGCCATTAAAGGAGTATAGAATAATGTTCATACAAGTCAGATATGCTGTTAAAGGAGCATAGAATAATGTTCATACAAGTCAGACACACTGTTAAAGGAGCATAGAATAATGTTCATATAAGTCAGATACGCTGTTAAAGTAGCATATTATAATGTTCATACAAGTCAGATACGCTGTTAAAGGAGCATAGAATAATGTTCATACAAGTCAGATACGCTGTTAAAGGAGCATAGAATAATGTTCATACAAGTCAGATACGCTGTTAAAGGAGCATAGAATAACATTCATACAAGTCTGATACGCTGTTAAAAAGCATAGAATAATGTTTGTACAAGTCAGATACGCTGCTAAAGGAGCATAGAATAATGTTCATATAAGGCAGATATGCTGTTCACATTTTTTTACAGATGAAATTTTTGGCCTCTACGTCACACTGGTTGTTCATCCCTCTCATTTTATAACTGCAGTATACACTAATTTTGGATTTTATTTATGTTGCCAGTTATATGGCAGTGCTCAGAGTATGTCACTAAGATGTAAGACCAAGTGCTTGATCCAGTGTCTTGGCTTTGTTTCCTTCAGCCTTCTCTTACATACTATGAGCAAGTCATTTAACCAGATCAGTGTTCTGAGGTCACCCTTTAGAAAAGGCATTTACCTAATTAAAAAAAAATTAATGAAACAAAAATACAAGGCTTCCAGGTAATTGTGGCCATTGTATGGGAGTGCACACACTGTGCATATAAACATCTGTGCTAATAATAATGGCTTCCAAGGAGAAATACAGAAGAAGATTAAGCTCACAGTTTTATCTCTTAGTATTATAATGTCTTAAATGTAATGATGGTTTACGTTACCTGTGTCTTTTATATGTCATACCTACTCATGCTTTTGCAGGTTTCTACTAATCACATTGTAAGTTCCATTAACCATACCATATGATCATGGGAAGTGATGACCCAGAGGTTGTGACATTAGGGAGGGTAAGGCAGTGGCCTATGCTGTGTAACAGGAGTGGCTGCTGGAGGTAGAAACATGAATAATTACTTAATGGGTATAGTCTGTAGCATAACGTGAGTGCTCAACTCACTATATTACAATGGTAGCTGCAGGTGTACATGTCTATGCAATGAAGTTAAAAGCCATGCTGTTTGTCACATCCAAAGCCTTTGGGGATTGAGAGATGGCATAGACTATACAGTGAGGGTTGAAAGTTTCACTGCTGACAATCTGAAATTCATCTGAGTGTACAACAATGCAGAATATGTTCTTAAGAAACATCTCATACAGTTCACTCCCCCATGACTCCAGGAGGCAGTCTGTAGTTTTCTGTAAGAAATCCACCTTTTTTCAAACTTCAAACACATGACAGCAAGTAGTAGTATTTCTAAAGAACAATTTAAGTGCCAAAAAGTTCACCATATATTTCTCATGCTGCTGGTCACCACCTGAACTGATGCATTATACTGTGATTCCTTAATGTCCCATGCCTTAGTGCTATTCATATCACAAAGCTGACACCATTTACAATTAGTTACCTACAAATGGGGAAATGGAAGAGCTGTATTGTACCTAAACAATGAGCAAGTAAAAGTCAAAACAGACTGAAAAAAAGACAAAACAGAAGTAACAGAAACATAGTGAACAAAAGCTAAAAAATGTCTCTTGTGGGGGGATGTCCACAACTCCGGCACCAGCCATGTGGCAAGATTCACCCCCCCAGTCCTCCTTTACTTACATAAACAGAGCATCAGACAGATGGATCGAGTCATGCTTGTCCATAAACTGTCCTCACAGACCTACAGAGCTGGTATACAGTGTCAGTCTCATTGTCTAAGCACAGCATTCAATTTGGTGTTGGGAGCAGTCTAGGGTGCACCTCTAAGCCAGAGGATGGTAAGGGGTAGAACTGTATGTCCTGTGTACTGTATAGCCTTTCTGAGTGTTTTGTCTTTCTATTGGGGGTTACATTTGTGGCAACAACACACAACGTGAAGGGTACACACCAGATTTTTCTACCACTCTGCACCAGTTTCTACTTCTACGGTTGTGTGATTCATCGACACCTGTGGCACTTTTGGAATCGTTATTCTTTCTGCATTCAGCTCACAGCTTGCATGGATTTTCTTTAAACATACTTGTACAAACCATCTTCTCAGATCACTAGTTCCAGCTGATACTATAAGCTCAGAGCTGAGTGTTTTGCCACAGAATAAATTATTTTGGAAAATAGACTTATGTGATAATATTTCTGTATGACTAGCATGCAGATTGTCGCTTCATATTAAGATAACCACATTTGCAGTGCATTCATGTCTATGTGAATGCTGTCTGTATTTATACTGTAAAACTATCACTAACTTTTAATGTATATTACTTTATAAAACTGATATAACTTTGTGTTTTATTATTAATCTTTGTGGTCTCAATAATAACATCTTATTACCTGAATTATAACTACCTGTTCTACAATAGTTATTGTTAAGAAACCTGACAGAGAAATATATTGTACATTTGTCTTCAGTGAAAGGTATCCTCATAATGGTACTGATTTTCTATAAAAACCTTTACTCTTTGTAACTGTATCAGAGCTGCTCTCTCTTCCAAAATAACTTTTACTTAATGAGTTGTCATCTGGTTGTTAAAGTGAAAAAAAATATGGACATGGTGACTTAAACATGCCCGCAGTGAGACTTGCTGATGCAGTATAGAGTACTATCTGCAGTGTCCCTCTTTACTGCATGATATTGTAGAGACTTCCTAAAATGTGCTTCTTGTTTTCTTTTGCATTACTCCTGTCATGTTCTAATGACCACCTCCTCAACTTGTTCTGACCCTTGACTTGGTATAATTCTCTTGATAAATTTTCGGAAGCGTTTTATATAATTTTCTTTTGTCCTAAACTGACTGCTCATTTGGATTGTATTTATTCTCAAGTGCTGCCTTATATGACAGTGTGTGTCTACTGTTGTTTCAATCTCGGATATAGACTTTTAACACCACAGTCCTTTGATATATTGTGTCAGTCATTTTTTTCTAAATTACTGCTGCTTAAATACTCATTCTCTTCAGGAAGCACATGTGTAACATTGTAACATTACATTGAGACATCTGATTGTGACAAAAACAAGGGGTCTGCATGCGTCTTTATCCTAAATTAAGAGATGGGAACTGTCACATATATTCGTCCAGCTGTGAGCATTAAAATGCTGAGTAGCAACACTGAGCCTGTCACATGCAATTGCATGTGATGTTTGCAGTGCTGAATGGTTCATTTCCTGAACACTGCTCTCCACAGCAGTTGTATGCTCTGTTCCATCTGTTGATAAACTATCATTTTCACAAGACTGAGCTTCCTAATTAATTCTGAATGTATGTACCAAGAAAAGCATAATACAAACACTGCTTGTTCTGTCAAAATCCTTTAAGACTTGGTAGAATTCATGTAAGCTCAAGTCATTAAAATATTATCTGCATACAAAGCCTCTGCAGTATTTTGTGAATTAAACTGCATATCCCATTGTTGGAAATAAACTACCTAAGGAAAAAAGTAATACAAATGCAACTTTGGTAAAAAATTCTTTCCATTTCCCTTAGCATTGACTTCATCTGCTTTGTTATGCAAAATGTTTTTTTAGAAAATAAACCCTAGACAGTATCAAATGCACCAGACTATCTCCCATTGTCAGAGAAGGAATTTTGAGTGCAGGCTTGTAAAACGTGGTTCTGAACATCATTTTTCAAATTATAATCTACTGAAATCATACATAATTTAAGAAAAGTGTCATGAATTAAAATACACTGCATTGTTAGTGAAATTTTAAAACTGTATGTGGATTTATTCTTTCATGGTACTACTTTATGTAGATTACTTCTCTCCTTGCAGTGCTCTGCCATTAATATAATTTCAGAGAATGCATTGAAAGGGATTTAATTCAGCGCACATGTATATTGCACAGACTTTGTATCAATTCAGTCTCTAAAATCAGGACAGAGAAAGAGCCAACTGAGCTACTTATTAGCTCTGTCTTTCATTGTAGGGGGAGAAGAGTTTAATCACCTGATGTCTGTGGACCTATAACATTACTTGAGGCAAAAAAAAAAGCTGGCGTGTTTGGCATCTGGATGTTGTTGTAGCAGTTGACAATGTGACAGTCATTGAAACACATATGTAAAAATCTTAGTATCACTACCTACTTTTCTGGAAAAGAAGGCCCTTTGTTTTGCTCCTACTGGCTTTATTTGCCATGTAACTCTACACTATACTATTCAACAGTGTACCACTAATGGGTATGGGGAGAGTAGTACATGACATCAGTTGCATAATTCTAATTAATGTGTATCTTAAAATGTAGTCTTCACTTTGATATCGAAAACAAATTGCACTCCTGATATTAAGTAGACACTGACATACATTACTTGTACTTTACATCTGTTGTTAGGTTTTCCAGGAAACAAAGCCATTTCCCTGTAGGTCTGTGTCCTACATATATGTATTTTACTTGTGACAAGTACAAACACACATGTGGATATATTATCTGCCATGTTGTGTGAACACCCAGATAGCATAAATGATAATAAGAACAAATGGGATAATAAAAAAAGTAAATGCCACGGTGGTGCAGTGGTAGCATTGTTGCCTTACAGCAAGGGGTTCTCCCGTTCGATTCTCAGCTAGTGTGTGGGGAGTGCCTTCTATGTGGAGTCAGCATGTCCTCCCCGCAGGTCGAGTGGCATTCCAAAAGACATGCGTAAATGGGCATGCCTTCGTTGAAGGTTGGGCATCGAGCTGGCAACTCAGCACCGTGAAAATCTACTGCCAATCATTAGCGGACCAGAGTTCCGCTGTGGCGACCCCTAACCGGCAAAAGCTGAAAGACAACAACAACACATTTCCAAGTGCACTTAAAAATATCAGTGCTGGTAACCACATATGGATTGTAGAAATATACAATTTTTAGTATGATGTGGGGGCTGAGAAAAAAACTCTTTGCAAATATCAGTAATGGAACCAAAGCTGAGTTCATGAATTTTAACTATGTCAGAGTTTGGAATCGGGTCCAGTCCTATCACTTTAATAAAATACTCTAAACATCTGGAGAAATTAAAAATGGAAAACATGTAAATGCATATGGAAGAAAAACTAAGAAGTACAAAATACTGAAAGAAGCACTCCTAGCTAAAAGGGTGGCAGCCTTACCCTTTGTGTTCCATGTCTTACTCAAAAATGACTTACGTAAGGAACAAGTGAATAAAACAATGGCCTGCAGGCAACTCGATGCCTCACATCAGGAAAGGTAACGGGAGCCAATGTGTGTGTATATATATATATATATATATGTGTGTGTGTGTGTGTGTGTATATATATATATATATATATATATATATATATATATATATATATATATATATATACACATATGTATATATATATATATATATATATATATATATATATATATATATATATATATATATACATACACTGTAAATAAGTGCATTACAGGCAATGAATCCAAGGATTTGAATATACTATAGTTCAAACCACAAATATCTAAAGAATGCAAAATCTCTACTCCCCACTCTACTATGATCTTGCACTGAAACATAGCCAGTCCATTTCAGTCAGCTGATGTTTGATGAACTCTGCTGGCTGTATTTCAGTTCAGAAAGCTACTACTTGGGAGAGTTCAAGGTTACCCATGTATATGTGTATATATATATATATATATATATATATATATATATATATATATATATATATATATGTGTGTGTGTGTGTGTGTGTGTGTGTGTGTGTGTGTGTGTGTGTGTGTGTAGGCAGATAGATATAGGGTGTCTGACTCTGTTGAAATTACATACATTGAAACAATAATACTGCGCTTGCCCTTCCCCCACAAATGCATATACAACCCGTGGCCATGTTAGTACTCGTTTGTTGTTGTACTTACAGGGAATTCCAAATTTGTGCCATTCAGCAGTTTTTGATAACTTTGACATGTTTTATTTATAATTATTGTTTCAGGATATCCAGTTTAAACACAGTGTCAGGAACCCACAGATTAACAATAGCATAATCTGCCTTGATTACATTAGTGCCTTATAGGATACCAGTCAATATCAATAATAAAATTAGGCTCTTAAAATACTATTAAATAAATATGGAAAAATGAGTAAGATTTCTAATACATTATTTCTTCTTCAAGTTGAACATTTAACGGAGAATCTCACCACAAACACACTGGGTGCTTCACAACAAAACCAAAAAAAAATGAAATCACCAGAACGTGCACTGCTCCACGTATCCATTTTCATGGAGCAGTGGAAGTTGTGATTTCAGTTTTTTTGGTTTTAACAGATAATCTCTGACATGCTCCCTGATGTATATGTTCTCCAAAATTAATTAAAAAAATAGTATTTTCAAAAATGAAGGACCAAAATAGTTATGAAATCATAAATCATTATTGCACTGAGAAATGTATTATTCTCTTTTGAATATGTTTTTTAAACAAATATTATCAATATGCCCACCTACCTTCATAGCAGCATTAGCATTGTTGCCTCACAGCAAGAGGTTCTCCCGTTCGATTCTCGGCTTGGGTTGGGAGTGTCTTCTGTGTGGAGTCTGCATGTCCTCCCCACGGTTGAGTGGGCATTTGAAAGACATGCGTTGAATGGGCGTGCCTTCGTTGAAGGTTAGGCGTTGTGCTGGCAACTCGACTCCATAAAAAAAAAAACAACTGCCAATCATTAGTGGACCAGAGTTCTGCTGTGGTGACCCCTAACATGGAAAAGCCAAAAGACAAACAACAACAACAACCTTCATAGCGTCTGATCTCAGCTGTTATATTTCTGTAGACATACATCTTAAATTCGGGTAACTTGTAATATGAGAAAATTATACTTTTTTTTATGCAGGCCATGTATATGCCATGGTTTCCTAGAGTAGTTCTTAGATTATACTTCTTCATATCATACAAATAATCTTTTACACTTTCATTGGTAAGTACTAGGCTAGCTGCCAGCATGGCCAGTTTTAAGCCCAGCCAGTTACCCTTTTGGTGCTTGAATTAACCTATTCCATTTAGTTTTGCCTTGGTCTTACCCATGCCACGGTTGATAATTATGTATTACCCCTACTGAGGATAACTGGGATTATGCCATAGATAATTTGGGGGGACCCATGCATGGAATAAACCATTTAGGAAGTGCCTCTGTCCAGTCGTGGAACATCTGTCAGTTCTGGGGTAAATTTTCTGATTACCCTTTGTAAGATCCAAGATATGCTTAAGTATGGTCAGGGTTGAATTTGTTTGTTTTTTTTTTTTTTTTTTCTGGATGGTGAGTCGGTTCCAGAACAGTGGGATCCTCTGCAAGATATAACTGCCCCTCCAAGTTGTTCTGTTGATGCTGCAAAAGTGATTTGGATCCCTGGACCAAGTATTTCTTTTGCCATTTGACTAGCTGATGTGTAATAAATCCATAAGCATTGGGTCAGAGAATGCCTTAGATGCCAGACAGAGGTCACTACTTAGCAGTCTATAGTAACTCAGCTTTAAGTTGGTCCATATAGGACATATTGTTTAGGCTTTGTATTATTTCAGTAAGTTATCTCTGTGGGTGTTACAGTTATTGTATGCATGACAAAGGGGGATTATACTCAATGATGGCCTAATGAGGAGTGATTAAAGGGAGACAATGACATCCCTAGATCTAGACACAACTCCTTTGTTTATAATCAGTGCAATATACAAAGACTTTCTTACAATATTGGGCACATGTTGGTCAATAGTTATGGCAGTAGTCACATAAGTGCCCAAATCCCAAACAGTTGGATCAGTTCTTAGGGTTGTGCTGTTAATGTGATAGCTCCCTGAGATAGATGACTTCCCAAAGATACAATGATGCATTTTTTAGCATTTAGTTTAAGTCTGTGATTTTGGTACCAGGTATTTATTTTGAACAAATCTCCCTGCAGCATGGCTAAGTCATTCATGGATTCAATGACTGATCCTAGCTTGCAGTCATCTGTAAACACAGTAGTCAATCAGTGCCCTTTGGTATTGTTTTTTACTTCAAAGAATGCCAAACAGGAGAGGTCCCAGTAGGGGGACTGGGGGACTCCATTATTGACTGGTCTTTTTGTAGAGGTAGAATCTCGTATTTTTATGTCCTGGGTCCTAATTGTGAGGCACTAGGCAATCCAGTGATTGACATATCTTAAATGGTTATGTAATGGTGGTTCATTTTCCATGCTTACAAAGCTGCACATTGACACATAATTAAATAAATGATGCATTTGAATAAACATGAAATGTTTGTACAAATATTATCGACATACCCATTATATGGCCAGATAAACGTGATACCTTAATGTTATATATTTATTAACTATTCCTTCCTGTTAGTATTGCTGTGTTTACTTACCATGTTATAGTTACTTCATTCTCTGAAGTACTTCTTCCTATATGGGTGCCATGGTACCCTCCCTTCCACTGTGTTAACAACTTCTGTTTGTATCGCGGCCTATCCTATTTTATCTTAATCTCCTCTATTATACGGTGTATTGTGTTCAGTAATAAATCATAACTGACCTGTATCAGTATGTGTATTGTCACTATTACCCTTGCTATCCATTGGAAGCTTTATGTATGTTTCTGTCACTCTGATATTTACTCAGCTTCCTGATTCCAGTTAATTCACTATCAAATTCATCTGATATAGTATGTATTCAAAATATGTTTTTTTCATACTTTGAAAATGCCACCAAAAGTTACAAAGAATTGAAAAGTTCTTATATATCTGGCAAATATATGATTGGTAAAATTCAACTATATAAGCAATATGTGTAGTTAGATATCATTAAGCAGACATGAAATAAGTACATGCCGATGCTAAATTTTGCTGACGTTAACTTTTGGAGAGTAGTCCATCCTATTTTTATTCGTCTATCTCCATCCTTTTTAACTTTCATTACTTACACGTTTAGTCTGTTGCATAACTCAATTAAGTTCTTAAGAGAAAAAATACATAATCCATATGTAAGAGAAGAACAATAAGGTAGTGAACGGCTAGAGAAGTAAAAGTAGGGTAATATAAATTTTGGACCAGGTACTTAACCTGTATTTCTCTGTGTATAGGAATGAATGTTCAAATTTGTACTGGCAAAATATGTTAAAATAATGAGAAAGTGGAACGTCACTTCTGAAAGCTGTATGACAAACACAAGGAATCTTAAAAGGGAAAAGAAAATGGGGTTCAATAAAGGAAGTGAGGGGGGGTCATGGAGTTCAATAAA
>NC_056746.1:1317239723-1317244723 GCF_019279795.1 Protopterus annectens | reverse complement strand
AGTTTCAGGATTAGCACAGACATAGACCCACTTTAGATAATTCAAAGCAATAATCCTATGCAAACCCAAGCTGCAGTGATCAACATTTGTACATTCAATAACCTCAGCACTTGACAACGCATGTGTGTCTGTGTGTGTGTGCGTGTTCTTTTGTATGTGTGTCTGTGTATGTGTTTAGATGAAAAATAAACGTATGCGTGGGTGTGTGCATGTGTTCTTTTGTATGTGTGTCTGTGTATGTGTTTGTGTGTGTAGGTGTTCACATGTGTGTGTGTGCACGTGTATGTGTATGGCATGTTCCTGTAAGATTTAGAATTTCATACTTTGGTATTTAAAATTAGTTTTGAGATTGAATAATTGCAGCTGATGTTATGTTCAATAATAATCATAAATGATCTGTATTAGTAAAGTAAAAAGTTTTCCATGCAAAAGCTCAGAAATGGAGAAGCTGGAGCTATTATAGACTATTATGTCTATTTTTTCTCTATTAGGCATGTGCATTATACCTGATATGTGGCATTAGACTTATTTTTTACAGCATGGTATATATTTGATTATGTCAATGATACAAGTCTAATGGTCTCAAAACTAGTGACGTGGAAAAGCTGAAACAGTAGGGGCAGATATACATGTGGTAAACAAGTAAATAAAAAAATCATAATGAATCTATGTGTAGGTTCACAGTTTCATAGGCAGTTAGTAGGCATGCAGTTCAGAGACCTTGTAGGAGCCTTGCTCAATGTCCCAATATTTCTAGATCATTGTCTGGTAAAGTGACATGCTAAGAGTAACCCAGAAGGCATGATGAAAGTCACACAGTAGGCAAATGAAAGTTGAGGGACTCAAATCCTAGACAACTGGAAGCAGCTTGTTAACAGCTCGTAACATTAAACTTGTGAAGTAACTGCCAGTCTACATATTTAGCTAATAAATGAACGGAATGAGTTAAGTGGAGTAGCACTCAGAATTGCTCCTCATGTCGAACATGGCTTTTTTTTGTGAGTGATCTATATGAACTCTTTTGGTCCCTGTGGAATTTTTTTTGCCAGTTTCCTCCTACACCCCAGTACATGTTGGTGTGTGAGCCTGTACTCTAACCTCTCAGTAGGTATGCATGTAATGTTTGCTTATGAGTCTGTGTTTTCCTATAATAGGCTGTCCTCCTCTCCATGACTAACATAATCTCTCTGTCACTCTCTGCATTAATTCCAGTGATTACTGGAATAGGTGACACCTCCTCATAACCCCAAAAAAGGTAAAGCAAGCCAAGGAGCAAGTGAACAAACAGCTTGAACAGAAACTGTAAGAATGCTGTACATTTATTAAACCGAGAACTAAAAGAATGTGCCTATACACAAACACACACACACAGATGCTCACACACACACACACACACACACAGATATATATATATATATATATATATATATATATAAAATATGTGTTTTGTTAACATCTAAATACCAACAAAATACATTAAGAATGCAGATGTCAACCTGCTAGTACACATGCATTGACAAACAACACTGGCACATGCAAAACTGAAAGAAAAACATTTTTAAAAAAGGGCAAGCCCCATTGCACACCTCATACCCCAATGTAAATTGAATGTACTTAATCCAACATCGCAAAGAATTGGGGAAAGGGAATTTTCTGAAACCCCAAGAAATGTGCAGTCTCATACACCTGCTGACCATCTGTTTAGCTGACCAAAAGCACTCAACTAAGCAGATGTCGATCGAAACATCGCCAACCAAAGCATCCGAAACATATAGTATGGCTCATCTGCACAAAGCCAAATATCGGAAATGTTCAATGTTTGTTTAGCCACTAGATAATACTGAAATGTAACGATTTTAAAACGTGCCAGCATCTGCCTCAGTGAATTTGCTGGGCAACTGGGAATAGGAATTTGCATTTTCCCCATTGTAGTGCAATCTGATGTTAGTATGTATAAGTAACAGGGATTATGGGGATGCAGAGGACAAGCATGAAAGTTGATTTATTATTTTTTGTTGCTTTTTCATTTTTGTGAGTGTCGTTCTTTTGTGCTCAATATTTTTATGTTTGAATGTATGGTTGCTCTACCTTTTGTAGGTGATCCATACACACACACACACACACACACACACACACACACACACACACACACACACACACACACACACACACACACAATATATATATACATACATATATATAGAGAGAGAGAAAGATGTTTATGGGTGCATCTAATTGCAAAACATCTAAAACGTTCATCTAAAACACATTTAGTGGAATCACATTACATATAAAGTTTTATATGCAACAAATACTAGTACAGAATTTATTTTTTGTGGTAGGGCAAGCCCTGCTTACTTCCCCACACTCCCATTAATTAAATACACTAACTCTATGGTTGCACAACTCTGTATAAAACAGAACACACCACCCACATAGTGACTCACAGCTGAAGAACAATGAACTGGATGGGTGTTAGCAAGCTACAAACTGTGCCCTAGACTAACTGGCCTTGAAATTCGTACCAACCTCAACCACACCAGCATTACTTCTTTGTAACTTACTACACATTTCTATCAAATTGGATTAGACTGAACACATTTCAGATAATGTTTTTAGATTAAATGAGTCTTAGATGCAACATAATGTAACCACATATAATTCTCTCCAAACTATAGCAAACATCCAAAAGGGTAAAGACTAACAGTGACCTTTTTAGATGAAACCTAAAAGATTGAAAAACAAGCTATTTAAATATATATATATATATATATATATATATATATATATATATATATATATATATATATATATATATATATATATATATATATATATATATATATATATATATATAAATATGTGTGTGTTTTCTCCCGAATGGAGCAAGACCCCATGCTATGTATAACAACTCCAAGATCACTCAGAAGTGGACATAAGAGCATATTCTCAAACTTTACTGTACCACAATCTTACATGTAAACCAGCCAACTGGGAAAAGCAAGGCTTGCTGTTCTGAGCATTTACTCTTACAGACTACAACTATATATATATATATATATATATATATATATATATATATATATATATATATATATATATATAAAAACACAGACATACACACACACACACACACAAACACACAGATAGATAGATAAGGATATATCATTATGTTACCTATGTTTGAAGGATTATTTGATTGACCATTCAAAATCCATGTCACATACATTATGGCCCATTCCATCCAAATGCCAGAATGGGATTGGATTTAAATGGGCCCTTCATAGGGTCCTATTTTATGGCCTTTGTCCCCCCCCTCCCCCATTTTGTCAAGCTTTGTCCAGGAGGAAAAACAGGCTTTAAAACAGTTAGAAGAGAATGAAGAATTAACTGTTGGACCCGCAGATAAAGGGGGAGGGGTTGTCTTGATGGACACTGTGAGATATAAGGAAGATGTAAGAACTCTCCTGCAAGATGCTACCTCGTATAAAGAGATTAGTGAGCCTGAGTTAGAAAGGATTAAAATGAGAGTGAGCCTGTACCTGGAGGAAATGAAGGAGCAGAATCAGATTACACTGGAACTACGTAGCTACTTGCAGGTGGAATATCCACTACTGCCGATGTTCAAATGCCTTCTGAAGATGCATAAAGACCTGCAGAAACCTCCAATGAGGCCAATTGTGGCTGGAGCTGGATGGATTACAGAGCCTACGTCCATCTATATGGAATACCACATCCAGAAAATCTTAGAGAAGACTCCAGCTGTATTAAAAGATACAAAGTCGTTTCTTGGAAAATTAAGTGAATATAATAATACAAAGAGAAATGGAGAAAAACATCTTATGGCTACTATGGAGATCAAAAATCTGTTCACTAGTATCCTTAACAGCGATGGCATTACAGCATTAAGGGATTTTTTACTGAATGAAGGCACATATGGTGAAAGGCAGGTTACAGTGTTGTGTAGTCTGATGGAAATGATCTTAAATAACAATGTCTTCATGTTTGATGGAAAATTTTATATACAGTTCTGTGGTGTAGCTATGGGTACGCCATGCGCCAATAGCTATGCAAATATAGTATTGGCGCAATGGGAAAGTAAAGTGGTTCACAGGACAACCCTTGGAAGAATTATTTGATGGTCTATCAAAGATTTGTAGATGATATCTATGTTATGTGGGAAGGAGAAGCTATGGAATTGACAAATGTTCATGCATATTTAGAAGACAGCACAAGCTTCCTTAGATTTACTATGGGTATAGCAATATGTAAATGGATTTTTTTGGATATGCATATTTCACAAAATGAAGAAGCCATTATAGCAACCAGCCTTTACAGAAAAGAATGTTGGAAGAACAACATCTTACCAAGAAATAGTATGCATCCAAGGTATACTCATAAAAATATAGTTAGAGGGCAGTTCTAAGAACTTCAAGGATACATTCAAATGATGCCACTATTGGTCTGGCTATGAATGATCTGTCTGAACATCTGAAGGTGAGAGGCTATAAAGAGAAGGAGGTGTCTGAAGTGAAACAACAAGTAATTATGGAGAGACATGGCAAAGGGAAACCATTCCTAAAAGGAGGATATGAGAACATCTACGATGGCAAGAATGAACAAAAAGAATTGAGGATGATGCACAGACAACAGATACTCAGGGAGTCTGTGAGATTGTTAAGAAAAATTGGAAATATTAATGTCAAATGAGGAATGCAAAGGATTGGTAGCAGAAGAACCTAGATTTGGTTTCAAGAATGCAAATAATTTAAAAACAATATTATGTAAAGATAACTGCTTGGAATCATATGTCACATCAAAAAGAATTGGAACTTTTCCTTGTAGAAGATGCACAATGTGCAAATTTATATGTACTGATAGTTGCTTTGAACATTCAACTACTAAGAAGAAATATACTACTAATTTTTGTGCTGACTGTACAACCAAGAACATTGTGTATTTGGCTACATGTTCTGCATGCAGCAATTTCTATGTTGGAA
>NC_056746.1:1317192223-1317234723 GCF_019279795.1 Protopterus annectens | reverse complement strand
GTTTGTGCAATATAAAATATATCCACACACTTTTATTCCTTTGTTTTAATTATGCTGGCAGATATAAAACTGATTTCATTTCTCCTCTGTGAAGTCTCTTATTAGTGCTGTCAGTTGGTCTTACGATACCGCCTGTCTAATGACATTTTTTTTTGCATCTTGTGAGTTTCCTCATGGATTACTAGTCTCTGAGGAGGCCTTATCAATTACTTGTATCAAAGCATGATTAAACTCATATATATAGTTTCACAGTTCTTTTCAGTTTAAGTTAATATCATGACATTCATGATACAGGCACAGTTGTTCACATTTTAGCTTACAGATTGCTACAACTCAAGAGTTTCTTTTCTTCAGTACACAGTTAGTTACAGCAGTCATGTGGATAAAAATCTTATTTATTAAGACTGTCTCCCTTTCATAAATGCATTTACATACAGCCTGTTTTTATTATTATACACATTGATCCTGCCCATCTACTGTAAGAGTAGTATGCCTTTTTTTTTTTTTTTTTAAAGTGGAAGAGGTCTGATTTCCTATTCCAGACTTACCAATCACCTGCTTAAATACTCACGTTGTCTTTTGTTTTCATCATAACAACTATTGCTGAACCACCTTAGCATACGTTGCTTAGGTATTCTGATATGCCTGCTTACAATTAGCTAATGATGAAACCTATGCAAACATTGTATTATACGACAGCCACACCATGTTAGAAAATCTATGCTACCATCCAAGGCCTCAGTTATCAACTAAAAATGTATAGTAATTTTCCATCCATAGTTTTTTTTTCTCAAGTACCAACAAAACAGTATGGATCTCTAAGCTCAATCCACATCTGCAAAGCCAATGAACATCTTGGAGGATCTAGGCACACATTCTGAGCCACTGTTTCCAGATCCTTTCAGCAGCTTGAGGTCAGTAAAGCAGATCCTTCGATGAATCTTTAGCACTGTTGTCTTTATCCAACCTTTTATTTTTTTATTTCTTGTAAGTAGTAAACTATTAGCCTTCTAGTAACTATTATTTATCTGTTTGTGTATTTATTTATTTAGTTATTTATTTATTTATTAGTAATGTGATAATGAACTGCTTGGAATCAGATTCAACACTGCTTTTTGATTATTTAATTAGGGTGAATGCTTAGCCTGCTACATCACACATCCTCAGGATGTACTCTTACCCGATCAACTTGTATAGCATTAGCATAACAAAAGCGCAGTATATATATATATATATATATATATATATATATATATATATATATATATATATATATATATATATATATACCTGGGGAGGCAGAGCCTGAATGGCTAACTGAAAGCAGCAGTATTTTAGAGCTCCATATAACTAGTTAAATAAGACAGGAAAAAATATTCTTTTTTTTTTCTTCAAAGTATAAAATCTTATAGATATAGGAATAAGTTACATATAGAAACTTTGGTGAAGTTTTACAAATAACTTCCTGTCAAAAAGCTTGGAGATATATTCACTTGTTAAAATGAGCAACTCAAAGAATTCCCATCGGGATGCTGCCTTAAAGAAGGAACTACAACAGATGGCATCTACCCTGCAGGAGTTGTCTTTGAAGATGGATGAGTTTAAAGAGAACCTGGAAAATCTTAAAACAAGCAGTCAAAAACAGGCTAACACCCTCAAGGAAATGCTACAACACCAGACAAGGATAACAGGAATAGAGGTTTCTCTAAATGACTTAGAAAGGAGACTTAAGGAAGTGGAAACAGAAGGAACTGCTTCTTAAACAAAACACTTGGTTGGTTAATAAAGTAGATGACTTGGAAAATAGGGAGAGGAGAAATAACATCAGGATTTTCGGATTACCTGAAAACACAGAAGGCGAGGACATTATTTCCTTTTTATCAAGCTGGATCCCTGACTTTTTAAATTTAAAAGAAGGACTTTCCTTTGGCATTGAAAGGGCACACAGTCTTGGGAAACCTTCCACTAACTCAAACTCTCCTCCTAGGTCAATAATTATCAAATTTCTTTCATACTTGGATAAGGAACTGATTTTAGGATCTGCTTGGAGGAAGGCACCTCTAAAATATAAACAGAGCCTGATAAGATTTGATAATGACTATTCATTTAGAATAATGTAACAAAGGAAAAAAGTGTGGCCAATGATAAAGTTTCTGAAACAAAATAACATCAAGGCACAACTTGCATATCCAGCTAAGACAAGAATACTGTATGACAACGAGATGAAGACTTTTATTGACTTAGAGGAAGCCTCTTCATTTATTAAAACTAATAATGTGATTACTTTACCAGAAGATATGGATTGGATGCCACCTTCTCTCAAGAGAACAAAAGAAACACATGTCTGTACAGGCATCAAAAAGAAGAAGCAAAAGACTGATACTGTTACAGCCAAATCTCTCAAAGCATCTAATATGATATGAATTGTTTTAACATTACTTTAAAGGACCAATTTTACTGCTTGGAATTTTAAAACAAAGGTAACTAACTACTGGATTCTTTATCTATATTTCTTGAAAATGGATGACACATGAGAGTTTTCACATTACCTCAGGTATGTGAAACAGGGTACTTTTCTTTCTCAGAAGGTGGGTTATACAGCACATAAAATATTTATACTGTAAATCAACATGCATAGTATATGTGTATTTTCTCTTAATTTTCTCTTTTCTTTCTCTCTTCTCTCATTATTTGTTTTAACTGCATCTTGTCTCCCTTTCTAAATTCTCTCCTATTTACTATACTAATATAGTCTGTATATATTTCATAACTCACTGTCTATACATAGATAAATAATAGTCTAAAATAATCTAGTTTTAAGGTAGACTAATTGGAATAGTGAACTTAATTGTTATTACAATATTTATTAGATTTATGATGGTCACTGTTATGCTTATTGGGATTGGGGACATGTTCGTGATTAACTCTGAAATGTTCCATTCATGTACATATGTCCTTTGAATTATTTCCTTTTAGTATTCACAAATATATTAAAATAAAAGGAGGGAAAATGTACTGTCGGTTAAGAAAAGTGAAGCTTTCTTCACATTCTGTTTGCATTGCCATAGCAATAGTAAACAATTGCTGCAGTTTCTAAGGACACTGTGACTCTGCGAAGTGCATTTAGCCTTACAGATGACAAATAATAAGAAAAAGTAATTTAGTTTAGTTAATAAAATGAAAAACAACCTATCATCTTCTTTCGGCTGTTCCCGTTAGGGGTCATCACAGCAGATCATCTGTTTCATTTCTTCCTGTCCTCTGCATCTTGCTCTTTCACACCAAACAACTGCATGTCCTCTCTCACCACATCCATAAACCTTATCTTAGGCCTTCCTCTTTTCCTCTTACCTGGCAGCTCCATCCTTAGCATCCTTTTCCCAATATACCCAGCATCCCTCCTCAGCACATGTCCAAACCAACGCAATCTCGCCTCTCTTGCTTTGTCTCCAAACTGTCCAACCTGAGCTGACCTTCTAATATACTGATTCCTAATCCTGTCCATCCTAGTCACACCCAGTGCAAATCTTAACATCTTTAACTCTGCCACATCCAGCTCTGACTCCTGCCTTTTTTTCAATGCCATCATCTCCAACCCATATAATATAGCTGGTCTCACTACCCTCTTGTAGGCCTTCCCTTTCACTCTTACTGGCACCCGTTTGTCACAAATCATTCCTGACACTCTTCTCCACCCATTCCACCCTGCCTGTACTCTCTTCTTCACCTCTCTTCCACACTCAACATTACTCTGAACTGTTGATCCCAAGTACTTAAACTCATCCACCTTTACCAACTCTACTCCCTGCATCCTCACCATTCCTCTACCCTCCCTCTCATTTACACACATATATTCTGTTTTAGCCCTGCTGACCTTCATTCCTCTCCTCTCTAAAGCTTATCTCCACCTCTCCAGGATCTCCTCAACCTGGTCCCTACTCTCATTACAGATCACAATGTCATCTTCAAACATCATAGTCCACGGGGCCTCCTGTCTGATCTCATCTGTTAACCTGTCCATCACCACTACAAATAAGAAAGGGCTCAGAGCTGATCCTTGATGTAATCCCACATCCACCTTAAACGTATCTGTCACTCCCATCGCAGTCCTCACCAATGTCACACTACCCTCATACATATCCTGTACCACTCTTACATACCTCTCTGCCACTCCCAACTTCCTCATACAATACTACAACTCCTCTCTAAGCACCCTGTCATATGCTTTCTCTAAGTCCACAAAGACACAATGCAACTCCTTCTGACCTTCTCTGTATTTCTCCAACAACACTCTCAGAGCAAACATTGCATCTGTAGTGCTCTTTCCTGGCATGAAACCATACTGCTGATCTATAGTAATCACATCCCTTCTTAACCTAGCTTCCATTACTCTTTCCCATAACTTCAAGCTGTGACTGATCAATTTTATACCTCTGTAGTTACTGTAGCTCTGCACATCACCCTTATTCTTAAAGATAGGTACCCAAACACTTTTTCTCCACTCCTCATGCATCCTCTAACTTTCCAAAATTTCATTAAACAATCAGGTTAAAAATTCCACTGCCATTTCTCCTAAGCACATCCATGCTTCCACTGGTATGTCATATGGGCCAACAGCCTTTCCATTCTTCATCCTCTTCATAGCTGTCCTTACTTCCTCCTTGCTAATCTGTTTTAATTCCTGATTCACTATCCCCACATCATCCAACCTTCTCTCTCTCTCTCATTCTCTTCATTCATCAGTCCCTCAAAGTACTCTTTCCATCTACTCAACACACTCTCCTGGCTTGTGAGTACGTTTTCCTCACTATCCGTTATCACCCTTACCTGCTGCACATCTTTACCAGCTCTGTCCCTCTGTCTAGCCAATCGGTACAGTTAATTTTCTCCCTCTTTAGTGTCCAATCTGTCATACAACTCTCCATATGCCTTATCCTTAGCCTTAGCCTTCGCCACCTCTCTCTTTGCCATGCACCTCATCTCCTTATACTCATGTCTACTTTCTTCATCTCTTTGGCAATCCCATTTCTTCTTCACCAGCCTCTGTATACTCTCCTCTACTTCCTCATTCCACCATCAGGTCTCCTTGTCCTCCTTCCTCTGTCCAGATGTCACACCAAGCACCTTTCTAGCAGTCTCCCTTACTAGCTCTGCTGTAGTTACCCAGCTATTCGGTAACTCTTCACTGCCTCCCAGTGTCTGTCTTAACTCTTCTCTGAACTCCACCTCACAATCACCCTTTTTTTAACTTCCACCATTTAATCCTTGGCACTGCTTTCACACTGCTCCTCGTCTTCTTGATCACCAACGTCATCCTACAGACCACCATTCTATGCTGCTTAACTACACTTTCCCCTGTCACCAATTTACAGTCTCCAATCTCCTTCAGACTGGCCCTCCTACACAGGATATAATCTACCTGTGTGCATCTTCCTCCACTCTTGTACATCACCCTATGCTCCTCCATCTTCTTAAAATACGTATTCACCACAACCATGTCCATCCTTCTTGCAAAATCCACAATCATCTGACCTTCTGCATTCCTCTCCTTAACACCATACCTACCCATCACTTCCTCATCCCCTCTGTTCACTTCACCAACATGCCCATTGAAGTTTGCTCCAATCACTAGTCTCTCACCCTTTGGTACACTCACCACCAGATCATCCAACTCACTCCAAAATTTTTCTTTCTCATCCATCTAACACCCAACTTGTGGAGCATATGCACTAGCAACATTCATCATTACATCATCATTTTCAAGCTTCATAAACATCACTCTATCAGACACTCTCTTCACCTTGAAAAAACACTCTTGGCATACTGTTCCTTTAGGATAACCCCTACCCCATTTCTCCTGCCATCCACACCATAATAGCACAATTTGAATCCACCTCCTATACACCTGGCCTTACTTCCCTTCCATCTGGTCTCTTGCACGCACAATATATCAACCTTCCTTCTCTCCATCATATCAGCTAGCTCTCTTCCTGTACCAGTCATACTGCCAACATTCAAAGTTCTTACCCTCACTACTACACTCCTAAACTTCCTCCTCTCTTCCTGCCTTCGGACATGCCTTTCCCCTCCTCTTCTCCTTCAGCCAACAGTTGCCCAATTTCCACCAGCACCCTGTTGGCTAACAGTACTGGTGGTGGTTGTTGTTAACCCTGGCCACGACCGATCCGGTATGGAAATATGAAATGTAGTCCGCATAAGTAATTTGGCAGAGGTTTCACCTAAACAAGGTAAAATCAATACATAATAGGATTATTTGTAAATATTTTATGATTTATCCTCACAGGATTAGATTTTCCTGGAAACGCAACTGAAATGTTCCCAAACTACATGTGCACTGAAATGTAGCTGCTTGATTAAAAAGTATTACTCACTTTAACATGCTGATTTCACAAGCTGGCTGCACTGTAAAAGTTACTTGAAATTTGCAGTCTCTGGAGCATATGAAAAGATACATATTACGTTTTGCAACATGTTATCTTTGCAGTTACCTCACACTGTACAAACTCACTTGGTAACTGATAGCTATTCATTTAAATATCAGTTTAAATATTAAATGTGCCCTTGAAATGCTTTTGACATTTTGACAAAATATAATCTAAACTGTAAAATGAATGATTTGAAAGAAGTGAAGTAATGCATAGATTTCAAAGACAGTTCTTAACACTACAGTAAAAGTAAAAATATATATTCACAAGAAAGTATTGAAATGTTTTAGTCTTCCAGTTAAAATAGCTTACTGTCAACATTTTGCGATATCAGAAAGTTTGAAGAGCTAGGACATTACTATTCTTTGTCTTTATAATGATTATTAGACAGATGTTAGACTCTGCTTAGTTTAATGAATTGTGACATATGTTTATGAGGAAAAGTGGACTAAATTACTCACATTGGACTACACATTCCTGGAAATTCATCTGAAATGTCCCCAAATTACTTGTGAACTTAAATGAAACTGTCTGATTAATAAGCATAACTTACTTTAACAACCTGAATCCATAAGCTGTCTGCTCTATGTGTTGTTTGTCTTTTGTCTTTTCCTGGTTAGGGGTTGCCAAAGCAGAGCTCTGATCTGCTAATGACTGGCAGTAGATTTTCACGAACACTGAGGTGCCAGCTCGACATTCAACCTTCAACGAAGGCATGCCCATTTGCGCATATCTTTTGAATACCCACCCAACTGCGAGGAGGACATGCAGACTCCACACATAAGGCACTCCCTGCACTCCAGCTGAGAATCGAATGGGAGAACCTCTTGCTGTGAGGCAACAACACTACCGCTGCACCACCGTGGATAAGCTATCTGTTCTATGTATGTTACATTATATATGACCTTCTCTAGAGCACACGGAAAAATACATATTATTTTTGAAACATGCTATATTTGCACTAACCATACATTATAAACTAACTCAATTGGCAACTGACAAGTAATTTATTTGAAACATCAGTCTAAATATTAATTGTGCCCTTGAAATATTGTTGCCGTTTTGACAAAACAGAACTTGAATTGAAAAAGGAATGATTTGAAAAAGTGAAGTATTGTAGAGATTTCAAAGACAGCTATTGACACTAGAATATAAGTAGAAATGTATAGATGCAAGGAAAAATTGAAATGCTTTATACTTTTAGTTAAATTAGCTTATTTCTAACTTTTTGGTTTATCAAAAAATTTAAAGAGCTAAGAAATTATTTCTAATTTGTCTTTATAATGTTTACTAAAGTGATGTTAGTCACTGACTTGTTTAATGGACTGCGAGTCATGTACAAGACGGACTACTAAATATTATTTCTGTTTACCTATGTTTGCTGAATTTCTTTTATTAGTACTGATTTAAAACAAGGGAAAGAAAGGGAAGGAAATCTTTGTTTTTTGTCAAGGGAGGAGAGACTTAAGAGTATTCTAACTGTCCCGAGAACTCTCTAAGATGCTCTAAATACTATTTGATTAATACTTACCTAAGATAAGTCTTGATTACCATATACGTACCTTCACATTCATTCTAGACCTGATGTGATTACTCATTCTGGAAGCAGGAGGTGCCCTATGCAGGGTGGGAATTGTCAGGGTGATCATAATTCATTCTTAGACTCTGCTTTGTAAATCTATAAATATTTAAAAGCGCTGCACACTAGAATATAGGGCACCTCTACTCAGAGTCAGGATACCACTGATAAGCCATGTCTTTTCATAAGTGTAAGTTGAAGTTGGTGAGCTGAAGAGTGGGAAAGTAAAGGAAGACAGTACACCTACAGTAAATTCATATTTCATTGGTAATCACTCATTGTCTCCGGTAGAGTCCTTTTAGTCAAATTATTTTAGTAATAATCTATTTGTTGTTGGCTTATTTAGTGTATGCTCCACTGTTGAATTTAATTTATCCAAAATTACATATCTGACATGTTTGGGATCTCTTAAGGGTAACTAAATATTGGATATTTTGTAAGTCAACATAATTGTTTACACTACTAACATTCCATCCTGATATATAAAATACTATAGAACAATAAAAGAATAATATAGAATTTCATATCTCTTTTAAGAAAATTCTCCATATAATAATTTAACATATGGAGCTCAGCTGATATTGTTGGTTAAAGGTATGAGTGATAATCCAGTAGATCTATCTTTATCTGTTGGATTCGGAATGACTTTCATTCCATGTTTAATGGGAAATTCATATTTACTTGTATTTGATACTTTAGAATTAATGTTTTATATAAGTACTTTTTTAAAGCCTGACCGTAATTTTGCCCTACTTATATTTAAAGAAGAAAGAACATTAAATTACACTCCCAAGTTTACACACATAAAAATAACACCCAATGTTATCAGAGAATATGGTATAACTACTACAATTAAAATAAAAAAAGAAGCAAAATGTTTCTTCCAACAATAACTTGAAATGGATTTAACATTCTTATCATTAAATACCAATGGCTTAAATAATGCAAATAAAAGATCAATCTTACTAAAATATTTAAATCTAAATAAGGCACAAGTAGTATTTCTTCTGGAAATGCATTTTAAGACTAATGATAGCTTTATTTGGAACCCTAAGGACTATACAGTTTTAGCTCAATCCTCCTATAGCACAAAGACAAAAGGAGTATAAATTCTCTGGAAGAAAAACATAATCACTCCAAAGGTTATTTATAAATATGAAGACAAAAAAGGTCTACTAGCATTTGTTATAATTAAATTTAATAACAGAATATGGACCTTAGCTAATCTATATTGGTTCCCAGAAATTGGAGCAGGAACAGTTAAAAAATACCTACATTTTATTTCCAACAATTATAAAGGAAACATTATACTGGGAGGAGACTTTAATTGTACCTTAGAAGCTTCTAAAACCAGTAAGAAGTCTTTTTGAATAGCAACTATTTCAAAATCCTTAAAAAATGGATTGATTAATTTCATTTAATTGCCACTTTTAAAGTAAAAGATGATAAATCCTTATTATTTTCCCATAAAGATCATAGATTTGGAACACAAACCAGAGCAGACAAATTATTTGTAGTTCAAGATTTACAAACAAAAATCCTCAACTTCTCAATAGGTCCATGCCCCTTCTCAGATCATGACTCTCTGATAATGAAGCTCCAAATAGAGTTTAAACCTTTAATCCTCTAAACTAGAATTCCATCATATATCACAAAAATTAAAGAATTCAAACCCAGGATATTGTCAGAACTACAGCTATTTCTTGAAATTAATAATATAACAGAAATCAGTAGAGTCATGGTTTGGGACTCATTAAAAGTGTATTTATTTGGTATGACCCTTAGCCGGTACAAAAAGTTAGAGAGTTGGAATCTGAATCATTAGACTTGCAAACCAGACTCTTGACAGCAAAATCTAAAAAAAAAATCAGAATTGTCCAGAAGTCAAAAGAGAAATAAAGGAATTAAATAAAAAATATAATGAAATTCTAGCACACAAAACTTGTCTAGCCTTGGAAAAATTAAAATTAAACTCATTAGCCACCTCCCCCAGATATCTGCATAACTTATCTACAATAATTAAAATACAATCTAAAGCAAATAACATTAGTAGTATATATCATGAAAAGAAAGGGGAAAAATATTAGATATAGGAGACATCCTTGAAGCATTTTGGTTCCATTATACGGAACACTTCAAAAAAGAAGATTTAGATACCAACCAAATAAACTTAGATACAAACCTTATCAATATAAAAAAAATTCCTGAAAACTTAAAACTAGACCTACAAAAACCTATATCCTACAAAGAAATTGTTGACAAGATAAAAGAAAGTAAATATAACAAAGCTCCAGGGATAGATGGTATAATTACGGAAATTTACAAACTCTTCCCTTCAAAAGTAATCTCGCTTTTTCATAAAACATTGCTAGAAGTCCAGTCAGAAGCAAAAATACCACCCTCGTGGAATATTCTCTCATAGCACCAATTCTAAAAGGTAATAAACCATCAGACCTTTTCACCTCATATAGACCTATATCATTACTGAATAATGATTACAAAATATTCACGCCAATACCAGCTAACAGAATGAAAATCCAACTTTCAAAGACAATTAATAATGATCAAACTGGATTTTTATATAACAGGCACACACATGATAATATTAGAAGGATACTTACTCTGATAGATTAAGTGAATAAAGAAGATAGAGAAACAATTGTAATCGGATTAGACATAGAAAAAGCATTTGATTCCCTCAACTGAGAATATCTATTTAAAACTTTAACATTATTTGAATTTCCTCTTCCCTTCATCTTATTACTAAAAAACATATAAATTAATAACTTAACCTACATTAAATTAGGCCCTTTCACCTCAGAATCTATCCATGTAACAAAAGGTACTAAACAAGGATGCCCCCTTTCTCCTATTTTATTTGCTTTGGCTATAGAAATACTTGCAGAAATAATATGCAATAATCCAAGAATAAAAGGAATAGAAGTCTATGACCAGTACATATCTAAAATAATGCTTTTTGCTGATGATATTTTATTAACGCTATCAAACTCCAGAGAGTCATTAGGAGAGCTAGAAGAAGTAATGGAGAAATTTTGTAAGATTTCAGGTCTACACTTTAATAGAGCAAAATCAAAATTCCTATTTTTAAATAAGAAAAAAGAACTACAAGTTACAGATAAATCCATCATAGGAAAACAAGAACTTACACTAAATTATTTAGGAATAGTGTTATGCAAAAATATAAATGAAACAATATTAATAAATTATAAAAACAATAATAATTTATAGAAACAATAAAAATATATATAGAAAAGTGGAACAAAATTATATTAACTTTTGAAGACAGATTGCAATTAATAAAAATGGTCTTATTGCCAAAAATATTATATGTAGCATTAGCAATACAGTTAATTCCTGAAAGATGCATTCTTAAAGAAATAAAAACTCATGTTTAATAAAATTTTTTGGTATCCCAAAAAGAATAGAGTTGCTCTAACTCATCACATTAGACCCTGGGAACAAGGAGGATTGAACTTCCCAGAAATAGAAACACATATAAAAGCATTTGTGCTTAAAACTACAATAGACTGGATAAACCCAAACTGTTTCGCCAACTGGAAAAAATTAACAACATTTATATTAACAAATTAATTTAATATGTTAAAAAAATTTTAATAGTAGACAAATCAAACAAACACTGGTACATACTATGCATAAGTATGCAATATAATATAACAAAATCTTCTAAAACAACACTGATTAATCATTATATCAATTCCTTTAGGAAACTTATCAATGCAAACATAGATCTAAAACTTTGGTTTGACCTTTTAACCCCATTTACCATTACTTCTTCTTCTTCGTCTGTCGGCTTTTCCCGGTTAGGGGTTGCCACAGCGGATCACCTGTCCGCTCATGATTGGCAGTGGAGTTTTACGGTGTTGAGTTGGCAGCCCAGCACCCAACCTTCCACTGAAAGCAAATACATGCACACACACACACCTAGGGCCAATTTGGAGTGTCCAATCCACCTACAGCATGTCTAAGATGATTTAAAAAGCTTGTTCTAGCTACATATTGTACTTATTTTACTGCCTGCACTTTAACAAAGTTGTTTTTGTGTTTAAATTACCTGTTTAACTGTTGTAGGCTACACACTCAAGTGTGATAGCCATTTCTGTGCATTTAACATGTTTTTTTATTGTATCTGCTTTATTTTCTGAAAAAAAACAAAAAAAAATAGTTGTTTTCCCACCTTTCTAAGCTAGTTTAGTCCAGTTTTCAGGTTAGTGCTGAATTCAGGGCTGTGTTACAAGTTTCTGTGTTTGCCCGTACCTTATTTGGATAGAAGGAAGTTTCTCTGTTCACTATGAGAGAGGGAGCTTTGAGCAGCCTATCTGTCCCTGGAGGAGTGGTTTCAGCCCAGAAGCTAGTAGTTTATTGGCCATTTTGGGCTATTTTTTATCTCTTTCATTTCCCTGTTATAAAACCTGCATTTGCAAGGTTTTTGTGCTACTATACAGCTCAGCAAGCTCCTGCCTGTTGCCCTGCAGAGTTCTACAGTAGCAGAGAGACAAAAGAGAGACTTTGAAGTGATTAAGTATAATTTTTCTGCATTTTATAGCTGCCTTTAGCTAATTCCATCTAAAACACTGATTTTCTGTGATTTAAAAAGCTTGTTTCAGCTACATAGTGTACTTATTTTACTGTCTGCACTTTAACAAAGTCTTTTTTGTGTTTAAATTACCTGTGTATCTGTTGTAGGCTACACACTCAAGTGTGATAGCCATTTCTGTGCATTTAAAGTGTATTTTTGATTGTATCTGCTTTATTTTCTGAAAAAAAAAAAAAAAAAAATACTTGTTTTCCTAACTTTCTAAGCTAGTTTAGGCCAGTTTTCAGGTTAGTGCTCAATTCAGGGCTGTGTTACAAGTTTCTGTGTTTGCCCATACCTTACTTGGATAGAAGAAAGTTTCTCTGTTCACTGTGAGAGAGGGAGGGAGCTTTGAGCAGCCTATCTGTCCATGGAGGACTAGTTTCAGCCCAGAAATTAGTAGTTTATTTGCCATTTTGGGCTAATTTCTGTCTTCCATTTCCCTGCTATAAAACCTACATTTTCACAGTTTTGCGCACCAGGCAGCACTGGTTAGCTAGGGTAAAACTATTCCTGGCTCCACAAAGTCTACGCCTCAATTTTTCCATTGGAACTAGACAAATGTTCAGCTTAAGCACTCAAATCATTCACTTCTCATCCCAGCACTTGCCCAAAACTCATAGCAAGCACTAATAAACCTTAGCACTAGACCCCCCCCCCCATACTGTAGAAAAGGACAGGGCTCTCTATTCGACCTTACCAGCCAATCAGTAAAACAGTTCACTGTACCTATCCAGGCATGTCCAAATAGCAGTTTAAGGTGTACTCTCCAATCCAACTGGTGAATCTGGGCATTTTTAGGCAATTTTACAATTGCCTCATGCACGCAAACAACCCTCTCCTCATTCCACCAAACACTAATACATGTGAGAGATACAATTATACAGCCAAACTGGAGGTTAAGCTCTCTCAACCCAAGACTGGACCAGGCAGTCAAGAGGAGAAGGGAATTACTTGCATCACACCACCAGTCTCACATAGACCTATGAAACCAGCACTGGCAAAAAACACACATAAATACTCAAAAACATACTCAGAGGCCCTAAATAAAAATCTGCGAAGGCAACAGAGACCTCCAAAGTAGACATCCAAGCAACCTCCACCCCCCCCCAACACAAACCATTGGAACACATACTTCACAAAACCAGTGTGCCACACAATCACAGCTGCATTCCTGGAAACATAAAGATCCTACCAAACACCCTGATAGTAGGTGATTTCAATTACCCAAACATTAACTGGGATAACTACTCAAGTACAAACTCCCTTGCCCAGCATTTCCTAGAATTTATAAACTCAAATGCCCTGGATCAACTCGTCAACACCCCCAACATGGGCGACTGGTGTTCCACACCGGTCAACCCCTTGCTGGTTAGATCTGACCATAAACTAATCACTCTGGATATCCACATTCTGCCACCACCCCCGGTCAAAGAAACCACCATGAAAAACCTTTCAAAAGCAAACTTCACATTACTTAAGACTGAGGTGGGAAGTTTCAAAGCCTCCATGCTAAAAGATAACACTGTCCAAGCTGCAAAATCCTTTACTAATGCAACTGTACAGGCACCTACAAGAATGCATGGATCATGCTATCCCAATCAAAACCAAGACTCACTCATCCAAGAAAAGGAAACCAGTCTGGTGGACCCCTGCCATAAACAAGCTATACAACAGAAGGAGGAAACTAGTACAGAAAAGAGTAAAATCCCAAGAAGGGAAGATATCCCTGATCAGTATCAGCAAGAAACTACATTCCCTCATAAAATCATCCAAGGCGAGCTTTGAAAGAAAAATTGCCAAGGACTCCAAAGATAACCACAAGGCATTCTTTAGCTATGTCAAGAATCTAAGTGGCAATTCTTAGATCAGCTGGGAGTTAGTGCAGAATGGCACAAAATTCATTGAACCGACCGATATAGCCAACATCCTGGCAGATGGTTCAGTGCAAACTTCACCCCCCTCTCACCCCCAAAAGGGCCCATAACTATACCAGAAGAATGCAGTGCCCCTGAAATCACAGACACTCAGGTTAAAACAGTCCTCAACAAAGCCAAAAACACAGCATCAGTGGGACTGGGAGGTGTTCCAGGCTGCATCCTACACAAGCTCAAATATGAACTAATCCCTCACCTAAACACACTGTTTAAACTCAGTCTCTCCACAGGCTACATGCCCACAGAGTGATGCACAGCAATGGTTATTCCGCTCCACAAAGGTGAAGCCACAACGGACCCCGGGAACTATCGCATATAAGACTGACTAGCTTGGTCTGCAAAGCTATGGAGCACATCATCATGGATCTTATTAACAGAGACATTGGAAACCTCCAAACACTGGACTCTACCCAGTTCGGCTTTGTTAAGGGCAGATCATGCATCCTAAACCTGGTGGACTTCTTTGAGACAGTTACCAAGGCTATAGATGAGGGAAAGCTGGTCCACACAGCCTACCTAAACCTCGCAAAGGCCCTCAACACCATTCCCCACTCAGGTATTATAGACAAGCTCACCAGCCTGAACATAAACCCCTATGTCACGAGATGGGTTGCCATCTGGCTCACAGACAGAACCCATATGATAAAAGTTGCGGGAGCTAGGTCTGACTCTAAACCAGTTAAAAGTGGCATTCCCCAGGGCTCAGTTCTAGGACCCCTCCTGTTTGGCATATACTTCTCAAAGGTACAGGCAAGCACAGGAGAACTATGGCTGACCAAGTCCGCAGACAAATGCAAACTAGGGGCTATAATTGACTCTCCGGCTGACACAGACATCCTCCAAAAGGGTCTCACTGAGACAGATACTTGGTGTCAAAACTATGGCCTCAAGCTAAATGCCAAAAAGTGCATAGTCATCCCCTTTGGAAAATCAAAGTACCCGCAAACTACCACATAGGTGGTAGCCCCCTAAATACGGAAGATGTAATAAGGGATCTGGGGACCCAAGTAGATAGTAACCTCTCCTTTGATAATTACATTGCCAAAGTGGTTAGAAAATCCTTCTATGTGGCCCACATAATCACAAAAGGGTTTGCATCCAGATCGAAAGAGGTCATTGGGCCCCTCTACGCATCACTCATCAGACCCATCATAGAGTACAATTTTCCATTTGGAATGTACATTACAAGACACCTGCAACAACTGGAAAGACCACAGAAGTTCCTCACCAAGAGGATCACTGGCCTCAAGCAGATGCCCTATGCAGCTCGACTGAAGAAACTCCAGCTGTACTCAGTTGCATATCGCCTACTCAGAGGTGATCTCTGCCTGACATACAGGGCCATGTCCAACCCAGAATTGATGGACATGCTCCACCTAAAGAAAACTATATCCCCTAGAGCCACACGCTCCAGGGATCTAAACCTCACTATAACAATAAATACAATGTGCTGGGGGGATAGATTCCTGTCCCAGAGACTTCCCATGCTCTGGAACAAGATTCCAATCTACATTAGACAGAGCTCCTCGCTAACCCTCTTCAAGAGAAACCTTGACGAGTGGATGGGAAACAGAAAGTTTACCCCAGGGATCACTTCAATGGCACTGCTGGACAAAGGCACAGGGAACTAATCTAAGGAGGCGGCAAAAGCCAACACATTCCGGCTAGGCTTATAAATGCCTTCAGGCAGATAGCCTAGTACCTGCCTATGAACCTATGATACTGTCCTTGTATATAATGAAGTGATCTGTGTATATAGCATTCATATAAAAGCACAACTATAGTGCAAAGTTCAGTGCCCACTTCAGTTATGTCTTTTCCAGTATTGTGACCATTGTGGTTATCTACTCTTTGTTCACCTCAAGCTGTTATGGGAATTTAGCCTCTTTGGAGACACAACACTCTATTGCCAGTGATATTACTCAACGTCATTGCTGCTACTTTGTATACAGTTCACTATACTCCACTGGTCTACTATTATATGCCTTCTTGATGCAATGACAGTCTTGGTGAGGGGTCATCACCCAGTACCACACATCCATTCATTTGCTGTAAACACAGTAGCATTCATGTAGCCTTACACTTTGCTTCCCTGTCTATACCCACAAGGATTAGCAGTGGTACAATTGTCCGGTTATAGCCTTTCATAACTAGATAGATGATTCAATTCACAACTAATCATTTCTATTATGCTGGCAGACATCTATTAGGCAGCCTCTTGATTGGCTGATTTTTCCTCACCCCTCCACTGGTTATTCACATTACCATATGTTATGTCTGAGCCCATATCGACAACTGTCTGCCCATTAACTGCCAATGTGGTTATTCTGGTTAGGTAAAACCAAGTTTGCTCAGGGCCACAACTAGTGAATTTATCTCAAGTGACCCTTTCTTCAAGCTCACATATTGATCTTTAAGTTCAATTAATATAATATCCTATGCATTCAGTTGTTCATGAGTATGAGTTGAATTATTTTATTATGCTAATTACATACACAGTCATTGTAGTAGGGAACACCTTGGTGATTAGGTCTGATGAAATCTATTGTGGTAAATCAAACAGCTTTCATACTTCACATCTCTTGCTGTTATTTTTGATATACTGAAAGTCAATTTTCTTGAGTACCAAGGCTCTGCTTTTTTGTTTATGTATAGATTAATTGGTTATGTCTCCATGATTTTCTGAACCACATAGCTGAGTTAAGCTGTCTTAGTAAGGCTGATTCCTTTTTTTGATTTGGATGATGTTATTTTGAGTGAGGAGTTTAACAGCAGAATGGTAACTTCTCTCTGGGGTAAACAGTTCTTCTACCAGAGTTTATGTAACTTCCCACAATTTATTAGTCAGTTTCTCATTTTATTACATGTACTGTATTGCACTGTAATTTTTGTAAATTCTGTAAATTCTTGTAAAATACTGTGCAATCATAATGTTTTTTTGTGGAGCTTTTCTCCCTGGGCCTCTGCTGAAAATGGGTTCATGTCCCAGTCAGACTTTCCCAGCCAACAAATGTCAATAAATAAATAAAATGTTGTCAAAAGTTAAGCAGCTATAAAATTATTAATTTATTAAAAGGATATCATATGCATCTGAACAAGATTTCTTCCTAGTTTTCTTTTATTTGACATAATTGACTTCCTAAATCACTTTAAAATAGTCCTTCAGTAGCATTGACTTTTAATATCAGATCTCACCTCTCTAAAGAAAAGCCCATTTGTATGATATAAAAAGCTTAGGCTACAAGCTAGAGACAGAAAACTGACATACATTCAGTTAGAAGATTTTAATTGTGTTTGACTAAACGTTGCAAGAAAATATTTTACAGTTCCTAAACAAGGGCTTAGAAAAGAAAACAACGGGGATGGACTTTTGGTGAAATACAATGCTGTCTTCTTCTCCATACATATATTACCTGCTAAATCCAGCTTGTGAATATAATACCAAGCAGCTAAGTGGGGCATATCAAACAATTCTCCAGGGACTAATTAAAGACAAACTGTAGAAATATGGAGGTAATACTTTTGTTGCTGAAAGAAAAAAATCTTTAATGAAACAGCTCAACAATTACTGAAAAATACTAAATGTATAACCTGTTTTGAAATTCTTCCCAGCAGACAACAGGAAATCCATTATTCAAAACTCACTCCACTCTGTATTGAGTACTTAACATACCAACCCCCACACATACATACACACACTGTCCAGAATATTGTTTTATATTTCTTGCCTCAAAGCGCTAAGCTTGTGAGGCACAAAAAAGTAATTTTTGACCGCAGTCTGAACACTGTTACATTGCAAATCAGGACTGATTACTTTTACTTGGCAGTCAAGGTCACTTCTTGCAGTTCTTATCCTTAGTTTACAGGTACACCATTTACCAGCAGGCTGAATCCCTGAGTATTTACCAAGGCATCTGTGAAATACTCTACTGTCCTAACAGGTGCTCTTGAAAGTCAAGAAGTAAGGATGATAGGTCAGCATGGTGGGATCATTGGTTACAATATCTGTTTCATAACTCCTGAGTCTAAGGTTCAATTCTGATGTCCAGAACTGTTTGTGAGGAGCTTGCTTTTTCTACCCATGCCTACATTTATTTTCTCCTGATATTCAGGTTTCCTCCTCCACCAAATAGCATGTTGGCTTATTGACTTCTCATTTTTTCATTGTCTTACTGCCCAGGTAGTGGCTAGAAAGGTACTGCTGACCTGGACAGTTACTGAGTTAATAAATGAATGAATAAAAACAAGCTTTCTTGAAAAACAGGATAACAAAAGCTGGCATATATCAAGATATCACCAGAGATCCTATAAAATATAGTAGCTCTTGTTATTAATGACTGTTGTTCTAAGGTTTTATGCATCATTTATAAAGTTTTAAGTATGTAAAAATGTTTTGTTTCAAAAGAAGCTAATATTGACAGTGCCTTTCACTTAGTTCAGTGTTGCTTTTTAATTAATTCACTTATTTATAAAAATGTAAAAAAAAAAACGGGGAACAAAGTGGAAGGACCTGCTGATGTCAACATTTATGACAGGACTTTTTAACAGGAAAGAGTTCTACTAGAGAAGGAAGATATTGCGGGTTCACTGACATCATGGTTGTAGGGAAGTGATGATGGGTTCTATCTCTTGTCGAGTAAAATCAGAGCAAAAGCATTTTTCATACGTTTAGCAACTGTTATCATCACCCTATACACTTTAATCCACTTATTTTCACATTTACTAATCAATTAATAATGATAATTATTAATGAATTAGTTTTCCATATTAAGTAATATGCTGAACTGATAGTAGTTATTACAACTGCTGCCCCCTGGGGGTAGATATCTATCTGTCTATATACATTTATTAAACAAATGTTAAATAAATAAATAAATATATATCTATATCTATATATATATATATATATATATCTATATCTATATATATATATATAGGTCTACTACACAAACTGGAGATGTCAAAGCCAAAAACTCAGAAGATCGACCACCCAAAACACTGGCTTTCAACTCCAGGTAAGTAACTGCTTGGATAAAAAAAAAAAAAAAAATTACAACAGAAAATAATTAACCCCCCCCCATGTGTGGGGCTACACCTCCCACACCCCGCCCTAACTAAATATACAAACTCTGAGATTGCGCTATCGTGGAATTAAGGAACAAAGTTCAAAATGGTGGCCAAGCAGTTACTTACTGGAGTTGAAAGTCGGTGTTCCTGGCAGTCGGCTTTCTGGGTTGTCAGCTTTGTCATCTCAATTATATGAAAGTCGGGTAAGTGAGATTTCGTGTTTTTTGAAGTAGACCCATATATATATAGATATATATATATATATATATATATATATATATATATATACACACACACACACACACACACACACACACACACACACACACACACATATATATATATATATATATATATATATATATATATATATGGGTCTAGGAATATTCACTGATAGCACATTTCACTGAAATACATTTGACTGTGCACAATTCATTGAAAGCTCAATTCACTGAAAACACAGTTCACTGAAAGTTAGATATGGCCTTTTCCCCACTGTAGTGCAACCCTCAAGTTAGTATATATAGTAGGGGGGGTGTGGGGGGCATAGCCCCCCACCTATTTTAAATATTTTGAACTATATACATGGATAGTTGCAATTCCAATAAATTACTCTTTTCTGAACATAATATATATCCAAACTATGTGGGGGGCTGTGCCCCCACACTCCCCAATGTGGGGGACAGTGCCCCCCACACCTCCCTTACTATATATACTAACTCCAGGGTCACACTACAGTGGGGAAAAGGCCATATATAACTTTCAGTGAAATGCGTTTCGGTGAATTGTGTTTTCAGTGAATTGAGCTTTCAGTGATTTGTGCACAGTCATTTGACTTTCAGTGAATAGTCCTAGACCCATATATATATATATATATATATATATATATATATATATATATATATATGAAACAGGCACTCCATAAGAGGAAATATGACATGAAATGCCTGTTAACTGTAAGTAGGAGAGCAAGAAAGACAAATTTAAGGTCACTTATAACCTAAAAATGCCACACAATGTATTGGCAGTTATGGGTAAAGTGATCTTTTTTTATATTGCTGTAAACGCAGCATTGATAAAAAAATGTTTTAGATTGTGCCAACGCGTGCATTAAGTAACTATAGTGCATGTTCTACCATGTTTAAATAATCTTGGGGGGGTCACCTGCTGGTGACTGAGGACAACACAACTAGTTGAAATCACCTGTTTTGTACAGGCCAAAGATTATTTTCTTAGGCACAGTTGAACTATTGTTTGTACAAGACTGATTTGTACTTTAAGGGGATTTTCTCTTTTTCTCACTGCTGTCTGACTTTAGAGATATATAAACATATACGTTTGTGGGTAACTGAAGGCATGTCTAGTTTCAAAAATGATTTCTCCATGTATTCTTGCATGTTGTCATAGAACAATTTCCTTGACAACTTCTGACTTTGCAATGCTTTCTACAAACTTGTGAATAAAGCATTCCTAGGAGAAGTGAATTTTACCCTCGTATGAGAACATGATAAAGTGACATATAGAATGAATAGATTTATATTTTAAAAACTGTTATTTTTTTATTTTGTAGTATTCTTATTTTGATTTCTGGGTGCACTTAATAAATATTCCCTGTTCTGTACTAATCTTGTAGCCCTGTAGTAGAAACTAAGTTTTTGTAATAGGAACAAGCTTAATATATTATTAAAGACAAAACTCTAAGCAGTACAGGGAGACGTTATCCCTTTGCCCACTGTATACAAACCTGTCTGAAAGAATTCCATACAGAGACACTTGTACTGTCCAGAAATAAAAACACCTTTATTTTCAGAGAAGTGTAATCGAAAAATAATCTCCCGTGTTCATGTTTGAACCAGAAGACTGCCTCTTTGTGTTTATTTCCAAGACAAGAAGCATATGGTACAACGCAGAATATAGGTACAAATGAAAAAAGTAACAGTCATTGTGGGTCTTCTACAAACAAATGATCGGTGCTAAAATCATGGCCTTAAACTCAATGCAAAAAAATGTATTACCATTCCTTTCAGTAAAAGTGATGTTCCTGCTAACTACCACATCAGTAGCAACACCTTAAATAAGATATCAGTGGTGAGAGACCTGGGCACACAGGTTGACAGAAATCTAACTGTTGATCACCACGTCTCCACAGTGTTAAGAAGGGCATTCAATAATGCTCATGTCATAAGTAAGGGCATTGCTTACTCTTCCCTCATCAGGCCAGTAATTGAGTAAAACACCCCTTTTGGTATGTACCTTTCTAAGCACCTGCAGCAATTGGGAAACCACAAAGGTTCATCATGAGGAAAATTCAAAGTCATCAGCATCTGTCCTATGGGTATTGCCTGAAATCACTTTCACTTTATTCTGTTTCATACAGACTTCTCAGAAGTGATCTCTGCCTTGCATACAAAGCAATCTCTGACCCTGCATTATTGGAAATGCTGCATATCCGTATGTCAAATAGTACATGGGTTACTTGCTCTAAACACCTTAACCTGGTATGTAACATTACTAAAACCTGCTGGAGGGACAGATTTGTCTCTCAGAGGTTACCACACTTTTGGAACAGACTCCCACTTCATATCAAACAGAGCACCTTAATGGCCCTCTTCAAATGCAATCTCGATGATTAGATGGGTGACAATAAATTCACTCCAGGGGTTCCACGTGTCCCTCTTGGACAGGGGCAATAGGTGCTATTCATGGAAATAAGGGTAAGAACTTGGCTAGGCTTGTAAGGGGCCTAGAGCCATTAGCCTAGGAACCTCCTATGATCCTAGTATTTGCAACCGTTGCAAAGGCAAAATGTTGAAAGCTGTTTTTAGTCATAACTATTACTTATACCTCTACATACATAATCACTTAACAGAACATTTCCTAAAAGTGATAGCTATTTAAAACAAAAATTAGCTGGTAAAGAACATCTATGCCTTAAGCCTAATATTTTTCCCCCAGAAAGTATTTTCTTGTCTGCTTAATGATCCCTGTACTTTCACATGTCAAAAATCATAACTTATCATTTTCTCTTCTATGACATTTCTGTCCTAGTCAGCTTTCTCACTGCATACCATGCTGTGGCTGAATAAAATCTCATGATACTTTATTAAGGAGTTTGTCTCCCTTACTTTAACATCGTTTTGTCTAGCACATTTGATTGCTTCTTGCAAAGGAAAACATAGATAACAAGGTTGCTCCTTCTTTTTAATTCACACCCACTAGTGTAATAAAGCTTATCATGCTAAAGGAACACAGTTTTTATTGTGTATTTGCATTTATAGGTACCTTTGCATCTTCCCATAAGACCATAAACATATTCAGCCTTTTGTAAACTGAAAGTGAAGAAAACTGATTAACCACTGAGAGCAACTTCACTAATTAGCTGAGCTTTGAATACCAGAATGTATGACACTCCGGTTGAAGAAAAAAGATGATGGAAGAGGACAGGACCTGAAACTCACAAAATTTTATATCTAAAAAAGATTGTTATTGCAGTTATTTTTTTTTTATATTTTTTTATATTTCTGTAAGCACTTTTTATAGTGTGTGTAACACATGTAGTAAACAATATGCAAGTGTGACTGCAAACTCAGTACTGAAACATCTACTGAGGATTCCTGAAACTTAACTGTAGTTCTTATTAATTCCATGATAAGTGGATGGAACTGTAATCTGATTGGAGAGACCAGAGAGAATTAGTCTCATCATTTGTGCCCTCATTTCATTGTGCATTATGGACATAAATAGCTTTCCTTGAAAGCTAGATCCTGTCATGATGTCTACCTCCATGAATCTATTCAAGAAAAAAATAAAATAAAATAACTACTTATTTTCTACATGCAGGGTTGGGTTATATTTATCTGACAAGATACAAATATATTGTTCCTGTTTCCTGTAGTATTTCTTTAAGGATAATAGTGTTCCACTTCTTGAAAATCCATAACTAGTCCATAACTGTTTTATTAGTTTGTTTTTCTTTGCCTTAAAAATATGATTGAGTGCAGCACTTGAATAGACATTTGTCCATGAATGGACTGTTGTAAGATGTCAGAAAGATGTTAGTTTAGAATAAAATTAATCTGTTAAACAAACGCTGCAAAAAACTGAAATGTCTACTACCTGGGCAACATGCCTACCCAATAGAAGTGAATACAGACCGTGTTGCTAAACCATTAAGGCTTTTGTGTTGGTTTGTATGAGTGCGCAGGCTCATAATGCTTCAGGGAAAAGGCTGCTTCTGCAGAACCAGCCATGTCAAAGCAACCTCGTATGCAAATTATTAAAAATCAAAGTAAGCTGGTATGCAAATGAATAAATCTTCAAAAAATTATAGACTGGCCAATAAAAAACTATTTCTATTAATAATTTGAATGAGTGTCTTGCAATATGAAACCAGAGTTGTAACCATTTTCATCCTCACTAGCAATCTCTGTCTTAACTGTTTATTTTATATTATGTTAAACATTGTCTTCCCCCATAGTACCCTTTTAGACAATGCCAAACTGAAAGTACTTCCGACATAGCAAATCAAAACCAAGAAAATCTAAAGGTATTACTGCTCAATGCTAGGAGCCTAAACAAAAACTCCACTCCCTGGAAGCTCTCTTTACCCTAGAGAATGCTGACATGTGTGCGTTCACTGAGACATGTTTTAAAGCCACGGAGAGCACACCAACAGTGCAAGGTTATAATGCCTTCCACACATTTAGTCCAGCTACTTCACAGGCAGTGACTAAAGGTGGAGGTGTCTCAATTTACATCAAAAATAAATATACTTGAAGGCTGGTCAAACAGGACAATGTACTTGAGCTACTCCATGTTCAAATCACCATAGGCAAAATCCAATACCACTTCCTTGCAAGTTATAGGTCCCCCCTCTATGACCCAGGAAACCCATACCATGTATTTAAACTTAATAGAAACAATAATCATCCAACCCAATACCATATTCATGGGTGACTTTAATTACCCCACTATTAACTGGGAATTCTATACCACATCAAACATACCTGTGCCGAGATTCCTGTATTTTGTAAACACAAACACCCTGGACCAGATAGTCAATACACCAACCAGGGGTGCAACCACACTGGATCTGGTCCTCACTAATATGGGAGAGTGCTGCACACTCCCTACCATAATGCCTTCCCTGGTAATGTCAGACCACAAAATGGTCTCCTTTGAAGTAAAAATAAAACCTGGACCCCCAGCTCAACCACGAATATTCAGGAACTATTCTAAGGCTAACCCCCTACTATTAAGTGCGAACCTGGCAAAATTTCAAGCCCCTGTAAACCTGACAACACTTCTGCCTATGCAGAACTGTTTACAGAAACCCTGTACAAGCATGTTAATAGCTGCATAGAGGCAGCTGTACCCACCAGGAAGAAGTACAAAAGTAACTCAAAAAACAAGCCATTCAGGTGGAATCACAAAATCAATCAGATGTATAACAGGAGGAAGAAAGTCATGGCAAAAATTAGGAGGTGAAGCACCCAGAAGGATAAAAGCACTGTCATCAACCTAAACAAAGAAGTCAGAGGACAAATAAAGTCTACTAAGGCCACATTTGAGGTAAGTTTGGCCTCCTAGGCCAAACACAACCACAAAACATTCTTTAGCTATATCTGCAACCTCAAAGGCAGTACAAAATTGTATGCAGAGCTCATTGTAAATGGAGCCACCAATACTGAGCCAGAAGATATACCCGACCTCCTGGCTGATAAATTCCACTCCAACTTTACTCCAGTCTTCCCCTCAACCTTCCCTCAGGAAATATCATCAAATATAACTCCCCCTACTATCACTAGGGAACAGGTCCTTAATGCTCTCTCTAAGACCAAGAACACTGCATCCATAGGCCCAGACAATATCCCAGGATGCCTTCTAAATAGCATGAAACATAACCTGTCAGGGCCTCTGGAATTACTATTTAACTATAACCTCCAAACAGACTTTGTGCCTCATGAATGGAGAAAGGCAGCAGTCATCCCTTTGCACAAAGGTGGGCCATCTACAGACCCTGGAAACTACACACCCATAAGTCTCTCTAGTCTTATATGTAAAGCCATGGAAGGAATTATCATGAAGTTGATCAACAGAGATATAGCAAACCTCCAGACACTGGACCCAACCCGGTTTGTTTTTGTCAAGGGCAGATCATGCCTACTCAACCTAATGGACTTCTTTGAGAAAGTCACCAAAGCAGTGGATGAGGTTAAAATCATTTGCACTGCCTACCTTGACCTGGCCAAGGCATTTGACGCAATACCCACCTTGGCATTGTTGACAAACTCGTGGTTAGGTACAAACCCATATGCCACCTGGTGGATAGCCAACTGGCTCACAGACAAGAACCAGGAAGTTAGAATTGGGAAGTCCACCTCTATAAAGAGGCCAGTCACAAGTGGAGTCCCTCAGGGATCCATCCTTGGGCCACTCCTTTTTGGCATTAGTTCTCAGAAGTCAAGGCCAATGCCAGTGGACTGTGGCTGACTAAATTTGCAGATGATTGCAATTTAGGAGCTGTCATTGAAACTGACACAGACAAATAACTGGTGTCAGAGCCATGGACTAAAACTAAATGCCAAGAAATGCATAAAAGTATCTTTTGGGATGTCATCCATTCCTGGTAACTATCATATTTACAACACACCTTTTAGAGCTGACCTTGTAGTCAGGGACTTAGGGACATACATAGATAGTAATCTAGCCTCTGATCATCACATGTCTACAGTGATGAGGAAATCATTCTGTGTTGCACAACTTATAAACAAAGGTATGGCATCTAAGTCCAAGGAAGTCATTCTTCCAATATATTCGGCATCCATCAGACCTATCATTAGGTACAATGCCCACTTTGGTATGTACCTAACCAGGCATATCCATCAACTGGAACATCCACAAAGGTTCCTTACTAAAAGGATACAGGGCTCAAGTAATATGTCCTATGCAGACCACCTCAAGGCCCTATCCCTGTATTCTGTCTCATACAGGCTTTTGAGAGGAGATCTATGCTTGGCATACAGAGCATTGTCAGACCCCACTCCAATGGCACTACTGCATATCCACAAAACAAACAGAAGCAGAATTATCAGTTCTAAAGACTTAAACCTTGCCTACGATATAAATAGGACCTGCTGAAGAGATGGGTATGTATCCCAGAGACTACCCCATCTATGGAACAGGCTCCCCATACATGTGAATCAGAGTTCCTCCCTAACCCAATTCAAGTGCAGTTTGGACAATTGGATGGGAAACCGGAAATTCATCCCTGTTTTGGCACCTATGTCTCTAATGCAAACAGGTAACCTGTAAATAGTTCATCTCCCAGGCCCATGCTTACACTTATCAATGGTATCAGGACTTGTCAGAGATGTGGGATGCATGTCTAGGCTTAAAAAGGCCCTTATAGTCATTAGCCTAGAAAACACCTGTGAAGCTATGAACCTATATTCGTTTCTACAAAACCAAATGTTGGTTTTCTACAATTATTTTAAAATGCTATGTTTTGTTTCCCTGTGATTATAAAGTGAAAAAAATGTGGCAAGTCTACTAAAATCCCTTTGCCATACCATCTGCATAAAAGCCTACTGCACAAAGCTACTTTCACCATTCAGGTCTACTGAACATGTGGGCACATATGGAGGTTGTATTAATTCTGTTTTATGAATGCAGGTCAAATCAGAGGCCCTTCACTCAGTAAAATCCTGGTCTAAAGAACATATCAGAGAAGAATTACTTGGACCCTTAACGTGTATTCTGCGTATCAGTATATTTGGGGGCTGCATTAATTGCGTCACATGACCATCTTTATTTAGTGGCAAAAATTATACAATAAGGCTTAAACTGAAATGGTGTTTTGCCCAGTTGAACTTTCAACTATATAGATACAAAAATACAATAAAACAATAAATTAATAATTATTAGTGTACTCACTGCCTTTGAAAGGTAAGATTCCTTAGAGATAAGAATTTCTCAGATAAGTTATCACTTAGTGTGTGTTGCAGATTTGTGTGGTTCTTTTTTGCATGTGCATTATATTTGTGCAATGCATCATTTGCAGTTTCCAGATTCTATAGTGACTGCAACAGCTTAGGGCTGTTGAAGTGGCTTGTTCACTTCTATAGTGAGCAAAACGCGCAGTGTGTAGAAATCAAAACAATCTCCGCTGGTAATAGAATATTTTGCTCATCACTAACACATATCATTTATTGCTATCTGTGCCACTTGAAAATCCAGTACAGTGATTAAACCAAAACTTACCATATTACTTCTAACCAAATAGAATTGCCCAGTGTATTCTGCCTGAAAATAAAGATTTCCCCCAAGTCCTTTTCTTTTGTAACATACACCGAGACTGCTCTGTAACCCAGGAATGTTTTAACATCTGGGAAAATGTAACATCCAATTAGGTAAATAAACTGTTAGCTGAGTGCATATGCAGAATCTCATGTAAGAACTTCTATTCATCCATAGTGGATAATTGCCAATGTAATGACCTTGTCAATAGTTTTTTCTTACAAATTAATATTTTTATATACAATTTGTCATAGTTTATGAACCATTAGTATTGTTGTACTGCAAAATTTTAGGTCAAACGATTTTCAAAATACATTACTTTGGCAGGTTTCCAACACCTTACCAAGTCCAGTGTGTTAATTGGTAAGCCTCTTTTTAATCTATGCCCTAAATATGAGAGATAGTAGCTAAAAAATATTAAATAGGATTAAAATGCTGATTGCATATTGCCATGGGGCATTTAATTTTTGTGCTTATATATGGGCTTACACAATCACATTCAATATAGGCTCACTAGTGAAACTCCTACTAAGCACAGTACCTTTCACCACATGAAATTTAGTAAAATTTCTGCACCAGTTAAAGTCTGCCTGTCATGCATCACTCACTGCAGGAAAAACCCCTTCACTTCAAGATGCAGTAACCTTAGATTTGATTAATTATGTGCTACATACCCAGTATGAGGAGCAAAAAGAAGAATTTGCCCCTGATTAAAAAAAAATGTTTGCTAATTAGTAGAAGTAGTTTTGTTTTGGGTAAGCCTGCAATGCTAATATTTGAAAGTGTGTGTGTGTGTATGTATGTGCGTGTGTGTGTGTGTGTGTGTGTGTGTGTGTGTGTGTGTGTGTGTGTGTGTGTGTGTGTGTGTGTGTGTGTCTGCAGGGGGTGGTGCCATCAGCTCAAACTGTGTTTGACAGTGCTATATGAGTCATAACTGCATGTTTTATCTTGTCTTGAAATTATAGTGTTTTCCATTGCTGGTACAATTTCTCAAATTATGTAACGGTTGAAGTTCATTATATTAACTGTTACATAATTCAAGGGTTTTTACCCTTTTTTCAACTCTGTCCAACCCTGGAGTTAGTGTATTAAATTTTGTTTAATTTTTCATAATCTCAAATTTGCGATTGTTTTTTGCAGTGATTTTAGTGATGATTACTGGTAATCAGTAATGAGTTTATTCAATGTTTTGTGTTTCAGTCAAACTCACCTGTGATTATCCATTATAAACTCATATAGGAGTGGAACCTTCTATTGCCATGTCTGATGGTCAAAAGCTGGCAGAGTTGGTGCAGTTAATCAAATATCAACTGATCAAAATGTACCGGCTTTGTTAGTGTGAGATTATACTACTGTGAGGATCAGAGATTATTCCCTTTCCTCACTGTAGTGTGATCTTCTATTGGGTATACGTAATTAGCAGGGGTGTAGGCGGGGGGGTAAACAATTGTCTGTGTCTGTGTGTTTTTATTTTTTAATCCTTTATGGATCAATGTTTATGCTTTTGTCAAAAGGGTTTCAATCATTGCTGGACTGACAAGTGTCTGTTTCAATAGAAGGTTAGTCTTACAGACACACACACACACACATATATATATATATATATATATATATATATATATATATATATATATATGTGTGTGTGTGTGTGTGTGTGTAATTTCTTATTTATTTATTTATTTACGTTTTGTTTACCAGGAAAGTCTGACTGGGCTAGTAGCCCATTTTCAGCAGAGGCCCGGGGAGAAAAACTCCAAAAATTACAAATATATTATTTGATTAACAAGCATAAGGACATTAAACAGTACAATTCAATGTGTTAGAAACATTCAGATTGCCTAGAATACAAATCAGACAGTTTTGTGGACCACAAATGATGTTAAACAAATAATACTATTATACTTGAAATGATATTCAACCTAATAACTGATTTTCATCTTAATACATTGATAACATTGCAACATGTTAGTTGCCAGCATTATCTTTTTATCTTAATTCCTATCATGAAATTTTATCTTCAGTTCAGTTTTATAGTGATAGAGGGGGGTACTCTATCTAAATCTGGGAGAAGGAGAGAAAGGTTGAAGGGGGGTTTATTAGATGGGGTTTAGGCAAGGACAAAGCCAGTGAGAATTTAGGTGAGATTTAAGTGTAGTCTTGAAAAGACTGCAGGAAGGTAGGGTAGTTATGGTAGTGGGAATGTTGTTCAAGAGCTTGGATATAGTGCAGGAAAATAGTGCTTCACCTGATGAGTTTTTGGCGTTGGTGACATGGAGTAGATTTTTGTTGCAGGAGCGTAGTGGTCTAGAAGAGTGGTAGTGTTGGAAATTTGTATGGAGCGATGGGATTCAGAGAGGGTGGTTTACCAGTTTATGAGCAAAGGTGAGTTGAGTTTGGTGTAGGAGTTGTGGAAGTTCAAGCCAGTCAAGGTCTCTAAGTATGGGTGATGCATAGAGGGTGGAGATTAGTTGGGAATTGGTGATAGAGATTCTTGCTGGCTTTCTGAGGTACTGGCGGCTTCTATATACGGCACCCAGTTTTTTGTGAACTTTTTTTATTGTTAGTGATATGTGGGTGTCAAAGTTGAGATGATTGTCTAGCTGTACGCCAAGTAGTTTTGTGTGGACAGATGGTGAAATGGAGCTATTATCTTTGGCTTGAATAATGAAGTGTGGTGTGTTAGAGGTAGATTTGGAGGATTGGAAGATGAGGAGTTTGGTTTTATTTGGATTGAAGAGAAGCTGGGCATTTGATAGCCAGCTTTCAACTGAAGAGAAAGATTCTTGGGTGATCTGTTGAAGTTCTGTTAGAGTTGGAGCTGAGCAGAGGAGGGTGAAATCATCTGCATACTGTATAAGAGTGGCATCAAAGTTTTGAAACTTTAAACCATTTAATTGGAGATCGCCATACAGTGTGGAGTGGTATATTTACCATTTACCTCGCTGTAGTGTAGTGCTGTAGTACAGTCTCAGAGTTGGTATATTTAATTAGCAGGATGTACAGGGGTGCAAAACATAAAAAAAAAAGATTTTTGTTTTTATTTATTTTTTTATTTGCATTTTGAAGTTTCAAAACTTCCATCTTATGGTCTCAAGCATAAGAAATTTGGAGTTTTGAAACTTCAAAATTTATAAGCAGACCTATATATATAAAATATATATATATATATATATATATATATATATATATATATATATATATATATATATATATATATGGTTTAGTATTGCTATCTCACCATCAGAATGTACGCCTATGAATTATTCAAACTACAGATGTTAGAATAGTTCATATGAGTACATTACAAATGTTCGAACGTTATATTTGTGAATGTCCTGTGCATTCGCAAATATAAATGTTCGAAGGGATGTACAGAGAGGGAGGTACAGTGCAGTTAGTGAAATACATCCCTTTCCTCACCGTAGTATGATGTCGGAGTTGGAATATTTAGTTAGAGAAGGTGTGGGGGGGTGCAGCTCCCCACAGGGGGGCTTGCTCTCCTGCATAAATGGGATGTGAGTTGCAGGTGGTTGGGATTTATGGCAAGGGTAATACTGTTGTTAATTGCCGTACAATGTCAAATTCAACATTTTTGGCAATTACTGCAGATTTATGACTAACTGAACAGTTGTAAATCTGCAGTTTCAATATTATTTGTTGATACTTTAATACAAAATTATTTTGAATTTCATACATTCAATAGTAAACCTATATATATATGTATATATATATATATATATATATATATATATATATATATGGATGCTGCAACTAAAGAAATCACAATCCCTCTGCACCACATGCTCCAGAGACCTCAACCTCACTACCACAATCAACAGAACATGCTGGAGGAACAGGTTCATAACCCAGAGACTGCCCATGCTATGGAATACACTTCCCGTACATGTCAAGCAGAGCACCTCACTGGCCCTCTTCAAGAGAAATCTTGATGAGTGGATGGGAAATAGAAAATTCACCCCGGGGATCACTCCAGTGGCTCTACTCGACAGAGGCACTAGGAAAAAAACACAAAATGCTCAAACAAAGTAAAATCAGAAGAACAGGTCACACTCTTAGCTGGATGATGCTCTTTATTTAGCGCTTTCATCAGTTAATAAAACAATGACTTCTTCAGAATGTTGTAACACACTTTACATCCACCTTATATACTACCATGTGTTTAATCAATTAAGTCAATTAACTTTCCCTTCAAAAACATTTTTAAAGCCATACCCCCTGTTATATGGTTACTGATGTTCTTTCATTACAAAATTGCAAAACCCTATATTTTATATATACACACACATTCCTTAAAAGCAATGCATATAAAATATGTATTTTGCCACAATTATTAAAGAAGAATTATTTAAAAGCTAAGTGAATAACCAAACAAGATATGAGACAGAATAACCAATATATACTTAAAATATACATGTTGTTCTATTATTATTACAAATGGTAATCTGATTTTAACTTGAGGTAACTAGATAAAGAAACTACCTCATTTAATCCAGGGGCGCTCGTGGCATTAACTCTTAGTTGCCACATCATTTTCTTGAACTCTAGGAATAGGTCATTTGGTCCCCCCCTCTCATTATATTCTAGATGTTCAAGTACTGTAAATTTAAAGTAATGCTCTGGAAATTTAGTAATATGCTTAGCAAGGGGATTATTGATGTTCCCCTTCCCAATGTCATACATATGCTGATATATCCGCAATCTGAAGGAGTTTTTTTTTCTTTCCAATGTAGAATCTATTGCAGATTTGAAATAGTGCAATATAGACTACATCTTTAGTACCAGAGTTATTTCTTTGTGTTGATTTCACTGTACTATACCCAGGAATGTTCACTCTGTCACACTGTAGGATAAATATACACTGCGAACAATGTCCACAGTTCCTGGTGTGCCCACTAGTGTAAGATCCTACCCTCACTTTGTTCTTTTCTAATATATTCTTAAGACTGATGTCTTTTTTTGTACACTACTAGTGGTTTACTACCCACTGCATTACCTATTTGTTCATCATGTTGTAGAATAAACCAATTCTTAAAAAGGACGTCCCTAAATAGGGAATACTGTGGAGTATATGTCAGGATCATAGCTTTCTTATACACACTGTGGTTACTGTCACTACCATCCATGACTGCACCTTGTGTACAACTTCCATTGCCAAGACCCAACAATGGATAAAAATGTCCTGATATTCTTTTTTGAGGGACTTCTTCCAGTATAGGTTTCACAAATCCCTGCGGGTATCCCTTTTTTTCCAACATACCCAACAATTTGTCTCTTTCATCACAAAATGTATCTAACTCACTAACCATTCTTGCAAGCCTTACGCTCTGCCCCTTAACTAGGGAATTTTTTTAATACAGGGGAGGGCCACTATTAAAATGGAGTAGAGTGTTAGAGTATGTTGGTTTCCTATAAATAGTAGATGGGTACTTTTTGAATTCTTTATTTTTCTTGATCTGGATGTCTAAGTAACTAATACTCTCTGTGTTCATCTCCATAGTAAATCTTAAGAAGGAGGTGCTAGTATTTAAATAAGAAAAAATATCATACAGTTCATCTTCACTACCTCCCCACATATTAAGTATATCATCCAGGTATCTGCCGTAAATTACACACCTCCTATACCCATCAAAGGGGAACTCCTTTGTCAACTCCCATTGGGCCAAGACAATGTTTGCAAAGACAGGGGCACAAACTGCCCACATGGCATCCCCTGTCGTTTGCCTAAACAATTGCCCTTCAAACAGAATGCAATTGTTTTCAAGGATCGACTCTATTAGTGTCCTAAGTGTAAGTATTCTAGTGTGTGTATATTGTGAATTCTTACACAGATAGTCATAAAACAGTTCAAATCCCTCAGAGTGCAGTATGACATTGAAGAGGTCCTTCACGTCAGCTGTAACCAGAATCATATCATCCCAATACAAATCCTGGTTTAGTTTTTTAAGCCAGTCCCAGGAGTCCTTAATAATGTATGGGAACCTACTAAGACTGTTCTTTAAACAAAAATCCAGAAACTTGGCAATAGTCAGGGTCTTAGAGGCCTTAGCATCCACTATAGGCCTTAACGGAGGGTTGGTGGCATCTTTGTGGATCTTAGGGATGCCAAATAAGGTTGGAGTTCTTGGATTTTCCTGTACCATAAAATCATATTCTTCTTTAGTAATTTGGTTGTTAAGTAACAACTCATATAAAGTGGCATCTATCTTTCTGTATGCTAAGTTTAATTAATTCACTGAAACTTGTACAAATCCATCCCCATATAAATGAATTAACATAAGGTTGGAATTCTTGGATTTTCCTGTACCATAAAATCATATTCTTCTTTAGTAATTTGGTTAAGTAACAACTCATATAAAGTGGCATCTGTCTTTCTGTAGGCAAAGTTTAATTCATTCATTGAAACTTGTTCAAATCCATCCCCATATAATTGAATTAACATACTATCCACATAGCGTTGCTGCTCCATTACCACCAACCATCCCCCTTTATCAGGTTTCATTATCCTTAGTGGCCTGTTGTCGAAGATGCTATTAAGTAGATTTTCTTCATCTTTAGTTAAATTACTTTCACCTCTAGGAATCATTTTGTCCTTACAAATGTCCCTAAAATCATTTACACACATCATCTCAAATAATTGTATACTGGGGTGTAGGGGTGGATTATAAACACTGGCTTTTTTACATACTGGAACAGCATGCTTATGTTTACCGCTGTTTACAACCATACTCAAACTGACAAAATAAAAGCAGCACACAGGCAACGGAATGATACAGGGCTGTAAATATCCAGTATATCTATGAGAAAGAGATCACATAAACTCAATAGGCAGTACCAAACATTTTTTACACAAAATTGGCAAGCGCTTTCACCCTTACGGGTTTCATCAGACCTTAAGAATCCAACCTACAAAATACCATTATATATAGGTCACCACTAAAAAAGGTGCCAAACCTAATACACAGCCATTAAAACTTTTAAAGAGCCAGTCTCTCACTAAATCAATACTGGTACCTAATAAACAACTCTCAATAAATCCATAACCTACAACACATGCTGCCAAAATTCACATACATCTATTAAAATAAACATAAAAAAAATTAAAAAATGTGCAAAATTCATATGCATACAAAACATATGAATGCATGGCCAGCACTACAAATATAAAACTATTCAATCTATATTGCACACTTCACAATAAATAAATAACAATATAAAAACATATAATAAATATGTAAATATATAACTGTACCAAACTACTAAATATAAAAGTTCTGAAATAGCTGCCAACACATAATATATACATATATAATGCAGAAAATATTCACGATGCAACATATATAAATTTGCAAAAACCTACTCCTCTACTTAAAACCACCTATCATCATTTGCTAACTAAAAACCATACCAATAAAGTACATTAATACATAAGTATACAAGGTTCATACAGATGACGAATAGTCAATGTGCCTTATATATATACATAACCAAGTCTATACAGAGCATCTACTTCAAACACCTAGATTTCAAAAATGGTTTGAGGGATACCTTGTCATTGAAGCCAGGATACTGATCTGCCCTTAATCTAATTATCCACCTGGCTTCCTGTGTTTCAGTAAAATTCCTAATGTCCCCACCAATATCACAACCCCAATAACATTAAACCTCAACCCATGGGTGGAGCCTACTCCCAATATATGCCTAGATTGTGCATTAACACTAGAACCCAACCTAATCTGATATAGGTGCTCACGTATGCGGTCTTTCAAACTCCTATCTGTGTTTCCTACATAGAAGGCATCACATACTGTGCACCTTGCCAAATAAATCACATGTTCCGATGCACAGTTGGCATGAACATTAAAAGTGTAGCTAACACCACTCAAAGGGTGCTCAAATTCATTACTGGACCCTATAAACTGACAAAAATTACACTGATTGCATGGGTATATACCCTGCACATTACTTTCCATGACTTTGCTATGAGTGTAACAAAGTAATCTCTTCAAATTAGGCCTATTCTTATAAACGAACTTTGGGGTATCACCCACGATCTTCCTAATGTTGGGATCTGTTGTTAGTATTTCCCAATGTGATCTAATCACATCTTTAGCACTACCAACATCTTTGGTGTAAAATAGGGGTATCTTAATAATATCTAATCTCTCAGAGGAATTTGACTGATCATATTCATCTCGTCTGTTCAACTCTGAGAAATAAGGACTGGCCACACCCTGTCTTAGAGTAGAAATACCTGTAATTCCCTTCTCAATCTCATTATCATGATAGTCTCTTGCCTTGAACCTTCTACATAATTCCTGTAACTCTGAGTTGAAACCCTCTTAGGTCGGGTTATAACAGGAAATCCTCATCACCTGCCCTTAACTACATTGCCAAATATGTACCCTGGGTGCATACTATGTCTATGCAGAAGGGCATTCTGGTGACAGGACATCCTGTACACCCCTGTGTTCAATAGGCCATTGTCCAGCCTTTCCACATATACATCTACAAAAAGATATCCATCTATCCGAAAATTCATATGTGAATTTTAGTACCTGGGTTAATCTGTTCACATCATCAAAAACTGCAACCAACTCATCTCTAGTCCCTGTCCAAATAAGGAACAGGTCATCCATGAAACGTCTATAGAAAGGAACATTCTGGATGAAACTTTCCAACTTAAATAGGTACTCAACTTCCCAAGCAGCCATGTACAAGTTGGCGTAGCTATTGGCACATGAAGTGCCCATAGCTATGCCATCCCTTTGTAGATAGAACTGGGAATCAAAACAAAAAATATTGTTCTCCAACACGATCTCCAAGAATAAAATCAACAACTCTAAAGCAGAGCCACTCAGCTCAGCAGTGTCCCTGACATAATCATGAACACTCTGGACACCTTCCACATTCGGAATTACTGTGAACAGGGACTGAATGTCCATGGTAACCATCAAATAAGTCGAAATAATACAGGTATCAGTATTAATTTAGTGAGATACTGGCTCTTTAAAAGCTTTAATGGTCGTGTATTAGGTCTGGCTCCTTTTTAGTGGTGACCTATATATAATGGTATTTTTTAGGTTAGATTCTTAAGGTCTGATAAAGCCCATAAGGTTGAAAGTGCTTGCCGATTTTGTGTAATAAATGTTTGTGCTGACTATTGAGTTTACGTGAACTCTTTCTCATAGAAAGACTGGATATTTACAGCCCTGCATCATTCCGTTGCCTGTGTGCTGCTTTTATTTTGTTACTAGTATTATGGAAGGTAAATGGAACGTTCGCTGACTGGGAGAGCATTTGTTTTGTTTTTATCAAACTCAAGCTGAGCTTCCTAGTTTACACCATCAGGTCAAGTAAAGTTCTATCAATTCTGACATTGTTCATGGGAACAATGTTTAACCCTTTTTCAAACAAATTCACCAATTCTACAGTGACCTGAGTGTTAGATAAATTGTATATTGTAAAATCATGGTATATATTACTAATAATGTTATTTTTTGTCTCTGTACCTACCAGTTCCCAGCATTGTTCCTGGCTCTCCCCCTCCCCATGTTCCCATAAGTTGCTCTCCCCCGTCCATGGCCATTTCAGGAATTTCTGCTGTGAGACCAATTGTTGTTGTAATTGTGCTGGAGAGTCCTGATTCTCCCTGTCCTCCTGGGGGCGGGGTTCCTAAAGGGACATTATCATAACTGTTGCTGTCCTCTGGATATTCTTCCACTATGTCCCTTACTTCACCCTCATGAACAGAACCTTCATCTATTAATTCTATCTGAGCTGACTTAGGCCTATACTACCTATTGGTGTGGGGTAGGCCTACTCATATTGCTTTCTGTCTCTTTCTGATTTTTTTGCTTTTCTTATCCCTGATAGCAGCAGTGTTTTTATCTACATTCACAAATATAGCTTTGTAATCATTTATTTTAAAAAGAGGCACTAGGAACTAAGGTTGGGTGGCACGATACCAGGCTAATCCTAATGGGCCTATGGGCTGGGCTTGTAAAGGCTCCGGGGCCATTAGCCTAGTACACACATATGAACCTATATATATATATATATATATATATATATATATATATATATATATATATATATATATGTTTGTGTACTAATTAAGAGTGAAAATACCCATTGTCAACTGGCAGAATGTCAACAACAAAGTGTCGAAAATGCCGACATCAACACACCAGTACACATATACCGAGAAACAGGCTTGGCAATTGCAATCTTTATCTTTCAGAAAGTGAAATAAAACATATTTTTTGCAGTGCGGCAAGCGGGTCTATATCACATTGTCAAACTCTTAAAAATTTGAACGTCATATGGTGTCCGTACAGTGCGGAATGGGAAGATATCTCTTTTTCGCACTGTAGTGCAATCTCGGAGTTGGTATATTTAAAGAGTGGGGGTGTGGGAGGGATGCAGCCCCCCTTGTTGGGGGTCAGGGGGCTTGGCCCCCTGCTTATACCATTCAGTAGTTTTTTCTGAGGTTTATTTATTTTTTATTACATTTTCAAACTTTTAAAAGTTCGATCATATGGTATCGACAGTATGACATTTGAACTTTTAAAAGTTTGATTATGTAATATAGATGCAAGCACCCATGCACCAGCCTCCCTAATTATATATGCTAACTCTGAAATTGCAAATATCCTGGGTTTATGCGATCTTGCAAAGCAACTAATTAGTTGCCTTGCTGACCATGTACCGGCGACTAGACAGCTGTCAACCTAACACTTATTTGACTGTATCATTAGTACCCATTTATTAAGGAAATTCCATTGGACATTAAGGGTCCCCTTTTGAGAAATGACCAAGACAATATCTAAATACATCTAGAAAAATAACACAGTTCGAACCACAAGCAAACATTTCAAAATAGGCATAGCGTAGTATTATATAAGGTGGGAAAATGCTGTATGTATGTAAATATGCAAACATATCTGCGTACACATTATTATGCAAATATGTACATTATTTCAAAATCCCATATAAATATTATAAAGCAAAACATTATAGAACACTAACAGTTTGTAAGCAGAGCTGAAAAAGTAAAATGCTAACAAAAGTCATTGCATGGAAACACAAATCGAAGTCTGAAGTAAGTTTGAAGGTGGCAGGATATGATCAACAAGGCAGAGCAAGGACTCCATTAAGAAATAAAAAGGGAAAGCAGCCATCAAAAATGACAAGTAAAAATAGGGTAAGAAAGAATAATGTGCTAACATCAAAATATTATTTTCCTTTATTATCTTTATTCATTTGCTCTACACTCATATCTTAAATGTATGAACCCAACTACCACTTTTCACGGGTAACCTAAATCATAGCAGTTCAGCATCACTGCATAAGATCAGCCAGTGATACGGTCAGTAGCCATCCATCTTACTTCATGTCTAAACAGGAGAATATTCCCGTATTGTGTCAAACCTGTATTTTCATCAGCCCGTTAATGTAGTTTTAACGCCTCACAGAAAATGGGCAGGGATCTACAATCAGAACCGCAGTTAAGTTGTGGCATTATTGCAGAATATTATTGTTTCTCTTCTGACTTTTTCCATTGTGGCTGTATTATTTTATTATTTTATGGTGTGAAACATCTTATCTTTATAGTTGTTTGCAGCAGTAACCGTTTTCTTCATGCGTGCAGATTTTATGGTAAAACAGAACAGGAAAATTATAAAATTACAGAGAGAATACAACTAAAAGCAATACTGTTCTCTGAAAATGTAAGACAGTTTTATCATGTTAGTATTCAATAGTAAGTACATTTCTGATATCACTATGCACAGAATGGCTGCAAAATGAAATTAAAATTCAAGCACATAAAGTACTGTCCCAAAAAAAAAGCGTATTACTTGTTTACCATTTGTGGACTACTGCTTCTGACTAGAATTTATAAAATTTTATTAGGAAAAGTGATGAGTAAGGCCTACTTAAAGCTGCATACCTGTCAAGAGCTCTTTTTGAGGCTTATTCATTAGGTGTTAAAGGCAATTGTATCTTCTCTTTTCTCTACGGACAATATTAATGGGATTATCTTGTTTTAACTTGTTTAAAGTGTTTTGCAGTTATCATATTTGACCAGCTATGATAACGCTTGTCTCCTGCATTTCACTTTAATTAACTAAAATAAGAATATATTTAAATACTAAACATTTATAAACTTCAAAACCGAAAAAAAGTATTACAAATTCAGACTGTCCTCTGAACAATTTAAGCCTATTTACAAGGAAATATAAACATTTGAATATAAAATGAAGACTTCATATAAGATATATAGACTGGAAAAGGAAAAAAAAAAGATGCTTTTAACTTTCGTAGCATTGCTGATTTTTACTAATGGGCATAGACCCTGCCCCATATTTACGTGATGCAGCAGATAGAGAAGGTTTCAGTTCATATTCACTTATACAAATGGGCATAGATCTTACATCACAGCACGTGGTAGCAGAGGTAAACCTTCCATCATATTTACATAGTCTATGAAACCAGACACAGAAATGATCTTGGGAATTGTCTTTACAGGCTTTGCTTTGTACCATCCCAAAAAGAATGTTGATTATATCCCACTTAAGCCTAGAATTTTTCAGTCTAAGTAAAAGGCTAATAAATGCTTTACTAATGTTAGAAAAGAGCTTTCAAAATGTCCAATCTGAGACTATTAAATTCTGAAGCCTACTGAGAAGTAGGAAGTTAAAAGGATTAAAGAGAGAGTGGAAAAACTGAACATTAATGAAAGTTATTCTTTAAACCAGCAACTCAAATAATGTGCTCCCTGTTGTTGCCTAGAAATAATAACTGGGAGGGTGTAGAAGCTATGAATTGTAGTATAAGTGATAATGCCTTTTTACTACAAAATGTCTTAATTTCACCTTCTTGAAAAGTGGTAGTTTTAAAATGAACCATTTTTCAGAATGAAGTACATTAATGTAATGCATTAAGTCTCCCTGATGGCTGCAGTATTTTGTAGTTTTTTTTTTTGGTTCTTTCTCTGTTTTTCTCTCTCTTTTACTGAATACTAATACAAATTCTCTTCTAACATCTTTTAAGAATGTATGCCTACCATACAAACAGAGGTCACCTGAAATAAAGTAAATGTTTAGCTACAACTGCACACATAAAATGCATGAAATCATACATCATTGTTAATGTATATAAGTCGTGCACTCAAAAGTCAATTTTCTATAACTTCTTGTCCATAAACTCATGAAAAAAGCAGCAGTAATGACTCCTATGAGCTCACATGTTGGTCCAAAGGCAAGGTCACTTCCTATACCGCTAACCATCCATGAGCACATGTCATCCCCTTGTCAAATGGCTACAAGTAGAAGAAGTGGATGAATTTTGTTTCACCTCTGAGTCGAGCAAAGCTGATGACACTGCTAAAATACCCCATTACTAATGGCAGAGGGTGAAATAGGCAAGAGACAGGCATAAGGGTCGGTCTTTCTTTGCTAGTGCACATGGAATCCTGCATGATTGCATGCGCTTCAGAGAAAAAAAAAGCCTTTATTTGGCTGGGATTCAAAGTACATCCTGAAGTTTGATATCACCCATGATAAACATAGTTCAATCACAAGTCTCACAAAGAAGGATTAAAGGAGGAAAAATTACCAAAATAATGGTAAAGTCATGGGGACTGCAGACACGAGCACCTAGTGATGGAAAAGTGAAAATATTAGGAATTAAATAGAAACATGAATGTCAGTAAAAGACATAAGGCCAGATCCATTAATGCCTGCACTCTTTGTATACAATCTGTATTCAAGAACATCCCTTGTGCATTCTAGTCACTCAGAAAAATTACACTAAGCATACACACATTCTACAATGTTGTGATAACCTTTATGATTCCCCAAAATGTTTAAGGCTGCAAGAAAACCAGAAGGAAAAGTAGAAGTAAAATTAGGTGGAAGAAGGTGTGAGTTATGCTTGTGTTGTCTGTTCACTTAGAACAGTGTAAACTTAATGTACTCTTAGTGTAGGCATTAATGAATCCCAGGGATGGTTTCCAGTTTGCTATTCCTATACAGAAAAGAACACATGAAAGTTGAAAACATCATAACAAAACATACAGCCCAGTAAGACCAGTGAACGAAATAACAGCTTGCAGTGTATTATACTGTCTCATTTCACAGGCAAGGTGTTTATCACATAGTTTTTCAATTCTAGTCGGAAGCTAGTAAATAATATCACCTACCTTTATAGACTTGTCTTATTCCTTCAGGGAGCTTGTACCAACCAGAAGATCCATTTTAAGGAAGGTTTTTTAGTTGTGGCTAATTTCAACGGGGTCAGGATAAATGAATGCAGTCTGTATTCGATAAAGTATAATTTCAGTCCCTGTTAAAGGGTCTGGTCTTTAAAGGTGGACAGTATCCAGTATTATGGAGCTTGTAAGTAAAGGTGTTAATCAGTAGGTCATTTCTTGCTGAAACTGTAAGCCTTCTACCATTCCTTACTGTACTGCAGTGTTGTTCTTTATTATTAGTTGATGAAGCACAGTTGTTTATTCTCTGTTATTTATATACTTA
>NC_056746.1:1317152223-1317184723 GCF_019279795.1 Protopterus annectens | reverse complement strand
GCAGTCCTCACCACTGTCACACTACCCTCGTACATATCCTGTACCTCTCTTACATACTTCTCTGCCACTCCCGACTTCCTCATACAATACCACAACTCTTCTCTAGGCACCCTGTCATACGCTTTCTCCAAGTCTACAAAGACGCAATGCAACTCCTTCTGACCTTCTCTGTATTTCTCCAATAATACTATCAGAGCAAACATTGCATCTGTAGTGCTCTTTCCTGGCATGAAACCATACTGCTGATCACTAATCATCACCTCCCTTCTTAACCTAGCTCCCACTACTCTTTCCCATAACTTCAAGCTGTGACTGATCAATTTTATCCCTCTGTAGTTACTGCAGCTCTGCACATCACCCTTATTCTTAAAGATAGGCACCAAAACACTTTTTCTCCACTCCTCAGGCATCCTCTGACTTTCCAAAATTTCATTAAACAATCTAGTTAAAAATTCCACTGCCATTTCTCCTAAGCACCTCCATGCTTCCATTGGTATGTCATCTGGGCAAACAGCCTTTCCATTCTTCATCCTCTTCATAGCTATCCTTACTTCCTTCTTGCTAATCTGTTTCACTTCCAGATTCACTATCCTCACATCATCCAACCTTCCCTCTCTCTCATTCTCTTCATTCATCAGCCTCTCAAAATACTCTTTCCATCTACTCAACACACTCTCCTCTCTTGTGAGTACCTTTCCCTCAATATCCTTTATCATCCTTACCTGCTGCACATCTTTCCCAGCTCAGTCCCTCTGTCTAGCCAATTGGTACAGGTCCTTTTCTCCCTCTTTAGTTTCCTACCTTTCATACAACTCTCCATATGCCTTATCCTTAGCCTTCGCCACCTCTCTCTTTGCCATGTGCCTCATCTCCTTATACTCATGTCTACTTTCTTCATCTCTTTGACAATCCCACTTCTTCTTCGCCAACCTCTTCCTCTGTATACTCTCCTGTACTTCCTCATTCCACCACCAGGTCTCCTTGTCCTCCTTCCTCTGTCCAGATGTCACACCAAGCACCTTTCTAGCAGTCTCCCTTACTAGTTCTGCTGTAGTTACCCAGCTATTCGGTAACTCTCCACTGCCTCCCAGTGCCTGTCTTAACTCTTTCCTAAATTCCACTTCACAATCATCTTTTTTTAACTTCCACCATTTAAGCCTTGGCACTGCTTTCACACTCCTCCTCCTCTTCTTGATCACCAACGTCATCCTGCAGACCACCATTCTATGCTGCTTAACTACACTTTCCCCTGCCACCACTTTACAGTCTCCAGTCTCCTTCAGACTGGCCCTCCAACATAGGATATAATCCACCTGTGTGCATCTTCCTCCACTCTTGTACGTCACCCTATGCTCCTCCCTCTTCTTAAAATATGTATTCACCACAGCCATGTCCATCCTTTTCGCAAAATCCACAATCATCTGACCTTCTGCATTCCTCTCCTTAACACCATACCTACCCATCACTTCCTCATCCCCTCTGTTCACTTCACCAACATGCCCATTAAAGTCCGCTCCAATCACTTGTCTCTCACCCTTGGGTACACTCACCACAACTTCATCCAACTCACTCCAAAATTTCTCTTTCTCATCCATCGCACACCCAACTTGTGGAGCATATGCACTAACAACATTTATCATTACACCATAAATTTCGAGCTTCATAAACATCACTCTGTCAGACACTCTCTTCACATCTAAAACACTCTTGGCTTATTGTTTCTTTAGTATATCCCCTACCCCATTTCTCCTGCCATCCACACCATGATAGAACAATTTGAAGCCGTTTCCTAAACACCTGGCCTTACTTCCCTTCCATCTGGTCTCTTGCACGCACAATATATCAATCTTCCTTCTCTCCATCATATCAGCTAGTTCCTTCCCTATACCAGTCATACTGCCAACATTCAAAGTTCCTACCCTCACTACTACACTCCTAACCTTCCTCCTCTCTTCCTGCCTTCGGGCATGCATTCGCCCTCCTCTTGAAATTCAGATAAATAAAAAAAAATCACTGGCATATCCACCACTTTTATATATTTTTTTTTCCTAAAACATCTGTTTTTTTTTTTTGCTTTATCAGACTATTAGTCTGGCAAGATGGGTTTGTTAATTAAGCCTGAAATATTTCAGGAGGTCCTTTGCTGGCCAAAGATTCTTTCTTGATCAACAATTTTACACTGCATAATCGTCTGCTATATGTAAATGCAGTGCTACAAAATTTATTGTTTTTATAAATCCATAATTGACATAACCAGTACAATCCTTTCTACTTTCTGATCCTATGTGTCCTAAGCTTTACATAAACTTGATACATTTAATTTGCTGCTACTCTGCTTTAAACAGTTTATGAATATTTAATTGCAAATTTTGAATGATAATGCTATTGAATTTATTGTTTCTCCACATACTATAAGTTTTGATTTTTTTTTTTTGTATATATCACTTTTGCAGTAGAAATTACTTCTGGGGCTTTTGCCCCAGAATGCCTGAGGTCTGACTTCTCTTCCAGAGCTCAGCACCTTTATTCCTATAAACTGGTCATTCAGCCATTGCTTAAGAATAGCTTCATTATCTCTTTGCCACAAAATAAAACTTTATTACCCCAATTTTCAGTGCATGTGCCATTGTATAATTTTATAATTTAAAATTTAGCCAGCTTCAGAGGGCAGTTCAGATAAGTATTTCACTAGGAAACGGTGCTCTTATGGTAGCTTATTTACATATAAAGATTTCCTTAGCTATTTGTTTTCTGTCTATGACTTGAACTTAACATAAAAAGCTAGTGTCCCAGATCTTTATATCCAAAACACATACGGGAAGGAAACTGTTACTTCACATCTATTTACACTATAAGAGGCTTCAGGCCATGATCCTTGCTGCCATGGCTTCAAATGTATCCCCAACCACAGGAACACTGAATAAGAAGAGTGTACAGAATCAACTTAAGGGCACATTGGCTAGGACTCAGGAGATGTTGGTTATCCTAGGCCTCTCACATAACCCACACATGTCAGTTATCCTAGGTCTCTGACATAACCCACACATCTCAGTTATCCTAGGCTCTGACATAACCCACACATCTCAATTATCCTAGACCTCCAACATAACCCACATATCTCAGTTATCTTAGGCCTCTGACATAACCCATACATCTCAGTTATCCTAGGCCTCTGACATAACCCACACATTTCAGTTATCCTGGAAGCTGCCAGAAGAAAGCAATATCGGAAGCATGCTTGGTCATCATACCAGAATTGCATTTTCAAAACTTCTCAATAAATGTGCTATCAGATCTTTTACTGAAAATTCACAATTAGGCTGTGGGAATCTGAGACACATTTTATAATATTGAATCACCATTTTTATCAGAGCAGTAGGTTCATTTCTATTACAGTCAACCCAGTAGACCTACATACAGTGAATGGGTAAATCACGTTTAAGAATTACATTGGTTTATACCCTTGACATGTTTGGCAGTCAGTTTTCAGAACATAATAAATGCTATATTTCCAGCATTAGTCTTGGTTTCTATGATTTTGAATATAGTTATTGTAAAATTCCCAGTATATAAATGACTGTATAAACAGTGTATGAAAATTATCAGTGTTGAAGATGTGAGTAGCACAGTCTTTATTATTTAGTACCATTACGGCTGATATAAAAGCATGGGTTGAGGTATGGGTATCTAAACATACAAAAACTGTGAACTAGGATTTCGAGCAAATTCATTTGCTGTAACATTTTCTGTCAAAGAATACCTAATAAAATGTATTCAGAGTAATTAAGCAATGATTTGAACTTCAATATGAATGTGTGCTATAGTGACATTTAATAGGAGAATTATTTGCAAAGCACATAATATTAAAGGCACTATAAATAAAAGAAGATATGCAATGGACTTCAGAAATTTTAAAAATTGTCTCAGATTAGATAAGTTCATAGGTTCATAGGTAAGCACTAGGCTAGCTGCTAGGCAAGGCTGGCTGCCCTGGGCTATTTTAAGCCTAGCCAATTTCTCTTTTTCTGCTTGAAGTAACCTGTGTCATTTGGTTATAGATTGGCCTTACTCATCCTATGGTCAATAATTAGATATTACCCGTAATCAGAATAGCTGGGATCATACCATAGATAATTTGAGGTGACCCATGCATAAGGTAAAACATTTAGGAGTTGCCTCTGTCCATTAGTAGTACAGGGGCAGTCCTGGGTAAATTGCCTATTTCCCATCCATAGATCTAAATTGTGTTTGAATGTGGACAGGGATGAACTTTGTTTTGTGTTGATGGGGGGGGGGTCTGTTCTACAGCATTGGTATCCTCTGCAAGATATACTTGTCTCTCCACACCTTTTATTGATGTTGCAGAAGAGGTTTAATCCTTAGACTGAGTATTTCTGATTCCATTTGACTTGCTGATGTGTAGTAAATGCATCAGTAATGGGTTAGATGATGCTTTGTATTCCAGACACAGGTAATCTCTTAGCAGTCTGTACGATACAGAGTATAGTGACAGGGCAGTCCATGTGGGACATGATTTTTATGCCTTGTATCCTTTTTCTAAGGTATCTCTGCGGGATGTTCCCATCGTTGCATTTTATCTGGAAAGATACATGTTAAAGGGAGCATTATATTCAATAACTGGCCTAATGAGGGCTGAGTAAAGGGGAGCAATGACATTCCTAGATCTAGATACAATCCCTTTGTTTATGAGCAATGCAATATAGAAAGACTTTCTTACAACAGTAGATGCAAGTTGGGCAAAAGATAGGTCACTGTCCACATAAATTCCTAAATCCCCAAAAATCTGGATTAACTCTTAGGAGCATATTGTCAATGTGGTAGTTCCCTGGGGGTCTATATCATATGAGCAAATCGCACAAATTGCGAATGCTCATAATATTGAATGTACTGGACCTCAAAGTGCTTTTTCTGAGATCGCGGTACAGTGAAGAATGGGATATTTACCCTTTCCTCACTGTAGTGTGATGTTAGAGTTGGAATATATATTTAGCGGGGGGTGTGGGGGGTGCAGCTCCCCACAATAGGAAGTTCGAGGTCCGGTACGTTTAATATTATGAGCGTTTGCGATTTGTGCGATTCGCTCATATGATATAGACCCTTCCCTGGGGTAGATGACTTCCCAAAGGATACAATAACACATTTTTACCATGATAATAGACCTACTGATATGAGAAAATGCTTTGAAATAATAAATTCAAAACTGAAAAAAATAAACACTTCAAATAAGTTTAGCCTTGTATAAATGTTTACAAGGACAGGTCATGGACAGGGCACAGACACACACACACACACACACACACACACACACACACACACACACACACACACACACACACACACACACACACACCCAGTGGTCATAGAGCACAATGCAACATTTTGTTCTTATTTGACCCAGAAAGTGTTAGTATGAATATGTGTTACAAAGAGTTTAATTGTAGCAGATTAACACTGCATTTTTTAAAAGTGTTTACACATAATGGCATATAAGATAAACAGAATTGTCTTCTATTTCCTTATTTTGTTTCTTCCACAGTGTACATGGTATGTCTATATTGATTGCAGTGCATATTTTTGTACAAAATAAAGCTACTCTTCCTAATTCTTTGTTGCCTTTCTCTTCTGTTTAAATGTTTTAATACTGTAAAAATAAGCAAGCTGTATCCCCTGTCTATAAAATTATAAAGGTTTTTCAGACTATAGGCTTGTATATGTCGTCAAATGCACAGATCCACATCACATGATCAAAAGCCTCTGCCTTGAATTGGATAAAACAAGTAATCAGAAAATAAATTAATTATGTTTATATACTTCAATGATTTAATAATTCGAAGATTCAAATCCAGGACCTAAGAAGGCCAATTAAGGGCTTGCTTTAATTTAGACCATGCTGCATTTAACAAATCCTTAAACCACATGTCTAATGAAAATTTAAACATCAGTAAACTCTTTGCACAGTTTATATTTATAGGTAAAGTATTCCATAATCTACTGGTTCTACATTGAAAAAAAAAACTAAGACATCAATTTTGAATAAATACTAGATAAGTGAACTAATAAATTACTATCCCAGGTATTTAAACCATGATTTCCAAAACCACCCCCAACATACACTAAAATTAAATTTGCTCTTAATAGCCCATAAGCTATTGAATAAAGTGATAAGGTCTGTTTACATATTGTAAGGATTTATATTCAGCTATATATCAGGTAAATGTTCTTTGAACATGCTTGAAATAGCTAGCTGTTAAATTCCCAGCATATAAAATTATAACCAGAATATTATATGGTAGGGTGAATACTGGCAGAAAATAACTTGTCCTTAACAACCATATCCCCTATACTGAAAGTCATAAAAATATTCTTTATTAGTCCATAACATTTCCTAAAAACAATTCACATGAGAATCAAATGCAAAAGATGAATCAACAATTCCACCTTGATCCTTAATTTTTAAGTAAAAAAACAATATAATCAGCGTACTACCACTCATTAAGTATCCCAATCACAGCAGCAGCAGGGACTTCAGGATGACTGCACAGTTGGTCTGTAGGATACTGAAAGCAACAGCAGTACTCATTAGTCATGCTCACACCTCAGTGATGCTCTGTGTGATGTCATACTCACAGCAACAGCAGTACTCATTAGTCATGCTCATGCCTCAGTGTTGCTCTGTGTGATGTCATACTCACAGCAACAGCAGTACTCATTAGTCATACTCATGCCTCAGTGATGCTCTGTGTGATGTCATACTCACAGCAACAGCAGTACTCATTAGTCATACTCACACCTCAATGATGCTCTGTGTGATGTCATACTCACAGCAACAACAGTACTCACTAGTCATGCTCATGCCCCAGTGATGCTCTGTGTAATCTCATACTCACAGCAGCAGCAGTACTCATTAGCCATGCTCATGCCTCAGTGATGCTCTGTATGATCTCATACTCACAGCAACAGCAGTACTCACTAGTCATGCTCATGCCTAAGTGATGCTCTGTGTAATCTCATACTCACAGCAGCAGCACTCATTATTCATGCTCATGCCTCAGTGATGCTCTGTTTGATCTCATACTCACAACAACAGCAGTATCCACTAGTCATGCTCATGCCTCAGTGATGCTCTGTGTAATTTAATACTCACAGCAGCAGCAGTACTCATTAGCCATGCTCATGCCTCAGTGATGCTCTGTGTGATCTCATACTCAGTGATGCTCTGTGTGATCTCATACTCACAGCAACATTAGTACTCACTAGTCATGCTCATGCCTCAGTGATGCTCTGTATAATCTCATACTCACAGCAGCAGCAGTACTCATTAGCCATGCTCATGCCTCAGTGATGCTCTGTGTGATCTCATACTCAGTGATGCTCTGTGTGATCTCATACTCACAGCAACATTAGTACTCACTAGTCATGCTCATGCCTCAGTGATGCTCTGTGTAATTTAATACTCACAGCAGCAGCAGTACTCATTAGCCATGCTCATGCCTCAGTGATGCTCTGTGTGATCTCATACTCAGTGATGCTCTGTGTTATCTCATACTCACAGCAACATCAGTACTCACTAGTCATACTCATGCTTCAGTGATGCTCTGTGTAATCTCATACTCACAGCAGCAGCAGTACTCATTAGTCATACTCATGCTTCAGTGATGCTCTGTGTAATCTCATACTCACAGCAGCAGCAGTACTCATTAGTCATACTCATGCTTCAGTGATGCTCTGTGTGATCTCATACTCAGTGATGCTCTGTGTGATCTCATACTCACAGCAACAGCAGTACTCACTAGCCATGCTCATGTCTCAGTGTTGCTCTGTGTAATCTCATACTCACAGCAGCAGCAGTACTCATTAGCCATGCTCATGCCTCATTGATGCTCTGTGTGATCTCATACTCACAGCAACAGTACTCATTAGTCATGCTCATGCCTCAGTGATGAGTTGTGTGATATCATACTCGCAGCAGCAGCAATACTCACTAGTCATGCTCATGCCTCAGTGATGCTCTGTGTGATCTCATTCTTACAGCAAGAAGGAGAAGTTATTTTTTTATGTGAGTCAGATGGCTTACTATCATAATCTCGAAAATCAGAATAAAATAGGTGTTAATCGAAATTGAATGCTGAAATTAGATAAAAATGAGTGTTATAAATGCTGTAAATCCTGCAGAAATGTTAAAAATGTCGATTCGTGAAATTTTCATCCTTTTTTCAGTAAACCACTCCAAACGTGCAATACTGAAGTGAAACAAGTGTTTCCATAGCTAAGTGCTGGATATATCCACAATAAGCATGTACCCCTGCCAGAAATGTGAATTCCAAACATGTGCATGTGCTGTGTCATACTATAATGCAATCCATGTCCCAATAACTAAACTGTTATGACATCTGCAACAGTAGTAAAGCAGTTACACTCGGATTTTGCAAACAGTAAAGTAACTAGCAGGTATATCAAAAAAAGCAGTGGTGCGCCATCAATTGTACAAAGCCTAAATGTGTTATATCATCCTGTTTAGATAGCAGGTGTTGTATCATATGTTCCTTGTCAGAAAGCCTACGCTTCTTTGGAGATGATGGGACACAGCATAGGAACTTCTGCTTAACATCTTCTAAATGATTCTGCTGCAAACATATGGCATGCAATACATCTGAGATGTATAGGTCCTTTTTCCCCAGTAGACAAATCAGCCTACAGTGCCAGCCTTCAACAGCATTCTAGCTCCTTGGGTAGCCCATAGTGCATGTTTCAGCCTGATTCCAGAATTGGACATCGAAGAGGAGTGGTTGTCTCTTGGAGGTTGAACCTCTCATGCCGTAGCATCTAGGCCACCCTAGAATGTAGTTATTCTTGCAAAACATGCATAGAGGAGCACCCCGTCACCCAACGCCTCCTCAATAAATGTAAATGTCTCCATAATATGTTCCATACATATGAATGCAAGTGCAGGTATTTGCTTACATAGCAGTGCAAATTGCGTATCGGTACCATACACCTGTGCCAGGTTTAGCTTTTGGATCTGCATCCAGATAATTTGGCACAGATGGAACCAGCAACCCTTGGCCATACTGTTTGGTAGATGCTTTATGATGCTGTTAACTGCTCCCTTCTCAAAATTGCTTAGTACCATCCTGGGTTAGAACTGTAGATGTAATTCCTTATATAAGGACATCAGGGTTGCCCAGAACTGATCGTAACACTCCTCACATTTGGATGGGAGTATGGCATACACTACGGGTACTACTTTGCTGTTGCTAGAACCGTTCAAGCTACAATGAATGGAGTATACCGGCTTACACTCCCTTGTGCTAATGGGGAAGTCCCCGTCTACAAGAATATACTCAAAATTACACAGCAGGCCAAGATTACCCTCTGTGGTGAGAATCATAACATCGTATGTATGAATACGAAGAGCGCTATGTTTAATGATAAAGTGGCCCTGTTTCAATGGCACCATGTCAGGGCTTAGATCTTTGAGACTAGCTAGGTCTACCCTGGGATTTGTGCTATTTTTACACCTGACCCTACGTACACACTGCTTCAGCGCATCTGTATTAGTCAAGGTGGTCACAACATCAGTGAATGTGGTTGCCAGGACCTCCGATACAATCCTACAGGGATCCTCCAGAGTCTGTTCAGTACACCTCTTAATAGCTTCCCATACCCTTGTCTGGTCTACCTTGACAACATCAGGCACGTAGAAATGTGCAATACTTTTGAGTCGCTTCTCCTCACCATCACAGGTCTCAGTTATACAACTGCCCTTACACTTCTGCCTTGCCTTCTGGGTGCAACACCAGTAGTTTTTCTCAGGGTTTCTCTTTTCCAGATAGTATTGATAACCATCAATACAAAGGATTGCGTGACCCTTCTGAGATGTAACTGTGTCATACTTATTGCCAATAATGCCAGGATAGCTCACATTAGGCTGATCAGACATCTTACCTGAGCACACCTACAAATCAACAACAGTGCCATGATTACTCACAGTGTACTCCATCTGAACCAGTTAATAAACCCCAGCATCCATTTTATATGTAACACCAATAATTTACACAACCCATGCCAAAAGCACTGTAGCACCAATGTCCAACTACTCCCATTAAAACAACAATATGCAACACAAATGACTGAAAACTCTGACTGCACATTAATATGTAACACTGATAACAGTCACTAACCATCGTAGTAATGACTTCTCAGCAACTCAAAAAACAAAGACAAACTTAAATAAATGAAGCCAAAGGAACCGTTCACCGGATAACAAATAATTGAACATCTAACTCCAAAGGAGACCAATGCGTTGCAGAACGTCAATTTATTTTAAGCAACAAACAAGTCTTGCTTTTTGTCGGCGACTCCTCACCAACTTCTTCAGAAAGTTTAAAATACCGCACCACTAACACGGCTAATTTAAATACCCTACTAAAATACATGATGTCAACACGTTCTCCTTCCATGAAATCAACATTTAAAGTAAACCTGGTAACTAAACTTTATCACTATTCAAAAATCATTTAAAAAAATCATTTAAAAAAATCATTTAAAAAGCTAACTGCTTAAACTACCATTGCCTTATATAGTACCATATTCGCAGTCAACCGGAAAAAATGGTGCTGGCTCAGTGCAAATACATACTTCCCTAACTATATATGGAATTTATAACAATTTAAATACGTAAACATGACTATCTAAAATCTTCTAAGAAAAAAACGTAATACATAAAATAAAACTACAAAATTAAAAATACAAGAGACTAACCACCCCAGAATAAAGGTGTAGCTAATCTAAACCATAACCATAATAATGATGATTATTGAAACTAAAATATAAACAAATACACCCTCAATAAAATCCTACCTATCCAAACTTCTCAGTTTCAGTACACTAGCAATAGACAACATGCTATTTAGACCTGGATAATGATAGGCATCCAGTTTTAACTGCCATAACAATTCCTTGAGTTCCAGCAACAAGGATTCAGGAAACCTTATTGTTTGAAACCATCTGGTCAATTACCATAAAGTTAAATTCATGTTCAGGGCACTCCTTTATATGCTTGGCCAGTGCATTATCCAATTTTTCTTTCCTGCTGGCATACAGGTGTTCATATAAGAGCTCCTGTAGTCTCCTATCGGTTTTTCCTATATAAAAAACAGGACATACAGTGCACTTGGCCAAGTACACCACATGTGCACTGGTACAACTGAATCTCCCCCTGGTATTATACTTAGATTCTATAATCATAAAGTGGGTACCTGCTTTGACAAACCGGCAATATTTGCACATACTACATTTAAACATTCCAGATCTAGCATTGGTCGGCTGGGGGTTCATTTCTAAGATTTTCTTTAGATAAAGGCCTCTCCTGAAAGATACTTTGGGAAATGTTCCAAACTGGGAGGAAACTTGATTATCTGTAAAAAGAAAACTCCAATTCTTCTTGATATTAGAAACAATTTCACCCGCGTCGACAGTATAGGTAGTAATAAAGCTGTAGGGAAAGAAACTATTAACCTGGACATTTTCTGGTAACATAACCGATTCTGTATTATGATAGCTTAATATAGGGAGGTATATCCCATTCTCCCTCTTGGAACGTACCTCATTGCACAATTCTGCAATCAAACCACCTGGGTAACCTCTGTTCAAAAAGAGGTTCTGAATAAAAAAACATTCATCCAAAAAATCACTATCTCTAGACACCATCCTGGCTGCTCTCACCAGCTCATAGGTTCATAGGTTCATACTAGACTATCTGCCCAAGGGCATTTATAAGCCTAGCCCATAGTTATGTGGCTTTCGCCACCCCTTTAGTTTGAAGAAAACTATGCCTATTATTTTGCTGTGCCTCTGTCAAGCAGTGACACTGAAGTAATCCCCGGGCTATATCTGCGATCTCCCATCCATTGGTCAAGATTCCTCTTGAACAAGGCCAGCGAGGTGCTCTGCCTCACATGTACCGGGATTTTGTTCCACAGCATAGGGAGTCTCTGGGTGATGAATCTGTCCCTCCAGCACGTTCTATTAATAACCGTGTCAAGGTTTAAGTCTCCCGCCCTTGTGGTTCTGAGGGATCTAGATTTTTGAGGTGAAGCATATTCATCAAATCTGGGTTTGACATGGCCTTATATGTCAGGCACAGGTCACCTCTGAGCAAGCGGTATGCGACTGAATAGAGCTGGAGTTCTTTCAGTCGGGCAGCATAAGACATATTTTTGAGACCCTTTATCCTTTTGGTGAGGAACTTTTGGGGCCTTTCCAGCTGCTGCAGGTGTCGGGTCAGATACATTCGAATGGGGCATTGTACTCAATCATAGGTCTAATGAGTGATGAGTACAGGGGACGATGACCTCCCTAGATCTAGATGTGAATCCCTTCATGATCAGGTGGGCAATGTAGAAGGTTTTCCTAACTACTTTGGCAACATGAGTGTCAAACGAAAGGTTACTGTCAACCTGGGTCCCCAGATCCCTGATGACTTCTTCTGTGCTCAGTGGATTGCCACCTATATGGTAGCTAGGGGTAACCTTGTTTTTCCCGAAGGGTATGACTATGCATTTCTTGGCGTTTAACTTAAGGCCATGGCTCTGGCACCAGTTATCCGTTTCTGTGAGGCCCTTCTGAAGGATATCTGTGTCAGATGTGTTTTCGACTATGGCACCCAGTTTGCAGTCATCTGCAAACTTTGTCAGCCATAACCCTCCTGTGTTTGCTTGTACTTCAGAAAAGTAGATGCCGAACAAGAGTGGTCCCAGGACTGAGCCCTGTGGGACACCACTTGTGACAGGCTTTGAGTCTGACATGGCGCCAGCAACTCTGACCCTGTGGGTTCTGTCACTTAGCCAGTTTGCAACCCATCTTGTGATGTATGGGTTTACATTCAAGCTGATGAGTTTTTCGATGATACTTGAGTGGGGTATTGTGTCAAGGCCTTTGCCAGGTCGAGGTAGGCTGTATGAACTGCCTTACCTCATCAATGGTCTTGGTGACTGTTTCAAAAAGTCAACCAAGTTTAAAAGGCATGATCTGCCTTTGACAAAGCCAAACTGGGTTGGATCCAAAGTCTGCAAGTTCCCTATGTCTTTATTTATGAGTTCCATTATGATCCTCTCCATGGCTTTGCAGATAGGGCTTGTCAAGCCAATGGTACGGTAATGCCCAGGGTCGGTGCAGCCACCGCCTTGTGAAGTGGGACCACAGTCACCGTGCTACTCCTTGGGTAATATCCTGAGGTGAGGCTAAGATTAAACAGCTGACCTAACTGCGGGTTTAATTCCTCATTGAGTTCGTGGAACACACAGCCGGGACACCATCCGTCCCATGGATGCTGTGTTTTTGCCTTGGAGAGAGCAGTTCTCACCTGGGCGTTGGAAATGTTTGGTGGGCTACAATCCTCTGGTATAGATATCTCTCCTTTTTGGGGGTGGGAGAAGTTTGCACTGAACCTGTCAGCCAGTATGTTGGCAATGTGTGTAGGTTCGTAATCTTCACATCATTTTGAACTAATTCTGAGCATATCTGGGAGTTTCCTCCTAGGTTTCTAACATAGCTAAAGAAGGCCTTATGATTGTCTTTTGAGTCCTTGGTGATTTTTCTCTCAAAATTTGCCTTGGATGATTTTATGAGAGCTCTTAGTTTTTACTTATAATGATCAAAGGTGTCTTACCTTTCAAGGATTTTGCTCTATCTTGTAGTAGCTTCCTCCTTTTGTTGTAGAGCTTGTTTATGGATGGGGTCCACCAGACTGGACGCTTGCCTTTGGTACAAAGAGTCTTAGTTTTGTTTGGGATTGCCTGATCCATGCAGTCCTGTAGGTGCTGGTAGAAGGCATTTGTAAGTGATTCAGCGGTTTGAGTAATGTTTACCACTGGCTCAGGGGCCTTAAAGGAGATCACACTAGTTTTTAGAAGTGTGAAGTCGACTTTTGAGAAGTTTTTCACTCTGGTCTTTTTTTATTTCAGGTGGGGGCGGGATGAGGACCTCCAGCGAGATTAGTTTATGATCTGATCTCACCAGTGAGGGGTATACTTCCGGTGTTGAACATTGTGATCCCATGTTCGTGATAATGAGATCAAGTATGTTTTCTCCTCTTGTGGGGATGGTGACTAGTTGTTCCATGGCATTTGAGTTTATGAACTCCAGGAACTTTTGGGCTAGAGTGTTTGGGCTTGAGTAGTGTTCCCAGTCTATATTAGGGTAGTTGAAGTCATCTAGTATGATGGTGTTTGGAAATACATTTAACCCCTCCAGTGTTTTCAGGAAGGCCATGTGAGGTTCCTGAGTTTGAGAGGGTGGCCTGTAACATGCTACAAATTGCAGAGCAGTCTTGCCTATGGTTAATTGCACCTGGATGGTCTCCGATGCATCGTGCATTGCCACCAACCTTGAGGTGTGTGTGTCCTTTATGAATATGGACACCCCCCTCCTTTCTTGGTGTTGTCCAGATTTTGGGGCCAGAACGCATGATATGAGGTGAAACCTGATAGTGCTGGGGTGCTCTCAGGAGCCTTGAACCAGGTTTCTGTCACAGCACAGACATCGATGTTCTCCATACTGAGAAGGGCCTCGAGTGCGTGCATCTTGAGATTGAGACTTCTGGCATTGAGCAGCATTACCCTTAGTTTTTTTCCTTTTTGTGTTCTAGGGTGGTAGGTTTAGAATTTGAGCCTTGCCTAAAAAGGCACTATGGGGTGGCAAGAGCCTTTGCCAATATCTGGAAGCCCAGGGTGACAGGTGCAAGCCGTCCCTCATAAGCAGCGTGGCTTGTCCAGCATGTCATCCCAGGCAGACAGACATTGGATCCCCTTTGAATGACACCAGAATTTAAGCCAATTATTAAAGCTGATCATCTTATCACTGTATTGTGGCATCATTCTAGGTGAAGGTAGGATACTGCTCAAGGTCAGGGTCATACCTGCCTGGGCTACATAATCAGAGAGCTCCTCGATGTCTCTTTTCATGTAGTCCAAGGAGATGCCTCAGGTCGCTGACACCAGCGTGGACAATGACTGAGACGTACTTGTACCTGCTGTTGAGAGACCTGAGTGCTTGCGTTATGTGGCGGATTCTAGCGCCCGACAGGCAGCTTACTGTGACCTTCTCCTTACTCAGTCTGGTGAGCAGGACGTCAGTGTGCCTGACTATGGAGTCACCAATGACGAGTGTGTCTGGCATTGTGTTTGGCCTTAAGGGCTGTGACTGTTTGACACTCTGACTGTGTGGTCTATGTGTTGCATGCGTTGGGTCCTGAGGTGGTAGTTGTTTGGGTGTCTGCTTTGGTGGCCTCTGCTGTTTTGGTAGATTTTTGATCAGAGCCTCCGAGTATGTCTTTGTGTGATTATGTGTATGATTTGAAGTTGTGATGGTACTGTGTGTGACTGGGTATGTAGTGTGTGTGGTTACCTTCTCCTCCTGTCTGGTCTTGCCAGTCCTATGTTGAGAGAGCTCAGCCTCCAGTTTGGCCGTATAGTTGCATCTCTCGCATGTATTTGTGTTTTGTGGGAGAAGGAGAGGATTGTCTGTGTACATGAGGCAATTGTAACATTGCCTCAATATTCCCAGGTTCACCAGTTGAGCAGGAGAGGACACTAGCAGCTGATCCTTCGACATGCTAGAAGTAATAGATAAAAAAAACTTACAAAAGACTCCGGGGGGATGTGGGTTCTAGGCTGGTGGGGTACTATCTATAATAATAGTGCTTTATCAAGGTGCAAGTACTGTAGGAGCAAGTGCTAGGCTTTACAGATAGAGAATAGTCTACTTGGGAATCAAGTAGAGATGAAGTTTTTAGTTATAGGATACGCTGGTTAGATCGGCAGTACAGTTCGAGGAAGGTAGTTTTAAGGGAAAATTTGAAGAGTGGAATTTAGGTAGCCCGAATAGTTTAACCGCCGCTGCTCTTGTGTGCAACAGTGGCAACTCCGCGCTAAAGCGCACTAACACGTGCTTTATAGCAGGGGTCTGGAAAAAACAGGAAATGACCCAAAATGGCCAACGAATTACTAGTTGCTGCCTCTAACCTCTCCTCAGAGGACAAACAAGCAGCTCAGTACTCCCCACTCCCACTGGTGAGTAAAGAAACTACCTCTGGCCACACAAGAAAATGGAGGAAACAGGAACCAAATACAAAGCCCAGGGATCAGCAAAATCTGATCTCTGGAACAACTAGCTAGGAAAGTTTAGGAAAGGAGAAGTATTTTTTTGTTTTTTTTTAGTTTTTTTGCAAACAGACAGAAAAAAATACAGTAAATGCTTTGGTATTCGACTAAATTGCTATCAAAGGCTGGTACACTTGAGTGTATTAGCCTGTTTGTTACTTTTAAGCAAAACTTTAGCCAACAAGTGCAATCAACAATTTAAGCACAGAAAAACAGGAAAATCAGGTAATAAAACAGTAATATAGGCACAAACAGTAGTCGAAAAGCTCAAAAGATCGAAAAATGCAAAATAAAATGTTTAAAAAATACTTATTATCAAGAAAGTTGTTTTTTCTGCTCTCTGCTGGCTTAGGAACTCTGCAGGGGACCACGAGGAGCTGTGCTGAGTTCTCTATAGCCAGAAAAAGCCCGCCAAAGTGTGCTTTATAGCAGGGGGCTGGAAAAAACAGGAAATGACCCAAAATGGCCAACGAATTACTAGTTGCTGGCCCTTAACTATCGATCTCTTCTGGTGAAATGGATGGTTACTATTGAAGTGTAGATAGGAATTGGAGAATGTATTTTTCTGGTGGATTTTAGCTAAAAAGCAACATTGAGATGTATCCTTGTGCAGGTCCACGTCCAGGTATGCCATCCTCTCCCCAGAAAAATTCAAAGTGAATTTAAGGAATTCAGTTGAATTGTTGAAACTTGTAACTAGAGACTCTGCCACTTCTTTGTCGCCCTTAAGTATGATAAAAATATCATCCAAGAAACGGGTGTATAATAGAGCTTTTTCTTGAATTATAGAATTGGGAAAAACAAATTCCTTCTCCCAGAAAGCCATCACCAAATTAGCCACACTGGCCCCACAAGGGGACCCCATAGACACCCCTATCATTTGGTGGAACCAATGATTGCTGAAGGAGAAAAAATTGCATGTTAAAATAATATCCAATAATTCTCTAACCATCGAGATTTTATTGGCTGGTGCTTGTTTGAAAATCATGATAGCTTGAATCCATTCCACCACAACATCATGAGGAATAGAAGAATATAAGTCTACCACATCAATGGTTAGGAAATAACTTCAATACTGAATGGGGTTTGGTTAACCCTAGCCAAAAATGACCAGGAATCCTTGGAAATATGTCCCTCATTGGATACATACTTTTTCAATATTGTATCGACCATCTTTGCCACTGCATAGGTTATACTTCCCCTTGCGCTAACCAATTGGCACATAGGGGATTCTGGATACTTTTATGGATCTTCGGGTTCCCAAAAAGAACTGGTATTCTTGGATTGGGTATGGAAATGTAATTAAAAACATCCACATCTATAACCCCACTAATGAACACGTCTTCAAAATAAGATCTCACTCCAGCTATGTTCACGTTCAACTAATTTCTTGTCACCTCATTATATGCCTCAGAATCCAGAATAACCACCATGCAATGCTGGTGGCACTGGTTGCTACAGGTCCTGCTGGGGGTGGCAACAGCTGGGTAGGATACTGATGATGGTGATGATGATGATGGTGGTGGGCTGACAGGTCTTGATGGGGGAAGGGGAGCTGGTCTGGATGATGCTGCATATAAATGTAAAATAAATTGGGATAAACAATATAAAAGAAAAATAAACATAGTTAATAGAATGGATAGCGAGGCAAAGTGTTAAATAGACAGAAGCAGAAATACAGTAATAAAAGACAGTAGATGTATAACTTTAGTCTGTGTTATATGTTCTGTTGTCCAACAGCCAAGAAACACCCACCCCACAGTACCATTGATTTGGCAGTATACACTTCACATGGGACTTGAACCCATAGTAATCAGCACATACAAATTAAAACACCACACATTTGCAGGTTGAGCTGTATTTGTAGTTAGGTAAAGCCTCCAGTGAAACACACACTTGTGGTGTGTGTCACACAATTGCAGAATTAAAATAACAACATGCAGCTCACACCAGTGCATACAGTACATTGTTGTCAGCATTGTATTTAAAGGACAGTTTAACATCCACTAGAAATTGTACACAATGCTATAATAAATAAGAAGGGGATAGGAACAGATCCCATAGCTATAGGTTCATAGGTTCATACTAGGCTATCTGCCCTGGGGCATTTATAAGCCTAGCCCAATTGTGTTTGGCTTACGCTACCCCTTGATTTGAGTATACTGTGCCCTTTTTAAAGTTTAGTTACTGTGCCTCTGTCTAATAGTGACACGGAAGTAATCCCCGGGACAAACCTACGATCCCCCATCCACTCATCAAGATTCTTCTTGAAGAGAGTCAGTGAGGTGCTCTGCCTAACATGAATTGGAATTCTATTCCAGAGCGAAGGGAGCCTCTGGGTTATGAATCTGTCCCTCCAGCATGTTCTATTTATTTCTGTGCTGAGGTTCAAGTCCCTCGAGCGTGGCTCTAAGGGATTTAGATTTACTGAGGTGGAGCATGTCCATTAATTCTGGGTTGGACATAGCTTTATATGTCAGGCATAGATCGCCTAAGTAGGCGGTATGCAACTGAGTAGAGCTGGAGTTTATTTAACTGAGCAGCATATGGCATCTGTTTGAGTCCCTTGATCCTCCTGGTGAGGTACTTTTGGGGTATTTCTAATTGCTGCAGGTGTCGGGTAAGGTACATCCCAAAGGGGGCATTGTATTCTATGATGGGCCTGATGAGGGATGAATAAAGGGGCATGATTACCTCTCTTGATCTAGATGTGAATCCTTTCATGATGAGGTGGGCTATGTAGAAGGTCTTTCTAACCACTTTGGCAATGTGGTTGTCAAAGGAGAGATTGCTATCAACTTGGGTCCCCAGATCCCTAATTACTTTCTCTGTTCTTAATGGGTTACCACCTATGTGGTAATTTGTGGGCACATTGTTTTTGCCAAAGGGTATGACTATACACTTTTTGGCATTTAGCTTTAGACCATGGCTCTGGCACCAGTTATCCATCTCTGCGAGACCTTTTTGAAGGATGTTTGTGTCAGCTGGAGAGTCGATTATGGCGCCCAATTTGTAGTCATCTGCGAACATGGTGAGCCATAGTCCTCCCATGTTGGCCTGTACCTCAGAAAAGTAAATACTGAACAAGAGAGGTCCCAGGACAGAACCTTGTGGGACGCCACTTGTGACCGGTTTCGAGTCTGACATGGCTCCAGCAACTCTGACTCTGTGGGTTCTGTCTTTGAGCCAATTTGTGACCCATCTTGTGACATAGGGGTTTATATTTAGGCTGGATAGCTTATCTATGATGCCCGAGTGGGGTATTGTGTCAAATGCCTTTGCGAGGTCCAGATAGGCTGTGTGGACTACCTTCCCTTCATCTATGGCCTTGGTGACTGTTTCAAAGAAGTCGACCAGGTTCAAAAGGCAGGATCTGCCCTTGACGAAGCCAAATTGGGTAGGATCTAGTGTCTGTAGGTCCCCAATGTCTTTGTTTAGGAGTTCCATGATGATCCTCTCCATACCCTTGCAGACTAGGCTAGTCAGGCTTATGGGGCGATAGTTTCCAGAGTCCGCAGAGGCGCCACCTTTGTGGAGTGGGACCACTGCTGTTGTACGCCATTCTTTGGGCACATATCCTGTAGTGAGGCTGAGATTGTACAGCAGTTTTACTTGAGGGATTAGTTCTTCTTGGAGTTCATGTAGGACGCAACCCGGGACGCCATCTGGTCCCATGGAAGCAGTGTTTTTGCTTTGGAGAGGGGCCTTCACCTGAGCATCAGAGATGTTTGGGTGGCTGCACTCTGCCGGGATAGATACTTGCTCTATTGGGGGGGGGTGGAGAAGTTTGCACTGAACCTGTCTGCCAGGATATTGGCGATGTCTGTGGGTTCAGTGTATTTTTTGTCGCTTAGAATCAACTCAGAACAAGTCTGGGAGTTGCATCCCAGGTTCCTAACATAACTGAAAGAAGCCTTATGATTGTCTTTAGTGTCCTGTGCAATTTTTCTCTCGAAGCTGGCCTTGGAGGATTTTATGAGGGATCGTAATTTTTTGCTAGTACTGATCAGAGATGCCTTCCCTTTTAGGGATTTTGCTCTATCATGTAGTAGCTTCCTCCTTCTGTTGTACAGTTTATTTATGGCTGGGGTCCACCAGCCTGGACGCCTGCCTTTGGATGATTTGGTCTTGATTTTGTTTGGGATAGCATGATCCATGCATTCCTGGAGATGTCCGTAGAATGCGATAAATATAGGATTCTGCAGTTTGGGCCGTAGTTTCCACTGGCCCTGGGGCCTTGAAGGATTCCACTTCAGTTCTGAGAAGTGTGAAGTTCGCTTTTGAGAAGTTTTTCACAGTGGTTTTCTGGGCTGGGGGTGGGGTCGGGATGTGGATATCCAGTGAAATTAATTTATGGCCTGATCTTACCAATGAGGGATATACTTCTGGTATGGAGCATAGAGTCCCCATGTTGGTAATGATCAGGTCTGGTATGTTTTCCCCTCTTGTGGGAGTGGTGACTAGTTGTTCCATAGCATTTGAGTTTATAAATTCCAGGAACCTTTGGGCTAAGGTGCTGGGGCTTGAGTAATGCTCCCAGTCCATGTTTGGGTAGTTGAAGTCGCCCAATATAATGGTGTTTGGAGAGATCTTCATGTTCTCCAATGTTTTCAGGAAAGCCGAGTGGGATTCCTGACTTTGAGAGGGTGGTCTGTAGGATGCTATAAACTGAAAAGCAGTCTTGCCCACTGTCAGTTGCACATGGATGGTCTCCGATACTTCGTGCAATGCCACTAACCTGGAGGTGGGGATATCCTTGATAAATATGGAAACTCCCCCTCCTTTTGTGGATCGGTCCGGGTTTTGGGGCAAAAGCATGATATGAGGTATAACCTGGTAGTGCTGGGGTGCTCTCTGGAGCCTTGAACCAGGTTTCTGTCACTGCACAGATATCGATGTTCTCCATACTGAGGAGAGCTTCGAGTGCATGCATCTTGAGGTTAAGACTTCTGGCATTTAGCAGCATTACCCTTAGTTTCTTGTTCCTTGTGCTGTCTATGGAGGTGGGTTTGACTTTTGAGCCTTGCCTAAAAAAGGCACTATGGGGGTGGCAAGAGCCTTTGCCAATATCCAAAAGCCCAGGGGTGACAAGGTGCAAGCCATCCCTAGCAAAGCAACGTGGCTTGTCGAGCATGTCATCCCAGGCTGACAGACACTGGATCCCCTTTGAATGACACCAAAATTTTAGCCAATTGTTAAAATCGATCATTTTGTCTTTATACTGTGGCATCATTCTAGGTGAGGGTAAGATGCTGCTCAAGGTCAGGGTCATACCAGCCTGGGCTACATGATCAGAGAGCTCCTCTATGTCTCTCTTCATGTAGTCGAGGGAGGTACGTCTCAGGTCATTCACGCCAGCATGTACAATGACTGAGTCATATTTGTATTTGCTTTGGAGTGACCTGAGTGCTTGCGTTATGTGGTGGATCCTAGTGCCCGACAGGCAGCTCACTGTGACCTTCTCTTTATTCAGCCTGGTGAGCGGGACGTCAGTGTGTCTGACAATAGAGTCACCTATTACAAGAGTATCAGGTGTGTTATTCAGCCTTAAGGGCTGTGACTGCTTGGCACACTGACTTTGTGTGCTATGTGTTGTACGTGTTTTGTTTTGGGGTAGTGTTTGCTTGGATGTCTGCTTTGGAGGTCTCTGTTGCTTAGGTAGATTTTTATTTAGAGCCTCCGAGTATGTTTTTGTGTTTTTATGTGTTTGGTTCACTGTTGTGGTGGGACTATGTGATACTGAAATTGTGTTGTGTGAGGTTACCTTCTCCTCCTGACTGGTTACACCAGTTTTGAGATGAGAGAGCTCAGCCTCCAGTTTGGCTATATGGTTGCATCTCTCACATATATTTGAACCTGTTTGGAGGAGGAGAGGGTTGTCCGTGTACATGAGACAGTTGTAACATTGCCTCAAAATTCCCAGATTCACCAGCTGGACTGGAGAGGAAACCATTGACTGACCTTTGGACATGCTAGGGTAATATAGGGAACTGAATTAAAACAGACCAATAGGGGACAAGGTAATCATAGAGAGTATAAGAGTAAGTAGTGCTTATGGTTTATTAGTGCTAACTTGTAAAATTACTTATTTGGACCATTGAGGGGCCTTAGAATGAGAATATGGTGTTTAATTTGAGAGATAGAGCAGTTCTAAGGGAAAAAGTGAAGAGCAGACTTTGTGGAGCCAGGAATAGTTTAAACCCAATTAGGCGGCGCTGCCCAATGTTGCGCTATGTGCAAAAATGTGCAAAAGAGAGTTTTAAGAGAGGGAGATCAAGGAGTTAGGAATTGACCCAAAATGGCCAATAAAACTACAGTTTCAAGGCAGTAACCACTCCCACAGGGGCAGGCAGGCTGCTCAATGTTTATCACTGCCACTGATAAACACAGAGACTTCCCTTTAGCCCAAGCAAACAATGGCCTCCAAGAAACTTACAAACAGTTCAGAACAGCAAATCTGTAACTGAACTTTTTTAAATCTCAGAAAAGTGGGAAAAAAGCAAGATTTTTTGTTTTTTTGTTTTTTTAAGGAAAGCAGAGGTTCACAAGTATCAACAAGTTAGAACAGTGTAGTAAATGACCCCACACTTGAGTGCTAGGCCAGAGACAGATAAAATGCAAGTTTTAAGAAAAAAACGATTTTAAAAATAAGTGCAAGCAGGAAATTCAGTAATCAGCTCTAGGTTGTGTTCTAAATACAGTTACCAACACAAAAATCAAGTTTAACAAGCCAGAAAATGCTCAAAAGTAGGTGGCAATGCAGAAAAACCTAACAAATAATCTGAAGCAAAATACTTAAAATCTCAAAAGTGGCTCCTTTCTTCTCTCAGCATTTTCTCCTCTTGGTGGGTGCTTCACCAACAGCCAAAAAGTCCAAAAAGATGCCAAAACTATGAGGCAATCGGGTTTTAAGAGAGGGAGATCAAGGAGTTAGGAATTGACCCAAAATGACCAATAAAACTACAGTTTCAAGGCAGTAACCACTCCCACAGGGGCAGGCAGGCTGCTCAATGTTTATCACTGCCACTGTTGAACACAGAGACTTCCCTTTGGCCCAAGCAAACAATGGCTTCCAAGAAACTTACAAACAGTTCAGAACAGCAAATCTGTAAATGAACTTTTTTAAATCTCAGAAAAGTGAGGTAAAAAGCAAGATTTTTTTTTTTTTTTTTTTTGTTAAGGAAAGCAGAGGTTCACAAGTTAGAACAGTACAGTAAATGACCCCACACTTGAGTGCTAGGCCAGACACAGATAAAATGCAAGTTTTAAGAAAAAAAAATGATTTTAAAAATAAGTGCAGGCAGGAAATTCAGTAATCAGCTCTAGGTTGTGTTCTAAATACAGTTACCAACACAAAAATCAAGTTTAACAAGCCAGAAAATGCCCAAAAGTAGGCGGCAATGCAGAAAAACTTAACAAATAATCTGAAGCAAAATACTTAAAATCTCAAAAGTGGCTCCTTTCTTCTCTCAGCGTTATCTCCTCTTGGTGGGTGCTTCACCAACAGCCAACAACTCCAAAAAGATGCCAAAACCACGAGGCAATCGGGTTTTAAGAGAGGGAGATCAAGGAGTTAGGAAATGACCCAAAATGGCCAATAAAACTACAGTTTCAAGGCAGTAGCCACTCCCACAGGGGCAGGCAGGCTGCTTAATGTTTATCACTGCCACTGATGAACACAGAGACTTCCCTTTGGCCCAAGCAAACAATGGCCTCCAAGAAACTTACAAACAGTTCAGAACAGCAAATCTGTAACTGAACTTTTTTAAATCTCAGAAAAGTGGGAAAAAAGCAAGATTTTTTGTTTTTGTAGAAATCAAAGGTTTCAGTTCCTGAACCATTTGCACAATCTGATTGAAAGTTTCAGTTAAATATGCATCAAACCTCACAACTGTTCAGCTTTTTCAGACTATCTAGATTTTTGCCATATATTTTCAGTATGTCCTTCATAAAATGTGTGGTTTTCTCTCAAATCAATGAGATTTAAATTTGCTAAATAATGGCAGACATTTGATTTTCAGACTGCATATCTTTCATAAAATGTATAATACGCAAAACCTTGTATTCTAGGTTTCTAAGAGCAATTTAAAAATTGTGCCTATTTTTGGAACTTTGTCCAGATTTTTATTTGACAACATCCTGAGAGGTGTAATGTGCATTAAAGTCATCAGTCCAGGCAGGTTATTAAAGTAGTTGTCTAAAATTTGTTCCAGTGACTTGGAGACTGCATCTGTCACATAATTTCTCATGAAATACAGTATCTGCAGTATTGTAAAGTACAATAAAAACAATTAATGCCAAATATTCTACCATGGTGGGAACTGAACCTAATGGCTACATAATATTAGGATTGCTGCATGTTAACCTGTTGCGTGACATGGAAAAGTCCACAGACCCCCCCCTCCACACACAAACACACACATAAATTAGCATCAACCATCTATAGTGCTCTCATTCAATAATGAATGTGCAACTTATGTGTCAATTCCGTATACAGCTAGAGTTTACCTGCCCCCTCTATGCAGAAAACTCCTTGTACTGGCAGGTGTATTTTGCAAAATAACAAGTGAAAGAGCTAGTGTCCCGAACTATTAGGGCAAAAAGTATTTCCTAACATGGCACTTGCAGTTGCATTAAACTTTTGGGGCACCTGAAACACCTTTAATATTATTGGACAAATATTAAACAACAAACAATTTACAAAACTGACCCATTTCCTATTGTAAATATTTAACTGTGGTCATTGCTAGTGCAAGGAGATATGGTTAGTTCTTTCAAAACATATTTTTCTAGAAAACAAAGTGCTACTCTATACACACTTAATAAGGTAGCAATCCTGTGGAAAACCCATAGCTGCCCATGACTGCTACTATAAGAACTGACTGCATTATTGACATATACACCTCTACTGCCTGTAAGTGTTTTACTCACCCTGGCACTCCCTGAAGTGCTCCATTCCCTTCCTGTGCAGCTCTGTGTTCTATACTATGTATACTATTTATACTATGTATACTATTTATTCTGGGTGGAAGAGAAGGAAATGAGTGTGTGTTAAACGTTTGCATGGAAATGGTAGTAGTCTGCATGTGGAGTTAAGCCAGGAATTACTTAGCTGTTGGTGCTTCCTCACCTCAGCCCAGGAGGTTGGGATTATGTTTTTGCTTTTTTAAAGCACTGTAACAGTGGTGGCATTATTCATCATTATGGGCTACTTCAGTGCACATGAAAAATCTTGGGCCAAGCTGTTGCAGCCCTCTGTTTTATTTTGAGGGCTTTAATATTGATAAACCTTGCCTTGTAGTGATGATGGAGAAGATGGTGAAATATCTTCCTCTACTCAGCCAACCACCTTTGTGCTCTGAATTCACCAAGATTGCTTCCCTCAGGTACCATAGTGCTGGCGATAACAGGATAAGAGATGGATGGAAATCCATGATCACATTCATTGCCATGCAATGGTTCATGTGTGTGACAGTTGGCAGAAAAGCCCAATATAAATAATGTATAACAATGTTTGAACATAGCAGTTTGAGGTGTGAAACATGACAGCCCAGCTTCTGGTGTATGCTGGTTGTGAACTATGCATTTCACTGACTTCACTTTCTGTATGTGTTCTGTAGAAATACAGGGATCACCTTAGAGCCATTCACTGAACATTGCAAATGTAGTACTGCCCACCAGTACCTAGGGGTGTGCATGAGGCTGCACAAAAGCATAACTGATTTAACCAGTGCCCTGGGCCACTACTATAAACCAGCACCCCACCCCCTCAGCTCTTCAAGTGAAGAGCAAAAAAATAAAAATAAACAAAAAGTGGGCATTCCTTCTACTAATGCATGTACCAGGTGGCCAGATGCACAACACACGTCACCCCTCCTGCTCTCGACATTTAGGTCCCATTTTTGTACCTTGCCCCCAACCCTTCTCCAACCTTTCTTTATCAAAATAAGTCATTTTTCTAAACTGTAGCAAACTATTTGCTACAAATGTTGCTACAGTTAATATCCTGCTTGCACAGAACACTGCAGTGTGCATGTTTTAGTTTAAAAGAAAATCTTTTTAAACTGAAGCAAACTGCTTGCAACAAATGTAGCAAACAGTTGCTTCAGTTTATACCCTGCCTACATGAAGCGCTATGGAGCACTACAGCACTCAGGTTTGACCACAAATGCAATACCAGCTTTTAAAAACAAAAACTGATATTGCATTAAAGAGAGATCATGATTGGCTGACGGCTGATCATGGCCCCCAACACTTTGTGCCCAGGGTAGTTGTCCCTCTTCACTGCCATAGCTACACTACTGAAGCTGCATATATCTGAGCATAGAATGTAGCCACTATGCACTTTGTGAAAATGAGTGACCCAGAAACATGTCTGCATTGATCTCTCATTTGCGTAATCATTGCAAAAAGCATCCAAATTAGTACAATATAAATAAGAGGAAAAGCACTGATCATCTCACTAGAGAAGAATCCATCAAACAGCATTTATTTAAGGAGCTCAACACTTTATTAACATGAAGCACCTTTATCAAGGCAAACCTCATCTTTCTCAGCTTGACGTATGTAACTACTGAGCAGTAATAGCTAAAGTTGTAACAACACTTTCAAGGGGTTACAGAACAAAAGTGAATTGAGAGAAGTAATTGAAGAATATTTAATGACTGTGCAAAAGTATTATGAGGTGAGTGCATGTATTGTAAGGTCATTGTTTATTACATCCAGGAATCTCTGTGGTTGTTTGATTAATTATTGCTCTTAAAGACGATAACTAAGACTTGAAATGTGCCAGGTCAGCTGTGTGGCCCTGATAATATCTTACTGACCAGAGTTTGAATAGTGGCTCAAGCTCTTGTAAGAGCTGGTGGAGAGAGGGTGGATGTGGGCGCCTTTTGCCAGCTTTCCCATCCAGAGGGGAGGGATGTTTCTATGGCTTACCACAAGGATGACACCTATCAAGAGGACTAAGTGTTCTTTCTCATTGAGCTTGACTCTAGTGAGCCCTTATAGCCAAGTACAGCTGCACAATAAGCTAGTGGGAATTCAGCACTTATAGGCATAGGATCATAGGAAGTTCCTAGGTTATTGGTCCTGAGGCCCTTACAAGCCTAGCCAAAAATTTTGCCCATGTTCCAACAAGTTAGCACTCTATGCCACTGTCCAGCAGGGACACAGGTGGAATCCCAGGGGTGTATTTTCTGTTCCCCATCCAGATATCCAGGTTAAACTTAAAAAGGTTTAATGAGATACTCTGCTTTACATGGAGAGGGAGTCTATTCCACAAAAGGGAGAGTCTCTGAAACACAAATCTGTACTTCCTGCCAACAAGTCCTATTGATGTCACAGACCAGGTTGAGGTCTCATGTGTGGTTTACTCAAGTGGAGCTTGACTTGCAGATATACAGCAGTCCCATCAGGGCAGGGTCTGAGATAGCTTTGTATGCCAGACAGAGGTCACCTCTGAGGAACCTGTATAAGACTGAGTAGAGGGACAGGGCATTTAGCCTATCCTGTGTAGGGTAGATGTTTGAGGCCCTGGATTCTCCTGATGAGGAATCTCTGTGGTCTCTCCAGCTGTTACATGTGCTTTGTGAGGTACATGCCAAAAGGGGATTGTTTTCAATAATCAGTCTTATAAGGGAAGAATACAGTGATGTTATGACCACCTTGTCCCTGGATGAGATGCCCTTGCTAATGAGGTGGCCCATGCTTCCTCTCTGAGATTGGTACATAGCAGACCTCAGAAGAGCACCTGCAGAGTAGGAGGGTGCTGCAATAGAGGAGAGGGCAGACCATCCCACAGTACCAGAAAGCCATCCACCTCCCTACCATCCAACTCCCACCATGGAATGGATGAGATGACTGTGATTCCTGGTCAGGAACAAATGAGCCATAGGGCTCTTGTCCACTCAGGGGTTTCCTGCTTCCACTTCTGCAGAATGAATGGGCTAATTAGATGCAAGTAGAAGAGGGATCAGGCTTGGTTCTACAGAGGTGAGAGGGTGGCATCAAGTTAGCCTAGTACTCATTTTTGAAGCTATAGATATATAGCTATATTGAAGGATAGAAAAAGGCCTGAAACATGCCTGTTACAAATGGATTAAAAACAGTGCAGTATTTCTGACGCAAATACATCTTCTTTTAGCTGTGATCTTGTCTGTTGGAAGTTTATAACCTAGCTGCTGTTATGCTGCATAGTAAAATTACATTTAAGTCTTTTTTAGTTTTTTGAAGCCTTTTAGAGCTATGATATGAACATTTAATTAATCTAAACAAGCTAAAATTAATATGCCACCACAGTGCTAAAGCACACAGTATTATCAGATTAGAAATCTCCAAAATATGTTTTATTACAATTCTTTATTTTACATGACTAAAAAGATGTTCTGTATTTTCAGATTGCCATAAGAAATTTACAAAGATAGTCTGCCTGACAGATTTTCTCAAAAGACAGCCCTTCACTAACAGCCGTCAACATTCACGCATAGGACTGTCATGAGACTACAGCCCTGTCACAGCAGCAGACATGTGAAGGACACACTATTAGTTCCTTTGCCTTATATGTCCCACTTTTGTTTTCTCATTCTGATTACATTTGGGTAATAAGTTATGCTGACAACATTTGATTGAGTATCTATGACAAGAGCGTAGAACATCCTACACAAAGTGGGTCATACAAATCCTTTCTTTATCATGATCATAGTACTTTCAGAAACAACTTCTGTGTAGTCGTAGTCTAGTTACTAGTGTGTAAGTAGATTCTTGACTGCACAAAATGGAACATTTTTTAAGCCACCCATACCTGCTTGGTCGAGGATGTGACCTCTCATCACTTTTAACATTTCTCTCCTCACTTCCTCACTATTTATGTGTAGGTCAGGTTTCATTTCTTGAAATACAGCATAATCTGGACATTTTAATCGATTATTTGTCATGCATTATATGCAAACTACACTATAAAATATATAGAATCTGACACACTAATTGAATTCTGGTCATCTGGGCTTAAAAATATACTTGATCAACTCACATCACAGGATAAGCATTTGTACAAATTCACCCTTATAATATGCACACCTAAGGCCAATAAAGCAATGATAAAAATATAAATATTCAATAAATGTACAGAAGGATTTCATTAAAATGTTAGTCTGGGATACACTTCACATCTTAGAGGCAATGTATGCAGTGAAACCAGTTAGTGTGAGAATTAAAATGGTTACATAGCATTGCTGCAAATATACTAAATAACCAGAGCATGTATTTTTCTTAAATCTATATGTGATTGTCGGTGACTGGCAGATTAGAACCTTAGCATAGTAGTTCTAGTTCAACAGAAAGTAATTGCAAAACCAGTGAATGCAAAATTCGAATCTAATCAAGTTATTCAGTGACTATAAAAGAATGGAAAGCGTTATTTAGGGTATGCTGAAGATGATAATTAAACAGTTAAAATCCAAGATGAGTAATATAACTTTAATAGCAAGGCTTTTTTTTGTGTAACCCTTTTCATCTTTTCATGAATCCATTAGCAGTAATTGACATAATAGACTACCTGCAGATGTTGTTTTGAAAATTTTAAAATTATTATTTGAATTTTGTTTGTCAAGTACAACTTACACATAAATTAAAGACTTTTAATTTAGTAATCTTTTGTAGTTCTATGAAGAGAACATTCCAACAAACACAGACGACAGAGGAGGACTGTAGCTGGGTATTTCACAAAGCTAGTCAAGGTCATTGTAATTTTAAAGTTTGAGGTAGTGCTATTTAAAACATCATTAATATGCTCCAGAAGAAAACTGAAGGCTAAGTCGTCAAGTGTATTTAGTGATAATGCCAAGAAGAAAAAATATAGAATAAAATGTCATTATTCTATTTTCTATAGTCTTATAAATTGAATTTCAGTATAGAACATGCCATTTAATCCTTATAAATGCAAAAATTATGCAGTTTTATTAAGGCAACAAACTACACAGAAAGTTTGCTATAATATCAGTCTAAATAAAAAAGTGCATTAATTTGTATAGCTAAAAAAACTCATTGCCTCGATCCACAGATTTAAATTGTTAAGCAACTCTTAACTCCCAGTGAATCAATGAAATAAACGCACCGCATCACAATAGTTGAAAAAATGTAAATATCTATTGCTATCTATCTATCTATCTATCTATATATATATATATATATATATATATATATATATACACACACACACATATAGATATACATATATGTATGCAAGTGTGGTTGTGTTGTTCTTTGATTCCTTTCCTGGCTTCATTATAATACACTAAGACAATAGTTCTGATTTACAGGGCTGTCATAATATTTGGGTATTGTAACACTGTAACTAAAAAAGGCAACATTTGTTGGAAACTGTTGTAATTTATCTAGCTAGGTATCTTGCTGAAGGATGAGCTATTCCTGCAGAACTTATTGGATGCATATTTAACTGAGGGATTTCCATCATCTGAATAATACATAGGAAGCCTGTTTAGTTTGATTCAGCTTACTTAAAGGGCTCTAGTAAGATAGCGAAGGGGCTCTCAGATTCATTCTGCTCTGTTAACTTAAAGACCCTAACATGAATAAGAGCAAGAGTGGATCCTGTGTTTCAACACAAATTTTCTAAACCAGTTGAGATTTAAAATAACAAAAATAATTCCAAAAGCATTTGGAGGTGGGGGTTCATGCTTCAACCACTGCACTCCTTGATGTGGGAGGCTATACTTTTAGCTGAATGCCATTTTAGCTATTTTTCATTTCAAGGAAATTACATTATTGAGCAGTCATGTAATATTAAGTATCAAAGTATTCATCCATAGGCGTAAAACACACACACACACACACACACACTTAACACAACTACAAGATAACAGTTCTTTTTATAGACAAAAAATGTTGATTTGTGTGGTACTGATCTTTGTTGGAGTTTCTCCATTTTGGTCCTCATAAAAAAGCCCACGAGTCCAGAATGTCTAACCTGTAATAAAAACTGAATGAATGCTTAGCAGAACTTCTTCCAACATTAAATCATGTGGCACTCTACAGCTTACTGAATTCAATTTAAACAGTTTGCCCTCTCACCACAAATGTCTGCATCAAATTACATACCCATTATTCGGCCCACTTTATCTTTTCTTCAACATAGTCATATGTTTTTATTTTCTTCCCATTGTCTTATTGATTACAGTGACAGGCACCTTGCTTAAGTCCAGATATTCCACATCCACAGGTTTTTCTGTGATCCATCTCCTTGGTGACACTATCACAAAAAAGAACCAGATTATTCTGTAAAGACCTCTGTTCTGTGAAGTAATGATGCCTACCAGTGGCAAGGGAATTATTATTTAGGAATGCCAGAAAATTGTCATACATAATGTTTTCCATGACTGTCCTTGTCAATGATCTGAACCTATCAAAGCTATAATTAACATTCCTTTTCCCAAATACACTTTATGCAAATAGATAATTGCTGCCAGCCCCCTCCTTGCAAATACCACTCAGTTTATTAATATGATAATGAAAGAATGCAGTGCTCTAAGAATGCTTATTTATTAAAATGAGTGAAAGGTTTGTTATATTTCTGTTTATTTGTAATCTTGTTAAATATTGATGATATACATAAAAACAGTGCTCTACATTTTGCATCCTCCTTTTTTTCAGCTGGTGGTGACACTATGCCAGGAGATAACTGATAAATTATTACAATGTAGGGAGAGCACAAAACTGTATTAACCATACAGCATTCATGCTTCTCTCCCTCTCCCAATATGCAAAGTGTAAAATTTGTTATAAAACAGATGTAAATGTGGACATTTATAATTTCTGATTGCAGGTACTTGGAACTAAGTGATATAGAATGCATTTTTTTTTCACTGAGCTGTGTCTGAAGGGATTCCCTGAAAACATATTTTGTCACAAATGCTAAGCAGTTTTAGTTAAAATGACCTTGATGTAACAGTAAACTGATTTTCCTATAGAACATATAAAGACACTGATAATTTCTCTACAGCCTTATGATTAAAAAGTAGGAGTCGGTTAAGTAATGGTAAACCTTCCCTTTGCACATTGCAAAGATCATTCAGTGTTAATTTAATATCTTGTGCCCTGTATCCAGCTCTCAGTTGGACATGTGTGTCCTTTGTCTGTGCTTCAGGGAGAAGTAGGTCAGTACAAAATTAACTACTGCAAGTTGTCTTGTTTAATGCGCCTCTACTTCATACCTTTTTGGATGCTCAGTATAAATGGCCCTCCTCTTCTACTCATTTAAGTGAGTCTTTACCCATAGTTTGAAATGAAGACTATGCATTTGA
>NC_056746.1:1316782223-1316812223 GCF_019279795.1 Protopterus annectens | reverse complement strand
AAGAACTGTATGCACTTCTATGTCTTTATATTTTTGTATTTCGATTGGCTAACAAAATCTTTTATGATGTGATGTCATTTTGGAACATAGGGAATTAGTGCTGATCTGTATTGTTACCATGGTAACGCCCTCTATTAAGTCATGCCACTACCTCTGGAAGTTGGCATATGTACGCCAGCAGTAGTTCAGTCTGTGAGGAGCATTCTTCTTTCTTCACAGCTGTATAGTTACAGAGTTACAATATTTGGGTTAGGGGTGCAGGGAGGACTTGTTGCCCTGCAAATATGGAATGAAATGTGATTCGATGAAATGTAGTTTCAACAAAATTAGTTTTAGATGAAATGAAGCAGTGTTTTTTCATATTTAATAAAATGAGCTGATGATGAAGTGTAATAAAATTATATTATTTGATGAACAATCACATAAAAAAGGCCAGAAAGACTCCAATAGTTAGCTTTTAATAAAAAAATTAAGCCACTGCTCACAAAAACTGCTCCGCAATAACTCTCTAGCGCCTCAGCTTATCTAACCGTTTAACAGAGTATAATACACATCCATCACATAAGTTTTATAAAAAAAACATTTCTGATTACATTCCTGATTGAGACCTACTGGACTCAAACTTTTAAACTTAAAACGAAGATAGATTCCTTTCTTCTAAGTTGTTTTTCTTGATCAACTACTCTTAAATTATCATGAAAAAGCTGCTCTAAGACTGTTGCTTGTAATCCTTTGGGATCCCCCCATGTTTCTCTAAAATGTGCATGGCCACTGCTCTAAATTCACTGCCCTTTTTGATGTCCTGTATGTGCTCTTTTAATCTCACTGCAAATCTTCTTTTACTTTCTCCTATGTAATATTTATTACATGGGCATTTTAAACTGTAAATTATTGTTTTTACTTGTACAACTGTAATAACCTACTTCCTGATATTTTCTACTGTTATACATCTCAGTCAGGAATGTAATTGGAAATGTTTTTTTTTATAAAATGTCTCTTTAAATATTTTCAATTGATTAATTGATTTAATTACAGTGGATATTTAAATGTTAATGTGATGGTTGTGTATTATACTCTGTTAAAGGCTTAGATAAGCTGAGGCGCTACAGCAGTTATTGTGGAGCAGTTTTCAAGAGCATTGGCTTATTTTTTAATAAAAGCTAAATATTGGAGTCTTTCTGGACTTTTTTGTGTGGTGTTCATTAATTTGGATTGTATTGGTGGTTTATACAAATTATATTATTTATCTGTGTGTGTATATATATCTGTATATATATATATATATATATATATATATATATATATATATCTATAGAGACAGAGATATGTATATATTCAGGTATAGCTATATATATCGATATAGATACATTTGAGCCCTTAATTTACTTGAGTTTTTTTAAAGTCGGCATCTGTTTTATTGACACAGTTTGGTAGACAAATGAGATGTTCAACAGTTTATAGGTTCATACATGTATACTAGGCTAACGACCACTAGAGCCCTTAAAAGCCTTTCCGTCCAACTCAAATGTGAACTACACATTTGATTTACTATTGATTTATGTGGGTGACCTGCTAACTGCCTCTGTCCATCACAGACATAAGAGTCAGACCGGGGTGAATTTCTGATTACCCATCATTTGTCCAAGGTGTGCTTAAATAGGGAGAGGGAGAAACTCTGCATCACATGGATGGGAAGCCTGTTCCAGAGATCAGGAATTCTACAAGAAACATATCCATCTCTCCAACATGTCTTTTATATGTTGTGAGCAAAATTTAGGTCTTTTAATCTAGTAGTTTTGATGTTATTTGTTTTGCAGATGTGTAAAACATCCATCAAAACCGGGTCCAGGGATACCCTGTATGGCAGGCAAAGATCATGTCTCAGAAGTTTGTATGATACTGAGTAAAGAGACAGGGCTTTGAGGTGATTAGTGTAGGACATTGTTTACCCCATCTATTCTTTTTATAAGGAACCTTTGTGGACATTCCAGTTGCCGCATGTGTCTTGTGAAGTACATATTGAAAGGAGCACTATACTCTATGAAGGGCCTGATGAGGGCAAAGTACAGTAGTACGATGACCTCTCTGGACCTAGATGCCATGACCTTGCTTATATGTTGAGCAACATAAAAGGACTTTCTTACTACCTTGGACACATGTTAGTCAAAGGCTAGGTTACTATCTACATGAGTTCTGAAACCACTGACTAGTGAATCAAGTTTTAAGGGTGTATTATTGAAGACATAGTTATCTTGGGAGGCAAAATTCCCAAAATGCACTAAAATGATTTTCTTGGTATTGAGGTTAAGGCCATGGCTTTGCCACCAAGCACTTGTCTGTGTTAGACCTTTGACATCGGCTTTGACATCTGAGAATAGATGCCAAAGAGGACTGAGCCTAGTGCAGAGCCCTGTAGGACAACAATGGTTACTGGCCTCTTTATGGAGGTGCCTCACCAGTTCTAATCTCCTGGTGAGCCAGCTAGCTATCCAGTGTATTATAAAATGATTTATACCTAATTCCATAGCTGGCCTTAGGCATAGGCCAACTAGGTGGCCACCTAGGGTGCCGCTCTATTAGGGGAAGTATTCCAGTATTTATTTGGTGTAGGTAGACCAGGATGGGGGCACCAGGTGCTGAGGTGGGGGCACCGTGGAGCCCTTTTTCCTAGGGCACCAGTTGACCTAAGGCCCCTCCTGCCTAGTTCTATAAGTTTGCTAACAATGCCAGAGTGGAGTATTGTATCAAATGCCTTGGCCATATCTAGGTAAACAGTATGCACCGTTTTCCCTTCATCCATTGCCTTACTGACCTTTTCAAGAGTTTTCCCCTCATCTATTGTCTTAGTGACCTTTTCAAAGAAGTCCACCAGACTGTGTAAGTACGACCTTCCTTTAACAAAGCCAGTGTCTGGAGGTCTGCTTTGTCCTTGTTGATAATTTCAATGATAATTATTTCCTTGGCTTTGCAAATAAAACTAGCCAGACTAATAGGTCTGTAGTTTCCAGAATCTGTTGAAGGTTCACTCTTATTAAGAGGGATAATGGTTGCAGTCCTCCATTCATGTGGCACAAATCCTGTTTTAAGATTATAGTTAAGTAATAACTCCAGGGCTCCTGATAATTCATATTTTACACTGTTCAGGAGGCATCCTTGGATGTTATCAGGGCCCACTGAGGCCGTCTTCTTGGCTTTAGTGAGTGCAACCAGTACATGCTCCCTAGTTATAGTTGGGTGGGGTCATGTTTGAGTGCATTATTTGGGGAATGGTTAGGGGTAAGAGTGGGTAAAGTTGGAACTGAATTTGTCTGCTACAGGTTCACTATATTGCAAGGTTTGATGAATGTGGCATCAATAACCCCCAGTTCAGCACATTGCTGTGTGCTTCCCTTCAGGTTTCTGACATAGCTGTAGAAGGCCTTAAGGTTATCTTTCACCTGGGAGGATATCTTAACCTTGGCTATATGTGACCTAAATATCCCTCTTAATTGCCTATTTACTTTGGTTACGGAGTTCCAGCCTTACTTCTGGTAGGGACAGCAGCCTCTAGGCAGTTATTGACATGGTTGTACAGAGTTTCTGAGAGAAATTCAGCATAAGCTGGTGTTTTCTTGAGGTTTGGAGGGGCATTGAATTTTGACAAACCATCACTTAATAACAGGTAATTTGCCTTAGAATAGTTCCTAACCGCTACTGGTTTTGGTGGGATTATGGAGCTGATTTGACTTTGAAGGAGGGAATTTTATGGTCGGTACTTAACCTGGTAGGATGGGGCATGCAGCATTCTCCCATGTTTGGGAACATAAGGTCCAGTATGTTGAAGCCTCTAGTGAGCGTACTCAGTATTTGATCAAGGGACAAAGTCCAGGAATACACCATGACACAAAGCAACAAATAAGTATTCCAACTATGAAAACCACAGAAATGTCTGTGCCTGTAGATTTGAGGCTGTGTAGGACTCCCAACCTAAAGAGGGGTAATTAAAGACTCCCATGAGTAGGGTGTTAAGTTGGATGGCAAGTTTCTCTAGTAGGTACAAGTATGCATTCTGAGCATCTTAGAACATGGGGGGGTAACCTATAGCTGGCTAGGGTATGACACAGGATTTTTTTCTATGGTGATCTGCATGTGGAGGAACTCCAGCAAGTCTTCTTGTCTGTCCACTCTAGAGATATGCTTGTTATTAATGTATATCGAGACACCTCCACCTTTAACCCTTATCTGTGCAACTAATGGCATAAAAGTGTGGAAGCAACTGAAACCTTGAACTGCCGGGTTAGGCTGTGCAGCTTTAAACCATGTCTTGGTAACTGCACAGATGTGTATATATATATATATATATATATATATATATATATATATATATATATATATATATTCTTGAGTGTCAGGAGGGCTTGTAGGGAGTGTTGTTTTGTATTTAGACTCCTGGCACCGAGCAGCAACACTTGAGGTTCTATTGAGTTGCTTTTGCTATGTTGGTAAGTTTTTCAATTTGGCATTGCCTGAAAAAATGCACTACAGGTGTGGACAAAGCCATGGCAAATATTTGAAAGCCTTGAGGGGAAAGTTAGAAACCATCCCTGCAGAGTAGTGTGGTCTGTTGTCCATGTCGTACTAGGCTGACAAATATTGGACCCCCATAGAATGACACCAGAAGGACAGCTAGTTTTTGAAATCAATCATTTTATGCTCATATTGTTACATCATCCTCTGTAATGCAATATGTTTCAAAGTGCCAGGCTCATACAACCCTGAGACAAGTAGTCTGAAAGCTCCATAATATCTCTCTTCATATAGTCCAGGGAGGTTCATATCAGGTCATTTACACCTACATAGACTTTGATGGAATCATACTGGTACCTGTGGTGTAATGACTTGAGTGCTTGAGAGATTTGGTGGATCCCGGCTCCAAATAAGTAACAGTTCTTGTTTAGCCTGGTTAGAGGGGCATCAGTATATCTTACAATAGAGTCTGCTATGCTGAGAGTCCTGGGAAGTGTGTGCTTGCCTTGGGGGATTAGTGTTTAGGGTGCCACTCAGAGTGACAGTATGTGTGGTGTTAGGTGTTTTTTTTCTGAGTACCTTTGGGCTTCCTGGGGCATAGCTTTGACAGGGGTGGTATAGGTGATCTTTTCTGTTTAGGAAGGTTGCTTTGAAGTGCCTCAGCATATGTTAGTCTGTGTGATTGCTGTGTGCTGTGTGAGGTGGAAGTTGTGTGTGTGGTTTCAACAACATGATGTGGACTTTTGTGCAAGAGTTTAGCCTCTAGTGTCATTGTGTAATTATACCTCTCACACACTGTGTCTGATTCTTTCAGGATTAAGTGTTGGCTAGTAAACATGAGGCTATTGCTACATTGTCTCAAGATGCCCATAACCAAGAAGCTGTTTGCAGAAAAGTTCGAAAATTGCATATCCATAATGTTCAGTCCTTTGATTTGTAAGCTACAAGAGGTTGTTTATTGGGGTCAGAAGGCTATTAAGGGTGCTTTGTTTGTGCAGACTAATAAGGGCACTTTATTAGGACAGAACGAAGCTAAACAGCACTAAATTCTACTAACTTTAATGTTTAATGCTGAATTCTACTAAATACGTAGGTATTGCCACTTGATGCCCAACTAACTGCTCTAAGCTTGTTGGCACACAAAGTATTTGCACTATATTGTTGCTTTACATGTTACAGTTTTATGGATTGATCTACAGAGAAAATTGCTTTCTAGGTGTTTGTTACTGTACAGGGCAACATTTATAGCAACACAGAAAAACAGAAAACTAAATAATGAGCCCTCTGGCCAACAAAATGACTACACGGTGAGCACTATTGTGTATTTCCCACTTCAGATAGATCAGGCAAACACCTCCTGCCACAAGATGAATAAATCTAGTACTCATAATGTGAAACCACAGTAGAAGAGACCTACAAGTGTAATGCCAACACAAAGCACTAAAACAACTAGCTGAAGTTAATTTCAAGACAGTAGTAGTGAGAGGAAGAGCATTTCTTTTTCAAAAAAGTTAGCGAAACGATCACATAAAACCATGAAACAAAAGCAATCACTGAAAATAACTTAAGTGCAACTTAACAATCAAAGGTATTTAACTTTCCCTGGATACAAGTAAAACACTTCTGAAATGCAGGCTAGGACTAGAAATTTTGCTGAGTTCCAGGAAAATGAGCAGGAGACAGTGTGCTGGGTGGGCACGCAATATCATGGTTCTTTGGGAAACCAATGGGTAGGAAGAGTACATAAATAGCTTACACAGCAGTCAATAGCAATGAAAGGAGAAAGGGAGGACTTTGGAAATCAGATAATCATAAGACGTAGAGAGCAGAAACAGCCTTAAAAATGACAACAGCACAAGGATGGCAGGGCTGTGAAATATTCAAGGAACAAGCAGGCCAGCTGCAGAGGCTGGCAATCAAATAAAGGCAATATTGGAGCTTTTTCAGAAACTTTTGCTTGGTATGTTCTTGATAGAAGGGGAAATTAGATTGAGAAATGTGAGAGTGCTACATTTCTGGGTTTGGGAAATCTGCCCTTTCCCTTGAAACTGTATGATCTTGGAGTTAAAACATATAGTTAACAGTGGGTATGAGGTATTGAGGGCACACTGTTTTATTGTTGCATGCTGAAAGAGTATGTCATGTAGTATGTACAATCACATGTCAACATTTTGTTTTTATTTTATTATGTCAGCTTTAGCAAGGAATATCTATATATGTGTGTGTGTGTATATATATATATATATATATATATATATATATATATATATATATATATATATAGATAGATATAGATATGCTCATATGATTGACATTTATATGATTGAGCTGAAATGCTCAAACCCCAAAATAACTCCTCAAAATAAACTGAACATCTGCTTTTACGGGGGGTGGAATGGCAAAAGGCAGGTGCACCAGAAAATATACACTATCAAAGTCCAGATGGTCAGAATATCTGTTTGACATGGACCCTTGCTGCTGATTTGTAGTTTCTTGGACTTTGTTAAAGCGTTCCCTGTCAAGCATCTTATAATTAAAAACTGAGCTTAGAGAAAAGGCGTAATTAAGTAAAAGCATGTTGGGTATAGTTTGTTTAACTATATTGGAAGTGTTGAGAGCATTTTTAATTTCTGCATTTTGTATATCATAGCTTTTTCATAATTGTTTCATTTTATATCCCTTTTCAGTAGTTACTTCTATCCAGTTTGTAATTTTTACAGGGTATTATCAAGGGAGTACCTGTTTTGCACCTGTGCACTTGCTCAATTTACTTTTCTTAATGTATTTATAGCAGGTATTTTAACATGCAAGTTTTACAGTCAGGTAAATAAAGACAGAATGATTGATACGCTAGGTATACCCTTCAAAAGGCACATTGCGTTTGGCATGATCAGATAAGACACCATCAACACAGGTACCAACAAAGCTTCTGATTTATGAGTTATACCTTACAGACAGAACTGAGCTGTCTGAAAAGACTTTTGGTTGTTTAAAGGACACTTTGTTTTTGCCATGTGTAGGTACCATCAAAGTGGAAGTATCGTGCTCCGAAGAAGCACTGAAAGATTTGTATAGTCACAAAAGAAAACTGAAAAACTCAGTTTTTTGCTTATTCCTTTCTCTGCTTATCATATACTTGCTCTGTACCCACAGAAATTGACCACATAATTGGTCTTGTAGATACCTGCATTTCATGACCACTAGTCTCAGAGTCTAATGTATGAGTTAGACCACACATGACATCCACAGCTGAGAATTTATTAATACTGAGATCGCTGTCAAAAGGCAAAATTAAGCACAGCAAATGATGACACTTGATACTTCCTGCATCTGAGACAGATTTTTGCAGCAGGGCAGTTTCTATGTAAAACATTTTATTTTCTATTTGCCAAACATGATGTATATAAGCTGAATGACCATTGGTGATACTTTTCCTTCAGGTTACAGAGTTTGGCAAACTACCATGTAACATGTAACAAAGTGTACCAAAATTACTCTGGGCTTCCCAGTATGCCAGTCAACAGCAGTCAACAGTAAACAGGAAGCTTTCTCTATTCCTAAGGATCATTTATGAAACCCAGTTAACTTTTCAAACTACACATTTGAACATTCCTCATCCTGTGACACTCCACTTAGCATCAAATTTTGCCTTCAAGTCTTATCCTCCAAAATAACCAACTGGCATTCAGTATGAACCATTTGCCCATATGTTTTAGCCGCTTTGTTTTATATTACCTCTGTTTTATGAAGATTACATTGTTTTGCTCTGTTAAAAATTAACAAGCATCATCATCTGTATTTTCCTTTTTGTCTAGCATATCTTGATAGCTTATTTTATAGTTGTGTATGTGCAATGGAATCATGGTTTCTCTTGACAAAATCAAAATTGTCGTTTGCCTTATCTGATTCTTCATGCACAGTCACAGCCACACCTGTACTGCCTTGCATATGCACCATATAGACAGTGTTTTTGGAAGGTGTGCCCTTCAGCTATCACCTCCTTACCCATTTTTTCCAAAGATTTACAAACAAAACTAGTCAACAACAATTAGCTAAAGTGGTGTAATCAAATGATCTCACTTAACTTTACTAAATGTACCAATTAAGACAAGTAGTATCAGAGTAACTGAAGGTATTCATCTCAACTGTCTAGATTTTCACTGAATGTTCTGATTTTTGCCTCATATTTTTGGTCTCTTCCTCAAAAAGTTGAGAATTTCTGGCAAACCACAGAGGATTAAAGTTACTAAATAATTTTAACTCCTTCAGAAAGTCCATGCTAAAACAAATCCTGTTATTCCAGCAACTTTCAACATTTATAAGAACACTCTGACTCTATTCTTTTGGCCTTTGGCCTTCAATATGTTTGGCTTTGTCCATACTTATTGTGTTAAGAGGTTAAGAGATGTGACTGAAGGGGATGACCAGCTTCTCAAAGCACCTCAGTATCTTCTCTATCTAGACTTCTTATCTATTTACAAACAAAAAAGAACATTTTTTTTAATGACAGCATATTCAGATGTTATTCTTCCCCTTTATATCACATGAGGTCATGATGTCACTGTCTCTCATTCACTTATAATTAAGATATACTTTCTGAAGGCATATATAAATTGTTTTCATACAATTTTTTTTTGCATAGCTGAAGTAACTTTTACATTAATCACACACAGCCAAATGCATGATTCAATTTAACAATTCCATTCCCACATTAAAATCAAATGTCCAGTACCTGTTTTCCCTTTATATTAGTAGAATATAGTGAGCAATTTTATTTAAATCACATCTACTCACAATAAATGAGGATAAATGTTTCTGTAGTAATGCAATTACTTAACTATATTCAACTCTTAAACAGTGCCCGAGACTAAAACCTTCATTCAGGATGGTATACCTTTCACTTCCAAACCATCTAATTGTACATATTATAAATATATAAATGCATGCCCTATCACATCCCACCTGCCATCTGGTATTATAATGAAAACAGCTTCATTTACTCACAATAAAAAATGCCCTTCTTTTCTTTATTTCTTTTTTTACCTTCTCCCTCTCTACTCAAAACTAAATCTCCCTAGAAAAATCATTTTTTTTTTAATAAATGTATATATGTTGGTATAAAAGAACATGTAATGACAGGCATTTCAGTAAATTCTCTACCTGAAACAACCTCTATTGCATGTGTTACTCATATATCTATTTGTCTTTTTCCTAATTGCAGGTTACTCATTGTGTTACTGAATTTTATGCAGTTAATCTGTTCAATGTACACATTCAGTAGAGCCTAAAATGGAATGTTCTGGATGTTTTCTCTCAGGAAACTATTTCAGAATGAACACTTAGCTTTTTTTTATTCATTAACCAAGATACCCCACTACACAGAATTGTCTCTTTTCAAGGGTGACACCAGGAGCACTGTCTCATTAAATGACTTGCTCAGGAGCAAACAAATTAAGACTGTGGAGATCAAGGCCAGGATTAGAGGATGAAGTACATAAGTAGTTCATAGTCTTAACCATTTTCACAACACTAAACTCCTAGAAGTACACAAACAATATTTTGAAATAATGACGATGTGTTTCTAAGTAGTTCCAAGATGGCTGTCAGCTTATTTTTAAACTGGTATTTGGAGTATCCTACTTTCAGTTCCATAATGGTTCAGAAGTCAGTGTACTACTTTTTATATAAATGAAATTTAATTTACTGGAACTGCATGAACGTGGATGATTGAACTAAAATGTCAAAAAGCAAAAGCGTTATATAAGTGTCCAGAACTGCAGACACAAAATCATTATTTATACGGTGGAATAGTGAGTTCAAATTTACAAATTAAATCTCTTTAGAAGTGTGTAGGAGTTTACAGCATGTCATCAAATCAGTAATCAGCATATTGCAACTAATAGTATGTAATTTGCCAAAACATTATTTATCCCAAACTATAAAACATAGTAAAATGAAATGAATATTGTTTTTGCAGACAGGCCTCCTTATACCATCCATGTTAACAGCCATGCAGCTCACAGTAGGGGGAGGGGATACCCCCCTTTTTTCCACAGAATGCACATTAATGATTAATGCTCCTGCTGTTATGTAACATATTCTGAAAGGTAATTTTACGTTTCTCTGCCTCTCTTTCGGAAATCACCTTTCAGAATAAATTGTAAAATGGCAGTGGATGAGATGAGGAGGTGGGCGAAGACACTCATGCTCATCCTTAATCATGTGTGCTTATCCTGACCTTATCCCTATGCCCAACCCTGTACACTGCCTTCAGAAAATGCCAATACTATAACAGCACCACTATTCAGAAAAATGGACATTTCATGTTAGTGTTAGGTGTTTTTTTTTGACTTATTAGTTAAATGTGGCTCTTGGGTGGTTTATGTTAGGTTTGGTGTTGTTAGGTTATGTGTCTTTTGTGGAAATGAGGTTTCTGTAAGTGTTTATTGGACTTCTATGCAATTGAGAATTTGTCTGTTAGGTTATAATCTTGTATGTCTATACACATACATATTGTGTCTGTTTGCATGCATACTATATGTTTCAAGAAGACTTCAGAGACAGGGCATACAGAAAATAGGTTTATTTAATAAATAATTGACAAAATGATAGCAGACCACCTGGCTTTGTAACTTCCTAAATAGAAATCAGAACAATACCTTAATCAAATCGTTCAGTCCAGGCAGTGCTTTCTGGAAATATACTGTCATTAACAGAGGAACACAAGTCTTTGATTATGGACATATACTTTACAGTAGGATTTTTTAGCTGCTGTCAAACCCCTACAAGAAGTGTAACTGTCTCAAATGTGGTATAATTGTCCCTGTGCCATGTCATAAAATGTTTTAATGGAATGAATTACATACACTTCAGTTTTACTGATACACCTGCAGCCCAGTACACTATAACATATACCCTAGATGAGCATGTGCCTTATTGTAACATGCCAATGTGGAGTAAGAGGTATAAATTACAGGGACATCAGTTTTAATAGTGCATACCTATAACTTATCTGTGCATTTCATTCTGTTATTCAAGTTATTCCCAGTGAGGAAAATCCTTTTATACAGAAATATCTAAAAAGAAAAGTTATATAGTACAAACCTAGAGACAGCTTATTGGTACAGCTGATCAGTTTAAGCAGACTGTCTGTGGAATGGAAAGAAAGGAAGCCATCTAGACAATATCTCTGCATACAGGATGAGAACATAACAAATTTACCCAGGTAATATCCAGAAGCCGGAACTGAACACTAGTCCCTAGGGATGAGAAGTGGAATCTGCATAGAACTTCATGGCAGAATATATGTCTCACCTGTTAATCAGAATAAAGATACATTTACTAGCATTTATAATTCCTTTAAGCAAAGTCATATGTTATGTGTTTTCATACTTAACTGTTTTATATGTAAAGCACTTATCAGATTGATATTATTAACAAACATCAGAATCACACCACTCACCTGTACAGAATTCCTCGGTATGTACCAGTTTTGAGGACAAAATAACAGGGTGCCACGAATTCCCAAGTGGCCCCTTTAATTCACAATTTTTTTTCTTTTTTTTTTTGTGTTAATACAACTTTAAATATATGGCTGACATCACCATGCATCATCAGCCTACAAGGACGTGCATGATGACATCAGCTTCATTGGACTCAGACTGGAGGGAATGTAGCAGCAATGGCAGCTGTGAAAATTAATTTTCAGTCCATCAAGCACCCACCCGCATGCTATGGGCTCCCAGATAAGAAAAGAAAACAGGCCTCTCCACTTTCTATTTCAAAACACTTCTGGTAGCAACTACAGTAGCCATTTTATTTAAGCAGCTGGCTGCCACTCCAGTGTATTGTTAGCTGTTAGTTTTCTAATTCAAATCTATTATGCTCGGCCTCTGTGTTATTTTACTTTAGCAGTGGTTTATATGTTATTTAAGCAGAGTGGTTTAAGGTGTGTGTGTGTGTGTGTGTGTATGAGTATGTAAAATGCTCCAGTTAGTCAGACTCAAACCCCAACCCTTAACTACAAGGAGTAAAAGCCTAGATTCTCCACCCATACCACCAACACTTGTGTTTCAAGGAGGTCCAAAGTTTTACAGAATGTCTGGAATGTACTTTTGGTCTGTTCCTCTTAAAAGTTGTGGTTTTCTGGCAAATCAGTGAGAAATGAATTCACTAAATAATGAAAGACATTTATGTGTCAGTCTTCCTATCTTTCAAGAAAGGCATGGTAACACAAGTCATTTTATTCTAGTAACTTTTCTAAGATTATACAAGCAATGTTTAAAATGTGTCCCTGGTTTTGGGACTTTGCCTCCCTCTCCCAATAAATTTTGGATTTTTCCAGATTTCTTGTGCTGTATAGTTCTTCAGGGTTAGAGAAGTTTAGTGCTGCTTGTGCTACTAACAACACAGACAGACTTGGCATAACAGGTAGAATGCTTGCTTTTGATGCAGAAGGCTGTGGGTCCTACTCCTACAGTATGCAGATGGATTGCTGATACTGTACTGTGTTGTTCTTTTAAAGGGGGTGGATGCTGCAGTCCTGAAAATTCCCTCTTTGGTGGAGATACCTAGTAACTATGAACCTGTTATTTAATATTTATTATTTATTATTTAATAATTATTATATATACATTTATTACATTTAATAATCAACACTATTGGTAAAAAGGTTTATTACATCAATTCACAACTACACAATATTTTATTTTATTTTTGATATAAACATAAAAATAAATTAAAATAAATTTTTATACAAAATTACGTTAGTGTGTGTGAGAAGTAGTAGTAAAACATTTTTAAAATTTTAAAAATAACAAAAAAAACAAATAGTTAAAAACTCTTTTTAATTGTTTTTTTTAGCAGTTTTATTTTACTTATTTTATTTATCTTTCATCATTCACTGCCAACACAACAACAACTGTTAATGAGTGTTGATTGACCTAATTATGTAATTAGATTATTAAAATATTTTTATTTGTTAGGGCGTTCTATTATATTTATACTTTGTTCTACTGATGATGATGCCCTGAAGAAGGGGTGACCTGGCACCTGTGTTCGCTGTACTGTTTTTTTTCATTTTTGTTTTATATTTGAAAAAGAGAAGATTGTGCCAAGATCAAGAGTCAAAAGGTTCTGATTGTTGCTGCCTGTTATCAGTTTGCCATCCATTCCCTATTGCAATATTCCTAGCTTATCATTTTTTAATGTAAAATAGACAATTTATTCCTCATGGGCAACAGGCACTTAATTTGTAGATGAAAAAATGAAATATAAAGTTGTTTGCTAGCAGCAAACTCTTCATTAGTTACATATCTCTTTAATGTGGAATTATTTAGATAACATTTACTTCTGCAGAGATTGTGCATATTTACTGATACTGGTGGATTGTAGAAGTTTGAGTATACTTTTATGATGGAAATGTTATGAATCGGTCAGTCTTGTCTTTAATGGTTCATGCACTTTGTTTCATTGCTTACTGGAAAAATGTTCAAAACAATAAATTTAAAATGCACTCTAGAAGTGTGTTGAATTATACGAGGAATATAATTTAATGCAGTCAGCAAGGTGTATCAAAGAACACATGTATGTTTTGTGTGCAAGGGGACTATGATTTGAAAACAGTCCAAAGGTAATCTTTATCTGCCACTGGCCAGATGCATTTTCTTTAAATGTGGGTTTCAATGCTGTTTCAATGAATGTGAGTTTCAAGGGCAGAGAAGTTTTAATACTATTCTTTGTGAGACTGTATTGCTTTGTTTAGCAGATGTCTATTAGTGTTTGTGCTATAAAATGTAAAATAAAAGTTTTAAATTAAATCAAAATAATCATTGTAGAAGTAAAGCAGTTTGCACATTACAGTGTTTATGGTAAATGGGGTGAAATAACCAAGTAATGGGACATTGGAATAGCTGCAGGGGGAGGGCTGAGTATGGAGGCCCCATTCTACAATGATTTTGTGAGGAGGGAAGGGTGGCAAACTCAAAGACAGCTCCGGGCAGCACAAACTCTAGCTACACCACTAATCAGTAGGCTATGGAGAATTGTATATATGTAATTGTCATACGTGTGATACTTCTAAGTCAACTATGTCACTAACTTGTGAATTTTCCCATAAATCATAGCACTCTGGCTCATTCGTTTCAAGACTATCAGTTTCTGTTCAGTGTTCATAGCGAATTTGTTGCTTGACTGCATAGTATGTTGTTTATAATGTAAATGATAACTACACCATAACCGAAATACAGTGAAACAGCAATTCCATTCTGTGATTAACTGCTGAGGCCTGAACACTTTCATCTAGTGCACAGCAGAAGATGGCTTGGCAGTTCTAAATGTGAACCTTAATTTTTATATGAATGACACGCTTTGTTCTTTCATCTGAGGATCCATGTACAACTCTTGACGTTACTCAGGACTTTTTTGCAGTTATTTGTTGGAGGAATGTTTGGACTGTGTATTTTTCTAATCTTTAAATGTTACATTTTCATTTCAGTGATGTAAGAACATCGGCAACCTAACATCTTTATTTCAGAGGAAAGGTCAAACACTTTTTTTCTGAAAATTTCAGCTACAAAATGTTATTTCAACAAATCTCTGTGTAGGTGAGGTGTTTATTTACATTAGTTTTACTAGGCAAGAAAGCAAAACTTGGTTTGCTCTTCTTATAATAAAATGCATGACATTTCAGTATCATTTACTAGTTAATGTTATATATATTTTTCTGAATGACTTGTTATTTCAGATGCTACAGTACTTTAGGGGAACAGCAAGCCTGAGGGAATTGGAGCTTAATTTATGTTATAAATATAAAAACAGAGTTTTAGCTGCATTTTCCCCTAGAAGTTAGAAGATGAAAAGAGACTGTGAGTCATTTTTGATCTAATGTCATGCTCAACAGGAGACATTGCATATAAATAATTGGTATGCTAGAGATGATATGTATATTTTTATTGCTTTTTGAAAACCAAGTATGCAATACAAGGAAACTAGCTGCAGAAGTAAGTTAATGGCATTTGGTGCTAGTAAATATGAAATGGAATAAGACATTGTAAGCTCTGATGCATTCAGGAAATCTAGGACATTAAAAAAATGGATAGGCAAATCAAAAGGCCATCAGGAAATGCATTAAACAGGAAAAGCCTGAGTTACAGATTATAAAGACACAACCTAAGCAGCCATAATAATTAGATTGCCATTTAATTTTATGGGAATGAAGCAGGATTTAAATGTAACACATTACAATGTTGATGCTATTAGTTATATTTTGTCTGGCATGAAGTGGTTGGGGAGGTTGTTCCTCAAAAAGAAATAATCATCCAGTCATGTGTACTACAACACTTTTTCTAAACAGTAGCTTTAGCTTTATGAATCTTATATTTGTTGTGTATGTACAGAGCCATGCAAGAGAACCATTAGAAAAGTTAGACCCAGGACTACTAATACACCATGACTCAAATAATAAAATCATAGTTCCATAAGGTGGAATTCCAGGAGTTAAATCAATGCTCACTAGTTTTAATATTTTAATACTTCTGGCCTCCTTTAAAAACATGCATACTTGTTCTGACGTTAAGGTCTGCTAAACAGAGCAACAATTGTAGCAAATGTGAAGTGAGGCAAAATGTGTCAAAGTGAAAAAAAAATGGAAATACAGCAATTGCCAATTTCAGTCCAGTTTGTATTGTCAGATTTAGTGAAATTATTTTTTTATTGCTGACATGACAAAAATTCTGGCGCACTGCAATTTAACATATTTTATTTAAAAAGAGCAGAGTGTCATAAACATATAGCATATGATTAGCATTGTCAGTGTTACAACTTATATAACTCGCTCATTAAATAATAAATAAAATCACAGCTAATGATTTATTTTTCTGAGCATCAGAAGATATAGCTGTTACTTAGCTATTTACAAGGATATCTGTTAACATTTGCTAGAGATTGCTTGGGATGAGATATTCATTTTTTTTTCTGGAGGTTGTATATTTCTTCTAATTAGTAAAAGTGATAATATGTAATATTTTCTGCAGCAAATCCTTTCCGTAATGACTGTTAGCTTGGTAATTCATTTGGTATTTTGCCTGCCTTCATTGGATATGCAATGCTTTGTTTCTGCTTCTGACATCAGCAATAAGTAAAATAACAGGATCTGCCTAAGGACTTTTTAATAAAAATTATTTACATCTCCCAGAATACAAGTTGTAGCCATGGTGTCTTCAGGGGTCTTATAATAACAGCAACATCATGCAAACATTAAAATGATGCTACAATTAATTACCTGTTTTGTCAGCTAGTCATATATTCTAATAAAATGCACACACACAACAAGATTTAGAAAACTTGAATACACAAAACACTGTTTGCAGAGTATCGAATGAAGTTCTATTAAGATCATTATGTTAATGACCTGACCCCGTTTGGTTACCAGGAAACCTTTCTATACTTCAACATCTTAGTGCTGGCAGGTGCAGTTTGCAGTAAGCATGCTTAGCAGTAGGGCTCATTTCTTTGTATGGCAAGCTAGATGGTTAGGCAAGAAAACATATAGCAATGCTTCCATTTTGCAAAACTTAATTCTTTCAACTGCCCCTGCCAACAGGTGCGGCCACAACTGCCACACTAGTTTCCAATTAACTTTTCTCTGAGTCATTTCAGAAAGTACTCACCTAGCCAGATAAAGAGGATAAAAGAGACAGGGTTATCCAAGTAACAGAGAGATGTTTAAGTCAGCTCCTGTACACTGCATATGGTATAGGCACCAGAATAGAACCACTGACCTCTCTGAAGCTCACAAAGTTCGTATAGTTTCTACCTTCATTTACAGTAATAGTCCTGTGGGCAGTACACCATATCAAGTGTAAGGAAACAAAATGTCTGAATCATGTCATTTTCTTCATCTGTTGACCTCAGTTGATCCATAACAATTTATCTTTTCTTGTCCACCGCTGTACTACAATAAATCATGCTCATTTTAAACATGGTCAGTTGCATGCCACAATAATCCACTGGCACTCAGGGTATAACAATTCTGATGTCATATGAGGAGCATTTGGCCTACATTAGCTGGTCATTTCCTACCTAATGAATAGACTGTACATTCTATTTAAGCATCTGCTTATTTTTTTCTGCATGCATAAGATACAATTCGGTGTACCGCTGAGTACCCTAACTACTTTGTATCCAACTAACTCCTCAAGAATGCTGTTTGAATTATCCTTCACCCTTTCTGTAAAAATACTTAATTACATTTTCTCCAAGTTAGCCCCCACCCTTTTCATTTACAGACTGAGCTCAATTCTTTTTCTAACATTTTTTATCTGAAATATGGTTCTTTTTTATCCTGCTTATCAATATGTGGTATCTAAACATTTCTATCATATCCTCACAGCGCAATTTTTCATGAAGCTTTTATTTATTTATTTGTTTGTTTATTTATTTATTTTGCTTTTCTTTTAACCCCATGCCCCAGTGAGCTCAGGCACTAATTGCCACTATCATCCTCTTTTCTAACTACTCTCCTTCAGGCATCTCTCATCATTCAGAAGTAACTTCAAAGCAAGTAAATAACATATTTGGAAATAGTTTTTCCCCCTTATATATACCCAGTCTACACAGTCCAATATACGGCACAAGCAATGTGGAGTGTTGTCAGTGCAGGGATTGTGTGAATTTCTTCTTTCAGCAAACACAAACATCCCTTATGGGATATTTCCTAGCATGTCCCATGAGACAAACTGAAAAGTGATCCTGTAGGGGATTATACTCTATGACCAAGAATGTTCTTGTATTGAGAAATGCTGACACCCATTCCCAAGAAAATAAAGCACACCACATGACATTCACATCTTATTTCCTTGCTAGCCATCAGATATCAAGGCTGTCAGTCATGACCACTTTTATGTTAGTGCAAGTGGAGAGTATAGCCACTAAACCACCACGATGGTATCTACTGAGTCATTTTAGTGACTTCTAGTATCCCCCTACTTAGAATATAAACATGTTGCAACTATCCTGACCTGCCTTTGAGCTCTTTTTGTGTTTCTATGGATGAGGTCCCCAAATCCAAACACAATATGGTAGGCAGAGGTCTCATCAGTTACCTGTACAACTGGTAAAAATTTTCAAAAGAGGTTTTTAACTGGCCTGATAAATTCTTTCTGTGCAAGGTGAAACTTCAGCACTGCAGCCAGTGGTCTTTGACTCTACTTCCAGCTACTGGATCTGCCACTACACAGAGAGTAATACATTTACATTTTGTACCGGAGATGGCCTTCACTCTGTGTGGCTGAAAATCCGGCAGTCTTCGTTGCTTTTTTTTTTTTTGCATTTCTTTCTTTCTTACTTCTTATCACCCCCCCCCCCCCATTTTCACTTTTGTTGCTACTGCTTCCTTTCCTGTTTCTGTGCTATCTTTTTAAGTTTTTGGTTACCCTGATTTTCATTATGCATTTCTTGCAGTGAATTTTAACTGTCATGTTTCAAACTGTTTGTCAGATCATACCGCATCATTATTCATCCTGTCTACCCCGTCTTGTGCATGAGGATTGTTTTTATACTGTGCTGTCTGGGAAACAAGGTACACTTTCCATACCTTCTGTCAACCAAAGAAAGGTGAATTTTTACTTCTAGAACATCAGTAACATACTACAGTAAACCATGATCAAAAGACAAAAGTAGCACTGATCATTGAAATCACCAAAACAAAAGTAGCACTGATCAATGAAATCACTAAAACAAAAGTAGCATTGATCATTGAAATCACCAAAACAAAAGTAGCACTGATCATTGAAATCACCAAAACAAAAGTATCACTGATCATTGAAATCACCAAAAGTAGCACTGATCATTGAAATCACCAAAACAAAAGTAGCACTGATCATTGAAATCACCAAACAAAAGTAGCACTGATGATTGAAATCACCAAAACAAAAGTAGCACTGATGATTGAAATCACCAAAAGTAGCACTGATCATTGAAATCACCAAAACAAAATAGCACTAATCATTGAAATCACCAAAACAAAAGTAGCATTGATTATTGAAATCACCAAAACAAAAGTAGCATTGATTATTGAAATCACCAAGACAAGAGTAGCACTGATCATTGAAATTGCCATACCCAGTGACTACAATGTCTTGCATACAGAGAGACACAAAATCATAAAATATCAGAATCTGCAAGCAGAAATGAGAGAAATGTGGAATAAAGTTTCCCAGACATTTCCAATAGTAGTAGGAACAATGGGTCTTATAAAAAAGAATCTCCAACTGTATTTAGATATATTACCAATAAATTTCGATTTGTTACCAAATACATGTAACCCTGTGCAAATTTTAGGAGCCATCACTGGGTGCATTTGTGGGTGCTGTGAAGAGCACTTTTGGCTGACATCAAAGATTGAAACACTACTAATTTAATGAACTTTAGTTGTACTTTGACTTAGGAATGGAGTCCATTCCCATCATGGTATTAGAAACCCAAAAGATTTGGAGAAATTAAGAAAGACATAAACCAGGATCATTTTTCTACTCTGGTAAACAGGGCACTGCAGAATGTGAGCTCAGTCTTGTGACTATGAAAAGAATATACTACAGTAAGCCAAGTTTTCCATTCCTGCACTGTCCTGTGGTTATGACAGTAATATGCTTAAGCAACCTAAGCTCACTCTTCCACTTGGGTAATCAGCATAATTCCAGTCTTGGACTCAGTGCTGAGGCTGTGACAGTAACATATTACAGTAACCCAGGACCATGTTTCTGCTTAGAAAACTTTTATACTCCTGACCTCAAACTCAGTTTTGTGGCTGTTACAACATTCTAGAACAACCAGAACCATGCCTCTGCAGTGGCAACTTTTGCATTCCTGATCCCAGAGTCAATTTTGTGGCTGTGATATTAACATACTACAGTAACCCAGAATCACACCTCATACTACAGTAACCCAGAATCGCACCTCTGTTTAGGTAACGTTTGCACTTCTGGTTTGAAACTCCATGTTGTAGCTATGAATATGCTACAGTAACACAGGACCTTGTCTCTGCATAATAAATTTCATATTCCTCATCCCAGACCCACTACAACAGTAAGAGAGCACACTAACCAAGGCTTACTGTTGTACTTCAGTGGGTGTTATACAGGAACACAGCGCACTCCTTTTTATAGATCACCCACTTGTGTAGCACGATAATTCACACTTATTTTTGTTCCGTGATAATAAATATGCCACATGCACATGTGGTCTACTAACCCAGGATCAGTCATGTGGAAATTAATGACAAACTACAGTATGTTTAAATCTGGGTTATGACCATTATAAAATGAGAAAGACCTATTATTCTTCTCATATTGCTGGTACAAGCAATAATCCTTTCATAGTTTTTTACCTGGTCCATGAACAAAACATAGTTCATGCATGCATGCAGTTTTTTTTTTTTTTTTTGTGAAAAGTAATACAGCTGAAGGGTTAGCACTCTAGGTAATATAATTAACTGCTTTGGGGGATTGGTTGATATAATGATTAAGATGCTTACTTCAAAAACACAAAGTACAAGGTTTGAGTCTCACCTTTGAAAGAAAAATTGGCTCACAAAGGCAGCTAGTCTAGTACTTACCTGTGAACAGGAAAGTACACAAATAAATTTTTACTCTCTAACTCAGAGTTATACCAAGGCCATAGCCATTCTAAGATAAGACAGGTCCATTTGTATTTATTTATTTGTCCTTTGAAAACTGGATTAGTCCCACTAGGCTAGTAGACTCTTTTCAGGAGAGACCCAAAGTAGCATTTATATGACTAGGGGAAATTCGGCCAGGGCATCAGGGAACTTCTCCTACTTGTTGTTGCTGCAAGTGGACCCATTTTGCATGAGCATTTCCTGTTTCTGTTCCAGGCACAGAGGTAGCTCAGAGAAACAGGGAGGCAGATGGAGAGAGAAGGAGATAATGGAGCGGTGAGAAAATGGAGGAGAAAGATAATATCGAGACCGAAGCACGTGTGCAGGATTCTGAGGAGTTGTTTCAAAGAAATCTGTTTGATGGAGATGAGTCAGCAAATGATGAATGCATAATTACAACCCTCTGGTTGTTAAGGTTGAGGGATGATTTAATTAACAAAATAGTGCTACAGAGTGAGACAAAAAAATGAAGGAGATGTTTCCTGGGGGACATTATGGAGAAGATACAAAAGGAAGATGCAGAGACAATCCTGAAGAATAGTGGTGAGATGGAAAAGAAAACATATGCAGAGAAAGTAAAATAAGGCAAAAGGGGAGCAGCAGAACAGAAAGAGGCAGAAGAAAATGAAAAACAGTGTGCATCGTAAGTATTCAAAGTAAAGAAGACAAAGAAATGGACAGGTATGAAGTGTGGGATGATTTAATAGCTCCTTTGAGTGTAAAAGCATGTGGGGTAAAGGCATTTATTCTTATTAACAAAGAGACATTTTGTGACATTATATTTGAGACTGTTTTTCCAATGGAAAATTTTCTTCGAGAATATGAAAAAAGGAAAGACTGTAACCCCTGGAATTTTTATGTGATAAAAGCATTTAACAGGGAAAGAAGAAAGAAAATTCATGCTTAATTTCAAACAGAGGAGCAAAGAGAGACTTTCAACGGACATTTGAAAACTCTATGTAAAGAAGTACTGGACTTTTATAGTTTATGATAAAGGGTTTTGTGGACTGATGGATGGGATTGTAATAATGTGTTAAAAATAGAAAGAGAAAAAATTATACATATACCAAGCATGTTAAATGAGGAGGGGTATTGGGGTGTCATAAAATACTATCATCAACCCAAAACATGTCTATTTTTTTTTTGAGGAGAAGAACGGCATTTGATAAGTAATGCTGATACAAAAGACATACTTGTGGAGAAATAGGGCATGATGCCAAAAACGTGACTCAAAATGTTATAAATGTAACACAGTTGGACATTTATGGACAGATTGTAGAAATGAAAATAAGAATAAGGAAAAGAAAAAGAATGAAGAGAAGACATTTTAGAAGTAGAAATAGAAGAAACGTTAAACGAGAAAAATAATAAAGAAGACATAGAAGAATGCTCTAAAGTAAGTGATGAAAAAGACATAATTTGGCAGATAAAATCTATTGGTAAAATGGTAAAAGAAAAAAGAACATTTAAATGGATAAATACAAAAAAAGAAAAGAAATGGATGAAAATAATATATACAGCTAATGGCTGAGGGTTGGTTCTAATGGTTAAAGTGTTTGATTCAGAGACACAAGATACAGTGTTTGGTTCTTACGTTTGAGAGGGAAATTGAATAAGCTTAGAATAGCCTATTAAGGAAGCTGGTCTAGTAATTAGCTATGAACTTATGAAACCATGAATCTAAAGAAAAGGAAACATTTTGAGTGCTTTCTGTAAATGTGAATAGTATTAAGAATATAGTAAGAAGAATAGGTATTTTGGAGTGTTGTAATACATGTGGTGTACACGTAATTATATTAGAAGACACAAGATTTCTAACAAATTAAAAAAGATTTACAAAGAAATTATGAGGTGGAAAGATAATCTGGAATTTAAGAGGTGAGAGATGTTCTGGAATACAACAAATCCAACAACTAGAGCCTCCACTCGGATGGCAAGTCCAAAGGCTCAAACAGTCAATCAAATTACCAGAACATCAGTCAGCACAGAAATAGGGGAAAAAAGAGGTACATTGATAAAGGACTTTGGCCGAAACCAGTCTGTAACTGTGAAGACTTATTAAAAGTCTTTTTTCTCCTATCTGTTTGCTGGCTGATGTTTTGATAATTTGATTGTCTTTTTGAGCCTTTGCACCTGCCATCCAAGTGGAAGTGCTGGCTGTTAGATGTTCTAGACTAGCCATTTTCTGTAGAAATACAGTAAAGATAAGCAATGTAACGTTAGCAAATATGGGAAGATTAGAAATTGTGCATTTAAAATGGAAAGAACAGGTATGTAGAATTATAACATTATATGCTTATACTAATTGTAAAAAAAAGTTTATTTTATCAGATTTTATGATTATAATAAAATGAGATTGTGACTTAAGAAGCTAGTATAAAAACAAAATAAATGATATAAGAAAAATGTTAGAAGTTATAAGATGTGTAAGTTAAAACACTGGGGCAAATGTTCATGGACTTACCAAAAAGATGAATGGGTAGAACTGAAGTAAATTATTTTATAATATCAGAAAGTTTAGTTATAGTAAAGGGAAGGTACTTGAAACAGGATTTTTTGATCATCTTGCAGTATGGCTAGAGAAAAAGGAAAACAAATATTTACAAAAATGAAAAGGAATAAAAGGATAAATGAGAAAGTACAGAATGAAGAAGGAAAGAGATTAGTAACACAGTTATGGAAAGATCATATTAATATGAGAACATTTTATAAAATGACCCTGAATGGTGGATGATATTTAAGGAAAATATATAAAAATGGTTTTACAATGACAATATAATGTATGAAAAGTAGAAAAACAAAAATATGAAATAACATATAATGATGCATTGGAAGATTTGGAAAATAATAACAGAAAGTACTTCAACAGTAAACATATTTGAAAGAAATAAAAAATACAAACATTGTTATATAAGCAAAGATATTTTTACAAGGAAAAAGAGAAGTATCATCAAATTACTTAAGCAGACTAGTAAAGGAAAATGATAGTGTAATGAGGGAAATAGAGAATGTAGAAGGAGAAACTGAAAAGTCTCAGGAAAAGATTATAAATGTACAATGTGTACAGGAAATGTTTAAAAACAGACGTGAGTGAAAAAACATGGAAAGTAAAAACATTAATAGAAAAAGAGAATAAGCAATTGGAAAATAAGATTTATGTTGTATGAGCTAGACACAGTAATAGGAAAAGTAAATTTTGATCTGTATGCAGGGCCATATGGAATGGGGTATGAAATGCGCAAAAAACGTGTGTGTGTGTGTGTGTGTGTGTGTGTGTGTGTGTGTGTGTAAATATATATATATATATATATATATATATATATATATATATATATACACACACACACAGATATATATATATATATGTATATATATGTATATATATATATATATATATATATATATATATATATATATATATATGGGTCTACTTCGACTCATCAAAATTACACTAGTTACCCTTTCTCAGTTGTTCAAAACTACACTAATCTGAAAGCATGGACTACTGAAATCTTTTCTTTTGGAAAGGAGCCCCTTGGCCACCATGAACAGACCAAACCTAAACCCACCAAAGTGGGGGGATTTTCTCCCACACCCCCCTACTTAAATATTCCAACTCCAAGATTGCATTACATTGAAGAAAGGGTAAAGTTCACCATGGTGACCAAGTGTTTCCTTTCCAAGGGAAAGGATTTTGGTAGTCCATGCTTTTGGATTAGTGTAGTTTCAAACAACTGAGAATGGGTAAGTGAGAGTCAATTAAGTGTAATTTTGATGGATCAAAGTAGACCCATATATATATATATATATATATATATATATATATATATATATATATATACATATATAGACACACATATATGTATATGTATACACACACACACACACACACACATATATATATATATATATATATATATATATATATATATATATATATATGCACACACACACACACACACACACACATATATATATATATATATATATATATATTTTTTTTTTTTTTTTAATTTTGAATGAATGGCTAAATGAAGCTTTGATGTTTAAAGAAGTACGTAGTAGCATATTTAAATTCTTATGGAAAAAGGATGATAGAAAACAATTAATAAACTGGAGATAGATGATAATGAATACTAATGATTATAAGATCTTTATGAAAAACAAAAAAAAAGAGATTTGAAACTAAAATGGAAAATATTGTGGAAGACAGCATGTATAGTATAAAGGGGAAGGGTTGTCAAGAATGATTAAGGATAATTAGAACATTTGTTGATGATATTATGAGTAAGACATTTATACAATTGGATATGAAATGTTATTGGGAATAATGAAAGAATATAATATAAGTGAAAAAGTTAGGAAATTGGGTACGTCATTAAGTAGTATATCCGAAGTGTCAATAACAAAATCACCCAACTCCACTCTCTTCTTGAACACCACTCCTTTGATATTCTCTGTTTAACTGAAACCCGGTTAAAACCCTTTACTAAAGACACTGAAATCATTCCTCCAGGTTACAATATTTTGAGACTCGACCGCAAAACTAAAAAAGGTGGAGGAGTGGCACTACTATTCAAAACAGAACTAAATTTAACATTAGTACCCTATGATAACCTGGACATTACCAAGACTGAACTTCTTATCTCAAAGCTGCAACTAAACCCTAAAAAATCAATCTGTATTATCTGTATATATCTACCTCCTGGAAATAACTCCACTACCTTAGAAAATATCCTCAGTTGGGCTACATCCACCTACCCACAAGAAACCATAATACTTGGAGACCTCAACCTTGACTGGTCCTCAATAAACACTAACAACCCAGCATCTCATATTAATCTCCATGGATTTACTCAGACAATAAACACCTCTACTAGGATTAACAAACCTAATAACAAAGAAAGTATTCTTGATTGGATTCTGGTAAACAAACCTCTAGTAAAATATCAGTCCGGAACGCTACCTGATGACATTAGTGACCACAATCTAACCTATATTATAAGACAAAAGAATGCCTCTACCTATTCTCCTATCTATAGGACCCTACGTGATCACAAATGTTTTAATCCTATCCAATTTAAAACTGAACTAAATGCCTGAAACTGGAACCCACTAAAAACACTTCCTCTTGAAGAAACTGTCCTATACTTTAACACCACATTCCTAACAATCCTAGATAATCATGCACCAAAATGTTCCATCTGAATTAAATCCAAGCCAGCCCCCTGGCTATCTAAAGATACAAGACAAAAAATGTCACTTAGAAACAAATCTTGGTTAAAATGGCGAACTAGCAAATCTCCCATAGACCAACAGACTTTCAGGCACCTAAGAAACAGTACCAAAAAAGCTATCCTCTCTGATAAAAGGAGCTATTATAGCAATCTCCAGCAAGTGAATCACAATAACCCTCAAAAATTCTGGTCAACCCTAAACAGACTTCTTCACCCTGGACAGACTACCACTCCCTCCCCTTCTGGGTCTGAAAAAAATTCCTCCCTTGATACTGCTAATACTTTCAACTCATTCTTCATTAATGCTATTAATTCCTTGGCCTCCCATCTCTCCAGTGACAACACTAGCATCCCTGACCATGCATCCTCCAAACTACCAACCTTTAGGCTACAACCCATCTCCACTACCTTTATACAGAGATGTATCCACAAACTTAAACCATGCACCCCCTCAGCTGACCAACTTCCTTCTGAATTCCTTCAAAAAGCAGCCTCTGAAATTGCCTATCCCATATCCATTCTTATTAATAGAACTATAAATGAAGAAACCATACCTGATATCTGGAAAATCTCTCACATCATACCCTTACATAAAGGAGGTAACTCCTATGAATATTCTAACTACAGGCCCATAGCTCTATTGTCCCCACTCACAAAAATAATGGAAAAATGTGTTCACCATCAGTTAATGAACCACTTAATTAAAAATAACATTCTTACTAACTGTCAACATGGCTTTAGGCCCTTTCATAGCACAACCACTGCTCTGCTCTCCTTTACAGACTTTATTAACAAAAATCGCAATAATAACATCTTGTCTTCTGCTCTCTTTATTGACCTGTCCAAAGCCTTCGACATGGTTAACCACTCTCTCCTCTTAAAAATTCTCGAATCTCTTTCCTTAGAATCTAAGGCCGTCCACTGGTTTAGTTCCTATCTCACTAACAGGAAACAGGCCATCCTCTGGGATAACAAACTCTCATCTCTTCTCCCAATTTCACTTGGGGTCCCCCAAGGCTCTATTCTTGGACCTCTTCTTTTCTCCCTCTTTATAAATGACTTACAAGTAGCTATTCCCCAGGCTACATGCATACAATACACTGACGACTCCACACTAATTTGCTCTGCTAAATCCATTTCCGAACTTCAAACTAATACTCAAGCTGTATTTTCCAAAGTTGAAACTTGGTTCCTAAAATGTTGCCTACTCCTAAACGCAAAAAAAACTAAACTCCTACTCTTTAAGCCTACTACCAGATCCCCTACATTTGACTTCACTATCTTATCTAATAATGGAACCCCTATATCACCTGATTCTACTACTAAACTGCTAGGTGTCACGATTGACAACAATCTTTCCTTTGACTGTCATATCAACAATACCATTAAATCTGTAAACAGGAAAATTGGCTCTCTATATAGAATCAAAACTTTCTTAACCTCCCCAGCCAAAGTAAATCTTTTCCACTCTCATCTTATTTCCACTCTTCTCTATGCCTCACCAATCTATACTAACCTTAAGAAAAACAATCTCTCTAAACTGTCTACCACTTATAATAACATAGCTAGATTTGTTACTGGGAAGCAATTCAGAACTCACCACTGTCTGAATCTACAACAACTTAACTGGCTTGAACTGACAAACATGTTGCTTCTTTCCCAACTTATGTTTGTCCAAAGAGCTTTCTACCAACCTCTTAATACACCTGTACTTTCTAACCTCTTAACCCCTTACTCTAATCTGAACTCACTCCGCTCTTCAAGCAAACTGCTAGTTACCTTAACCAAATCTAATAACCTAGCTGGTGATTCCCTTTTCTTGAATCTAATAACCTAGCTGGTGATTCCCTTTTCTTGAATACCATTGGGAAACTCTGGAATAAACTTCCTTCCGAACTTACTTCAATTGCATCTACTGTTCTGTTTAAACAAAAACTCAGAGTCTACCTTAAAAACCACTGGATGTGTCCCTGCTCTAAGCCTGATTAAAAATTTGATTTCCTCCTCCTCATGGCTATTGTCTATTTTTCTGACAGTACATATCTCTTATAAATCTGTTCTCTCTTTCTATTATTGTTTCTCTTTTCCTTGGTTTTATGCTTTCTCTTCATGGTTCTAAAAGATGAAATAATGTTTAATATGTTGTTTATTACCTTTACTATGTTGTTAATTATCTTGTCTAGGAGTTAAAGTCCTATGTCTTTTTTTAAAAAAAAAAAATGTTCCCTGTCTATGTCCTACCAGATTTTAATCTGTTATTTTTTGCTTATGTGGTATCTGTCTTGTCTATATGTGGAGCTTTTCTCCCCGGGCCTCTGCTGAAAATGGAAATATATCCAGTCAGACAAGCCCGGTTAACAAATGTAAAATAAAATAAATTAATAAATAGTAATAAACAAAGTAAAACTACTTGTAAATGATTAAGCCAAGAGGTGGATATGAAGAATGGTATAGGACAGGGATGCCCAATTAGTTGTCTGCTGTTTGTGTTAGTTTTAAATGTATTAGTACATTAAATAAATTGCAAAATGAAGGAGGCAGTGTATAAAACACCTGAAGGGTTAGGAATTCCGGTTCTGTTACCATATGCAGATGATACTGTAATAATTGCAAAAAAAAAATTTGGTTAAAAAGCAATACTTTGTACAAATGAGTGTCTAGAGGTGATAGGGATGGCTTTAAATAAAGAGAAAAGTAAAGGTTTAGGTGATGTAAAGACAGGGGCTATATATTTTGCAATTAATGAAATTTCTGTGTTATATATAAAATTTGGGAATAAAGATATAAGTAAAGTTCAATGGGGAAAAACAATAGAAGAAATAACTCAAACCTGTCTTTTCATTCAGAAAAATGGCTTATTTGAGAAATTCAGTACTAACGAGAAAATATACTTAGCAAGTATATTTATGCTGCCAACAATATTTAAAAAATAATTATTGCAGATATTTTTTTCATTTATATGGTGTTCTGGATTAAAACCCAGTTAAAAGAGAGTTTTATATAAAAATAGGGGAATGAGGTATACGGTTAATTAACTTAGTGGTACATGCTGCTTCATTAAATTTGTATAAAGTGTTAAAGTAGGTAAATGAAAAAGATGAGAGAATAGCAGTAAAATTATATAAATGTGAATATGATAATTTGGGGTATGGTTAAAAAGAGTAAAAGAGAAAAGGAGTGTTTAAATAAAGAAATAAAATCATTTTATCATTTTTTTAGAAAAGAAAAATTGATATAGAAAAAGTAAGAAAAGTATGCTATCAGAATATAATGATAAAACATTACTATGTAAAACCACGGCAACATCTAACAGATGAAAAAAAATGAAAGCTATAAAAATAAGAAGCAAATGGTGTAATCAGAATGTACAATATCAGTGTTTTTTTATAGGCTCATAATAGATAAATTACCATTAAAAAGTAGTATGTCATATATAAAGAAAAGTTATACAATACGTTTACATTATCAAGAAAAAGAAACTACTAACATATGATTTTAAAATGTAAAAGGGTAAAAAAAGTTATGGGGAAAACTATGTAAAGAAGTTTTTTTGAAGTTATAAAAGAAGTGGATAAAACAGAT